>NC_091432.1:194762832-195130953 GCF_964237555.1 Oryctolagus cuniculus | reverse complement strand
TGGGCCTCTGCACCCACATGGGAGACCTAGAGAAAGCTCCAGGCTCCAGGCTTCAGACCAGCCCTGCTTCGGCCATTACGGCCAATTTGAGGAGTGAACCAGTGATGGAAGACACTCTCTCTCTCTCTCTCTCTCTCTCTCATGCTGCCTTTCAAATAAATAAATAAATTTTAAAAAGAAATCAAACAGTGTGATAAAAGCCTTTACAGGGAGATATGTGATAGTTGATGGAAAGCCACAATGGGTTTTTAATGGTATTAATACAAACAGAACTTACATTTTATAAAGTTTTGTTGGTAGGGCAATGGATTTGAGGTAGAGAAGAGTTAGGGAAAGGAAAGCTTGTTTGGAAACTACTAGTGTGATATATCAGGATAACAATGCTTCTGGCTGGAAGTGGGGCCCTGAACATGTGGATCATGGTTCCAGGGATTCTGAAATTGAGCACTCATGAATTATTTAATGAACTTATTGTATGTATGTTCTTATTTATAGTAGATTAAAAGGAGTAAAGACATGGTTCTTGTTTTAGAGAATCAGAGAAATAGGGGTGGGAGAGAAAAGGAGAGAGAATATATAAATGAATATGAAGTGTACTGTGACAGTCTCTGTGAATTAAAGCTGATGATGTAAAATGTTAGGCTAATTTTCTGAAAATAAATTTACTGAAATCTCATGCAATGAGAGTTTAGTTCCTCTATTATCTCATAGTCATTAACATTTTTATTATTTTGGACTATTCAAAATATTTATATGCATAATCTTATCTAGCTCTCATTATCAATCAATAAACTGGTCTTTATTTTAAATTCTACTTTAAAAACAAATGAATTGAGACATTCAGAGGCTACAGAAGTTGACTGAAGCATGATAGAGTAAAACTTGAATTTTGTCTGACTTATGCATCTATATTTTAGGGGATTTACAAAGACAACCAAAACATCTAATAAAGAAAATTTTCAGAAAAGAATTCCACAAAGAAGCAATAGAATAAGTAATAAAATGAGACATTCATTTTTGGTTTATGGTGTTATATTTCATCATTTCAAAATATACAATAAATACCTAGATATGAGAATTACAGTTAATAGCATGATTTTAAGTGATTCTTTTTTTTTTTTTTTGACAGGCAGAGTTAGACAGAGAGAGAGAGACAGAGAGAAATGCCTTCCTTTTCCATTGGTTCACCCCCCAAATGGCCGCTATGGCTGGTGCGCTGCGCCAATCCGAAGCCAGGTGCCAGGTGCCTCCTCCTGGTCTCCCATGCGGGTGCAGGGCCCAAGGACCTGGGCCATCCTCCACTGCACTCTCAGGCCAAGTGATACTTTCAAAACCAACCAAGCTTTTAAGCATTTAAAGTGAATATTCAAAACATCTGCATAACTGAATAATGTAATATCCTCTGTGGTTGTGTTTCAATTAAATTACCCTAGAATTATGGTTGAGAGTTTGTGGTTCATGATATTTCTGCTCCTTCCTGGCTCACAGTGTTTTTGTAAGCTGCTAAGGATCTCTATGTCTGCTCCTTATTTTGAAGGTTAGGATAATAGAGTCCATTTCACAGGTTTGTATGAAGATAATTAGCAGTGCATTTCAACCTCTAGTCATTTCCAAGGCACAGAAATAGACCCTGTACACCCTAAAAACTTGACATGGGACTCCAAACCCATAAAAATTGGTGGTATAAATGCAATCTTAACTGTTAAAATGATCATATTAAATGTTAAAGTCAAAAAAAGTGTAGAAGTGATCATATAAATAACATCAAGTGCCTGGTAATAATAATAGAATTGAAAAAGAAGGAAAGTCCAATATGGAAATTGGCAGCCCATGGCAACAGCCTCAGGTGATCACTGATGTCATAAACAAGAGTGTTAATTGCTAAAGGAACAACAGAAGTCACTGTGCACTTACTCCCCATGTAGGACCTCCGTCCTTAATGAGTTGTATGATGAGAATTGGCTGCCAAATCTTGTTCTCAAACTGTACTGTATATGTTGTGTGTGTGCATGGGTGCAAACTGTTGAAGTCTAAGCTTAACATGGAGTTGGTCCTCTGTGAATAAAATCAAACTAAAAATGATTGGGAGAGGGAGGTGGGCTGGGAATTGGGGTGGGAGGGTGGGTATGGCAGGAAGAACCACTATATTCCTAAAGTTGTATCTGTGAAAAAATGCATTCATTAAATAAAAAACTAAAAAAGAAAGAAATGGACCTTACCAGGAGGTTACCATAATTACCATGAGGCACATTTGGAAATATATATGGAGAGAGGAACAGCACCAGGATACCAGGAGATGTGGAATTGACCAGAAAAGCACTCATATCACAAGCAATTGATGTCATGAGAGTGTTTGATTTAAACCCTTGACACACAGAAAAAACCCTACACATAGTCAGTAGGAATGGATTGGATGTAACTCCAGGATTAAATATAAAAAGTGCAACCATGAAGGAAACACAGCTTTCTGGGTTAACCTTCTAGCCTATATAACGAACCTATCTTACCAGAGGCCTGATAGATTTAAAATATAATTATTTCTTCTATGAAAATTCCTCTTTATTAGAAAAAGGGCTTCAATTAAGAGGTGACTAATATCACATATGCATTGTTAAGTCATATAATTTTTTGTTTCTGAATAATAGACACTTTAATGTCTCAAAAAATCAAACATAAAGTTTGTATGTGTGTGTGAGTTTCTGTGTGTGTTATTTCAAAATGGAGACAGGGAAAATATTACAAATTCTTACTTTCAAATCCTCATGCTCCCCATGAAGTCAGTGAAATTATGCAGAATCATTTTTCATAGAATCGGTAGGCAACAGTAATTAGAAAAATGAAGGCTACTCAGCTGATACATCAAATCTGTCTTTTATAAGTTATTGAAAACAGTGTATCCATTTGTGGCTATTTTCCATAGTTATTACGGATTTGGTAACTGAACTGGCATTGCTAATTTATTGGCCACAATACAGCAATCAGTTGGGACCTTAATTACATTTTGTGATGGGTTGGTGCTGAGAACTATGATCAAACATTTGAGCATTGAACAACCCATGATGTAGTAGTCATTTAAATAGATTTGCTCATTTATTTCTGAAATATTTATTCAATATATCGCACTGAGCAAGTGTTTCAGTAAATAAAGCTACCTTCTCCTCTTACATAATTCAGTGGCACACAGGCTTGTAGATGGAGATATATTTTTCAAATTAAATTTTCTATTTTCAGTAATATCAAATGATACTCAGCCCTGATGTTTTATTCCCCATTTCTTACCTATGTCTTCTTGCATTGGGACCTATATTAATTTTCTGACCTTTAAAGTTGCAAGGTCAGTGAGGAAAATTGGTTAGGGGGCCCCATTTCCCACTTTATCAGACAGGAGCATAGATTGATAGGAACACCTTTCTTCAAAGTTGGCTGAACATTAGAATCACCTGTCATGTCCTGTTCAATAGCTTCTAATTTATTAGGTATGGAGTCCAGCTTGGGCATGAACATTTAAAAAATCTCAAGTGACTTTAATATGCAGCAAGATGTGGGCATACTCATGTGTAAGCAGAGTATAAAAAGGCAAAGGACAACTTCCTCCTTTTTCCTCCCTCCTTTTCTTCTTGGAAACATTTAGCATGTTGTGAGTAGCTATTACATGTTGGGAAATGTGCTAGTTAGTAAAATAAAAGGCAAACAAGACAGTCCCAATATACACACTGGCTATTAACTTCTGTCCCCAGTGTTTGACTTTGGTTTCACCTGACTTTATATCTCCTAGTATGCTGAGCACAGCCATGATAACCTTCGTACAGTCCTCATTGTGTCCTGTGCGATTATCATTTTCCACAGGTAGCCGCTTCTCCCATGTCAAGTTACCACCTACTACCTCTGGATGTCAGTTGAATCCTCATTACTTTGACATTCATGCCTCAGTCTGAACGCCTTGCATCATACCATATATCTCACCCTAGTTACATACATCAGGAATATGTGATGTGCTCATGTATTTGTTATTTCTTTTCCAACTAGACAGATAGCACTTTAAAGGCGTCTACCACTTGGTTCCTTAATAAATGCTCATTAAATTAGCTATTGAATGAATGCAACAATGATGAACTTGCTTGAATATGCTTGTTGTTTATTGCCACATAACAAGCTATTCTGAAATGCAGTGAGCTTAAGCAGCACCCATTTAAAAAATTCTTAGCCCTTGAAGATGAACAATTTCTATCAGGCAGATTAAAAATAATATTTTCATTATTGCTTGTGAAACTTCAGGTGGGTGGCAAAGCAATTAGAACTTTCTATGGCCTGATTTATTTCCACATTGGTTTGAAATATTCTTCTGAAGATTAACTGAGCTCACCTGGGCAGTCCTTGCATTCCACCTGGTGTCAACTGGGACTGCAGCCATCTCGGGCTTCACAAGGTAGGAATATTCAAGACGGTTCATTCATGTGTCCAGGGCCTTCAGTGGGGCGGATGAGAGGGCTGGTTTCAGTTGGTGGAGTGTGGCTGCTCCAACCTGTCTCCTGACTTAGGTTCTTTCCTCTCCACAAGGTGTCTGCACCTGAGTTCTCTGGCAGACAGTTGAGTTTCTTGAAGTGGGTCTGGGCTTCCAAAATGAGCATTCCATGAGAGGAAGTAGAAACCACCAAGTCTCTTAAAGTCTAGGGGGAAAGCTGCTACAGTGCCACCAATATTCTATTGTTCAAAGCAGACAGAGACCCATTTTAGAATAAGTGAGAAAACAAAACAAAACAAAACACACAGATGTTGTCTCTTAAGAAAATCTTTAATCTATTTCAGAAACTTCATCCTAAATTTATCACATTTCTCTTTTCCTTCCTATTTTTTTTGCTGCTCTTAGTATATTTTTATTTTACACTGATAAGAAAATTTCACATGGGATCTACCCTCATAACTGATTTTAAGTGTACAATACAGTATTGTTAATGAATGTTGTATAGCATATATGCAGAATTGTTTCATCTTGTATAACTGAAAAATGATGCTGGTTGATTAGCAGCTCTGCATTCTCTTTTTCCTCCCAGTCCCTACTCTGCTCTCCACGTTTTTGAATTTGACTATTTTAGATAGCACACATAAGAGGAATCAGGAAGTAGCTGTCCTTCTGTTACTAGCTAATTTTGCTTATTGTAATCTCTTCTAGGTTTGTCCATATCATTGCATGTTATGGAATGCCTTTTTTGGGGCTGAAAAATATTCCTCTCTATGTATTTACTACATTTCATTTATCTATTTATATATTGATAGACATTTATGTTATTTTCATATTTTGCTCATTATGAATAATGCTACCATGAACATTGGATTGCATATATCTCCTTGATATTCTGATTTTAATTTCTTTGCAATTTACTCAGAACTAAGAAAGATGGGATCATAAAATTCTTCTATCTTTAATATTTTGAGAAGCTTGTAAAGTGTTTTCCATAATGGCTGCAGACAATTTTGTATTCCTGACATTTTTTCACATTTTCACTAATATGAGGCAAAAAGAAACAATAATTAATAGAATATAAATTCAATCTATGGAACAGGAGAGAATATTTGTATATATCTGATATAGTATAAATATTCAAAGTAAAAAAAACTCATACTACTCAACAGAAACAAAAATCTAATAACCCAATCAACAAATGGGCTAAGAAGTTGAATAAATAGTTCTCCAAAGGAGACACAAAAATTGCCTGCATATATGTGAAAAGATGACTGATGTCACTAATTGTCAGGGAATTGCAAATCAAAACCTAACTCTGACTCAAGCTCCATTCCACCATGCTGCCGGCAACGTTAATGCAAGCCATTCTTGAGGATGGCACTGCAGAGGTTAGTGCAGTGGTGAGGCACTGTGAGTGCTCTTTGATGAGTGGCCAGCTGTCCTCACTCTTAAAACATGGATCCCAACATGGTGACCCATCTGCTGCACTCGGAGGCAGCCATTTTACAGCCTGTGTGCCCTGGGGTACGGGTACTATTGATGAATGGAAATGCTCGCACATGGACCATGCATCTATTACAGCATCACTCCTTTTATGCTAAGGTTGTTCTTTCTGAGGTTTTTCTGGGGTAGAGGGTCTCACATCTGCCTTGGGATAGGAGGAATGGACTTCTATTCATAACATAGATATTCATTTATTTCAGGGATGTTCTGTGTTGTCATAGGTTTCTTTTGGTAGTTTAATCTTCCCTCTTTTTCTTCCTCTCTGTTTCCCTTTTTTTTTTCTTTTTGACATGATTTCCGAAAAATTTCAAGAATAATGCAATGAATTCCTATGTTCCTTTCTTTAACATTCTCTATATGTTAATGTTTGTAAGGCTTCTGCCTGTACCTTTATGTTACCTTGTCACCTCTGTTACACAATTCATATCACTTTGTGTTGAACAGTTCATGTTTCTTTATGTGGTGCAGTCAAGTGTTTTTGTCCTAAAACTAAGAATATTGTCATCTATTATCATAGTGTAATGATTAAAATTGCCGAATTAACATTTATATGTGTTCAGAGGTGTTCACTTATATCAAGGGTGTACTTTACAGTTAAAGGAAATTCCACCTCGTGCATTTCACTCATGTGTGAAGCCTCCTTGGTTCTGGAGCCATTCCTTACTCTGTCTTTAATGGCACTGACATGTTTGAAGAGCACTGGCCTGGTAGTTTTTAGAATGACCATCAGTTTAGCTTTGTCAGATGTTTCCTCATGATTGAATTCACATTTTTCAGTTTTGACAGTAATACCACAGAAGTGTTAGGCTCTCAGTTCATTATATCAGGAAGAAATACTGATGATATGGTTTCTATATTGCAAAATTGCCATTTTCTTTTGCAGTGAACACATTTTTTTTGCAGCACAAATACTTTGAGACCAGATAACTATTCTGTTCCTCATTATACTTCCACTTTTACATGTGTTTTTTTCTTGAATCAAATTTTATGATGATGTTTGCTAACTAGTGATTCCTCTTTGTCTTTCAGTCCAGCTATGCCAGTTCATGCAGTTGGCTCTGAGCCAGATACTGAGGGCTCCAGTGCTGTGTCTAAGTGGAGTAGGGAATAGAGCCTTTCAGAGACAATCTTCTCTGGAGAAATGATGTAGCACTGGAATGGATATCATAGTCAAAGTGTAGCCTCTTTTGTTTTACTGATATTGCTCTATTTGGGCAAAATTGAGTTCAGGGGCAGCTACACAGTATTGTCAATTTTGAATAGCAAACCAAACGACAGAGAGAAAGAGAGAGGGAGAGAGAGAGAGAGAGAGATTGATTAAGACTGTGACAGTCTCTCCAAAGAATAATAGCATTCATTTGACAACACCAGAGCAGTTCACTGGGAACATGCATGCGATAGTAAATGATGGACATGTTCAAAAAGGCTGAAGAAAAGTTGTTAAGGGAAAAAATATGAGGAGGATCACATCAGTTTTTTTTAAGTTTTTTTTTTTAACTTTTATTTAATAAATATAAATTTCCAAAGTACAACTTCAGGATTGTAGCGGCTTTTCCCCCCATAACCACCCTCCCACCCACAACCATCCCATCTCCTACTCCCTCTGCCATCCCATTCTTTATCAAGATTCTTTTTTTTTTTTTTTTTTACAGGCAGAGTTAGACAGTGTGTGAGAGAGACAGAGAGAAAGGTCTTCCTTCATTGGTTCACCCACTAAATGGCTGCTACGGCCGCCGTGCTGTGCCGATCCAAAGCCAGGAACAAGGTGCTTCCTCCTGGTCTCATATGTGGGTTCAGGGCCCAAGCACTTCGGCCATCCTCTGCTGCCCTCCCGGGCCACAGCAGAGAGCTGGACTGGAAGAGGAGCAACCGGGACTAGAACCTAGGGTGCCAGCGCCACAGGTGGAGGATTAGAATAGTGAGCCGCGGTGCCAGCCAAGATTCATTTTCAATTATCTTTATATACAGATCAATTTAGTATGTACTAAGTAAAGATTTCAACAGTTTGCACCCACACAGAAACACAAAGTATGAAGTACTGTTTGAGTACTAGTTATACCGTTAATTCACATAGCACAACACATTAAGGACAGAGATCCTACATGGGGAGTAAGTGCACAGTGACTCCTGTTGTTGATTTAACAATTGACACTCCTGTTTATGGCATCAGTAATCAGCCAAGACTCTTTTAATGATCTACCAAGGCTATGGAAGCCACTTGAGTTTGCCAACTCTGATCTTATTTAGACAAGGCCATAGTCAAAGTAGAAGTTCTCTCCTCCCTTCAGAGAAAGGTACCTCCTTCTTTGATGGCCCGTTCTTTCCGCTGGGATCTCACTCACAGAGATCTTTCATTTAGTTTTTTTTTATTTTTATTTTTTATTTTTTGCCAGAGTGTCTTGGCTTTCCATGCCTGAAATACTCTCATGGGCTTTTCAGCCAGATCCGCATGCCTTAAGGGCTGATTCTAGGACAGAATGCTGTTTAGGGCATCTGCCATTCTATTAGTCTGCTGCTGTGTATCCCACTTCCCATGCTGTATCGTTCTCTCCTTTTTAATTCTATCAGTTAGTATTAGCAGACACTAGTCTTGTTTATGTGATCCCTTTGACATTTACCCCTATCATTATGATCAATTATGAGCTGAAACTGATCACTTTGACTAGCAAGATGGCATTGGTACATACATGCCACCTTGATGGGATTGAATTGGAATTCCTGGCACGTTTCTAACTCTAACATTAGGTATAAGTCTGAGTGAGCATGTGCTGAACTGTAGATCTCCTCCGTCTCTTATTCCCACTCTTATATTTAACAGGGATTACTTTTCAGTTAAATTTAAATGACTAAGAATAATTGTGTGTTAATTAAAGACTTCAACCAATGGTATTAATTAGAACAAAAAAATACTAAAAGGAATAAAGTAGTAAGTTGTTCCTCAACAGTCAGGAAAAGGGCTGATCTAGTCATTGTTTCTCATAGTGTCCATTTCACTTAAACAGTTTTCCTTTTAAGTGCTTGGTTAGTTGTCATCAATAAGGGAGAACATATGATATTTGTCCCTTTGGGACTGGCTTATTTCACTCAGCATGATGTGTTTCATATTCCTCCATTTTGTTGCAAATGACCAGATTTCATTTTTTCCTGCTGTATATTATTCTATAGAGTATAAATACATATCCCATAATTTCTTTACCCAGTCTACTGTTGATGGGCATTTAGGTTGATGCCAGGTCTTAGCTATTGTGAATTGAGCTGCAGTAAACATTGAGGTGCAGACAGCTCTTTTATTTGCCAATTTAATTTCCTTTGGGTAAATTCCAAGGAGTGGTATGGCTGGGTTGTATGGTAGGCTTATATTCAGGTTTCTGAGGAATCTCCAGACTGACTTCCATAGTGGCTTGACCAGTTTGCATTCTCACCGAAAGTGGGTTAGTGTCCCTTTTTCCCCACATCCTCTCCAGCATCTGTTGTTGGTAGATTTCTAACTGGGGTGAGGTGAAAACTCATTATTGTTTTCATTTGCGTTTCCCTGATTGCTAGTGATCCTGAGCATTTTTTCATATTTCTGTTGGCCATTTGGATTTCCTCTTTTGAAAAATGTCTGTTGAGGTCCTTGGCCCATCTCTTAAGTGGTTGTTTATTTTGTTGTTGTGGAGCTTCTTGATCTCTTTAGATTCTGGTTATTAATGCTTTATCAGTTGCATAGTTTGAAAATATTTTTCCCATTCTGTCGGTTGTCTCTTTACTCTCCTGACTGTTTCTTTTGCAGTACAGAAACTTCTCAATTTGATGTAATCCCAATTGTTAATTTTGGCTTTGACTGCCTGTGCCTCCGGGGTCTTTTCCAAGAAGTCTTTGCCTTTGCCTGTATCTTGTAAGTTTTCTCTTAACATCAGATATTTTGAAACAATAATCTTTGGCCACAGTAATTAATAACCAGGGTAGTGCTTGTCCAAGTCTAAACAATGTTCTTGGACTGATGGCTTTGATGTAGTAGGTTTGTATAATGTTGTGATTGTCCTCTGAAGTGTGGAGTTCTGACAATCTTTTGTGAAAGTTACTATCAAGCTATTATGTGTAAGAACCCTGTCTTCATGGCCTCTTGATTTTATTAATTTATTTTTGGTAGTATTGAAACAGGAAATTGTATTTTGCATCTGACAATTTTCACATTAGTTTCACAATATAATGATGATATTTTCTATGGATATATGGTGCAAGCTGATATGAAGTATGAATGAAAGTTACCAGACTCAAGGAAGATGATTGTGTTGGAATCTATTGGGTAAGTCACATGGGTGTTGAAATCTTTCTAGGATATAAAAAGTCTGAGGTGTTGCCAAAGATATCTCTTCCTCCCACCATTACCTTTTTGATTATAAAGAATGAAGAAGATATCTATAGGCAATCATGATAGGAAGGGTAATAAAGTAGCATAGCTAGTGGTCTAGAGGAAGTGATGACAATCACAGAAAATAATGCCATTTTCCTAACAACCTTGAAATAATGTGATTGTGGAAAAAAGTAAACAAGTGGTGTCTGTGGTACAATATTTTTTACTTTAGATTCAGAGATGCAAGACCCATTAAATTTAAGTATTAAGCAGCCTTCTTTGTGACAAGGCAGAAGACTAATACACAGAGAAAAGGATGAGAATGGAGGTTAGTCCAAGAGGATGAACATACAATATAAAAAAAATGAGAAAAGGGGTGCTGTGGGCTATGCATATTTGGTGGCAACAGTTGAGTAATTTGATGAGTTCAACTCATGTCATGTTCTGAAATGAGGAATAGAGTTGCTTTCCAGCCTGTACCACAAGTCTCTGATTTATTTAAATCTCTAAGGTGAGCTGAATTCCAGTAATTTAATAGTAGCTCTCAGTAGTCTGGTGTGACGGGAAAGCTTATATTTTCTTGTGTAACCCTTGTAATTTATTTCTCTTCGATATGAACCTCTGACATTTTTGGTAAAGTAAGAACGAAACAGTTCATACTCAAATAACATTATCCTCTCAATTTTTCTCTTTTTATCTGTATGAATTCTCACATTCTGTCTATTATCTCAAGCTCAAATTATTTTCCTGGGATTCTACATCTGAATTATTCTTATAAGGTGAACAAATTTCATGTATTTCGTTTATATATTTAGGAGCATAGTGATGCTTCCCACCATATCACCCCTCTCACCCATGCTACCACCTTTCCTTCTCCTTCCTTCCTTATTCCCTCTTTTAATTTTTATAATGACATATTTTCTGTTAATTTTATACTCATGAGAACAAGTAAAAGAATTCTACAATAGTGAGATGAACTAATTAAAATAATTCTACACTAAGTAAAAGAATTCAACAAATAGTGCGATGAACAAAACACTGTCCATCAACAGTAGAGATGCAGGCTGTAAATAGTTATCAAATCTCAAAATGTCAATTTCACTCATATACATTTTTATACTGTATTAGTGCAGAACAGGGAAAATATATGTTTTTTGTCCCCTTGGGACTGGCTTATTTCACTGTTTCCAGTTGTATCCATTGTGTTGCAAAAGACAGGATTTCATTTTTTGACCACTGAATAATATTCCACAGTGTATATATACAACAGTTTCTTTATCCAGTCATCAGTTGATGGGCATGTGAGTTGATTCCATATCTTGGCTATTGTGAATTGAGCTACAATAAACATGGGGTTACAGCTAGGTCCTCCATATGCTGATTTGATTTTCCTTGGGTAAATTCCCAGGAATGGGATAGTTAGGTCATATGGTAGACAGATTTTCAGTTTTCTGAGGTATCACCATAATGTCTTCCACAATGGTTGTATGAATTTCATTCCCAGCAATGGTGGATTAGGGTGTCTTTTTCCCCACTTCCTCTCCAGCATTTGTTGTTTGTTGATTTCTATATGAGAGCCATTCTAACTGAGAATGGCTTCTAACTGAAGCCATTCTAAGAGCCATTCTCCCTGATCTATGCTAATACAGTATAAAAATGTATGAGTGAAATTGACATTTTGAGATTTGATGACTGTTTACAGCCTGTATCTCTCCTGTTGAGGAACAGTGTTTTGTTCATCTCACTGTTTGTTGAATTATGGTTTTGATTTGCATTTCCCTGATGGCTAGTGATCCTGAGAATTTTTTCAAGTATCTGTTGGCCATTTGAATTTCCACATTTGAAAAATGCCTGTTCAAATTCTTTGTCAATTTCTTAACTGTATTGTTCATTATTTTGTTGTTGAATTTCTTGAGCACTTCACAGATTCTGGATATTGATCCTTTATCAGTTACATAATTTGCAAATATTTTCTACCATTCTCTCAGTTGCCCGTTCACTTTGCAGAATGTTCCCTTTGTAGTGCAGAAGATTCTCAACTTGATATAATCCTATTTGTGAATTTTGGTTTTGATTGCCTATGCTTCTTCTCCAAGAAGTCTTTTTCTATGCCATGTCTTACAGAGTTTCCTCAGTGTACTCCCTTCAGGTCTAGTAGTATTTGCAGTATATATTAGGTCGTCTTGTGTTGGTTGCATACATATATTTATGATTACTATATCTTCTAGATGAATTGATATTTTTTTCAAGTTTTTTAAAAGTTTTTAATTTAAAGTTTGCTTTATCTGATGTAACAACTCCTGGTTGTTTTTGGTTTCCATTTGCCTGGTATATCATTTTCTAGCTATTCACTTTCAGTTTGTATGTATCTTTATTTGTGAAGTTAGTTTCTTGTAGGCAGCCTATAGTGGGGTAATGTGGTTTTGTTTGTTTTTAATCCATGCAAGCAACCTAAGTCTCTTGGTTGGGGAATTTAATGTAGTTAATATTTAAGGTGAGTATTGATAGGAAAGACTAACATATTTTTTTTGATTAGATACTGACTATACCTGCTCTGTTAGTGATTTTGATTTTTTGATCACATACCATATTCTTTATTCTTTTAAATTCTTCTGTCTTTGTTTTTGTCTGATTGTATTATTTCAGATGTCTTGAGCTCCAAATTAGAAAATGTTTTCTCCCCTTGGTCTATTATCCTTTGAAGATCTCAGTTGTATGTTTTATTTCATGGATTACAGTATTCATCTCCAGAGTTTCTGATTGGTTCTTTTCAATGATTTCTATCTCCATAGTGAATGTTGAATTTGTGTCACCTATTGATTTCCTCATTTCTTTCATTTTTTAAAGATTTATTTATTTATTTTTTAACTTTTATTTAATGAATATAAATTTCTAAAATACGACTTATGGATTACAATGGCTTCCCCCCCATACCGTCCCTCCCCCCCCGCAACCCTCCCCTTTCCCACCCCCTCTCCCCTTCCATTCACATCAAGATTCATTTTCGATTATCTTAATATACAGAAGATCAGCTTAGTATACATTAAGTAAGGATTTCAACAGTTTGCTCCCACACAGAAACATAAAGTGAAAAATAATAGATGATTTTTTTAAATGATGATGAAATCAGATCAGACCTATTGTCATGTTTAATCCCAGTGAGAGTCAAGTTGGAAATTGATAATTTTTTTTTACAGAAGATCAGTTTAGTATGCATTAAGTAAAGATTTCAACAGTTTGCACCCCCATAGAAACACAAAGTGAAATATACTGTTTGAGTACTCATTATAGCATTAAGTCTCAATGTACAGCACATTAAGGACAGAGATCCTACATGAGGAGTAAGTGCACAGTGACTCCTGTTGTTGACTTTACCAATTGACACTCCTGTTTATGGCATCTGTAATCTCCCTATGCTCAAGTCATGAGTTTCCAAGGCTATGGAAGCCTTTTGAGTTCTCCGACTCTTATCTTGCTTAGACAAGGTCATAGTCAAAGTGGAGGTTCTCTCCTCCCTTCAGAGAAAGGTACCTCCTTCTTTGAAGACCTGTTCTTTCCACTGGGATCTCACTCACAGAGATCTTTTTGCCAGAGTGTCTTGGCTTTCCATGCCTGAAATACTCTCATGGGCTTTTCAGCCAGATCCGAATGGCTTTAGGGCTGATTCGGAGGCCAGAGTGCTATTTAGGACATCTGCCATTCTATGAGTCTGCTGAGTATCTCACTTCCCATGTTGGATCACTCTTCCCTTTATTTATTCCATCGGTTAGTGTTAGCAGGTACTAGACTTGTTTATGTGCTCCCTTTGACTCTTAGTCCTTTCATTATGATCAATTGTGAACTGAAATTGACCACTTGGAATAGTGAGATGGCATTGGTACATGCCACCTTGATGGGATTAAATTGGAATCCCCTGTTATGTTTCTAACTCTACCGTTTGAGGTAGGTGAGCTTGAGCATGTCCCAAATTATACCTCTCTTCCCTCTCTTATTCCCACTCTTATGTTTAACAGGGATAACATTTCAGTTAATTTTCAACACTTAAGAATAACTGTGTGATAATTACAGAATTAAACCAGTCATATTAAGTAGAACAGACAAAAAAACTACTAAGAGGGATAATGTATTAAGTTGTTCATTAACAGTCAGGGCTATGCTGATCAAGTCCCCATTTCTCATAGTGTCCATTACATTTCAACAGGTTTCATTTTTGGTGTTCAGTCAGTTGTCACCGATCAGGGAGAACATATGGTATTTGTCCCCTTGGGACTGGCTTACTTCACTCAGCATGATGTGTTCCAGATTCCTCCATTTTGTTGCAAATGACTGGATTTCGTTGTTTTTGACTGCGGTATAGTATTCTAAAGAGTACATATCCCATAATTTCTTTATCCAGTCTACCATTGATGGGCATTTAGGTTGGTTCCAGGTCTTGGCTATTGTGAATTGTGCTGCGATAAATATTAGGGTGCAGACAGCTTGTTTGTTTGCCAATTTAAACTCCTTTGGGTAAATTCCAAGGAGTGGGATGGCTGGGTTGAATGGTAGGGTTCTATTCAGGTTTCTGAGGAATCTCCAGACTGACTTCCATAGTGGCTTGACCAGTTTGCATTCCCACCAACAGTGGATTAGTGTCCCTTTTTCCCCACATCCTCGCCAGCATCTGTTGTTGGTAGATTTCTGTATGTGAGCCATTCTAACCGGGGTGAGGTGAAACCTCATTGTGGTTTTGATTTGCATTTCCCTGATTGCTAGGGACCTTGAACATTTTTTCATGTGCCTGTTGGCCATTTGGATTTCCTCTTTTGAAAAATGTCTATTGAGGTCCTTGGCCCATCTCTTAAGTGGGTTGTTGGTTTTGTTTTTGTGGAGTTTCTTGATCTCTTTGTAGATTCTGGTCATCAGCCCTTTATCTGTTGCATAGTTTGCAAATTTTTTTTCCCATTCTGTTGGTTGTCTCTTCACTCTCGTGACTGTTTCTTTTGCAGCACAGAAACTTCTCAATTTGATGCAATCCCAATAGTTGATTTTGGCTTTGACTGCCTGTGCCTCCCGGGTCTTTTCCAGAAATTCTTTGCCTGTGCCAATATCTTGAAGGGTTTCTCCAATGTTCTCTAATAACTTGATGGTGCAGGATGTAGATTTAGGTCTTTAATCCACGTTGAGTGGATTTTTGTGTAAGGTGTAAGGTAGGGGTCTTGCTTCATGATTCTGCACGTGGAAATCCAGTTTTCCCAGCACCATTTATTGAATAGACTGTCCTTCCTCCAGGAATTGGTTTTAGATCCTTGATCAAATATGAGTTGGCTGTAGATGTTTGGGTTGATTTCTGGTCTTTCAATTCTGTTCCATTGGTCTATCCATCTGTTTCTGTACCAGTACCATGCTGTTTTGATTACAACTGCCCTGTAGTATGTCCTGAAATCTGGTATTGTGATGCCTCCGGCTTTGTTTTTGTTGTACAAGATTACTTTAGCTATTCGAGGTCTCTTGTGACTCCATATGAATTTCAGCATCATTTTTTCCAGATCTGAGAAGAAGGTCTTCGGTATCTTGATTGGTATTGCATTGAATGTATAAATTGCTTTTGGGAGAATGGACATTTTGATGATGTTGATTCTTCCAATCCATGAGCATGGAAGATTTTTCCATTTCTTGGTATCCTCTTCTATTTCTTTCTTTAAGGTTTTGTAATTCTCATCGTAGAGATCTTTAACGTCCTTGGTTAAGTTTATTCCAAGGTATTTGATTGTTTTTGTAGCTATTGTGAATGGGATTGATCTTAGCAGTTCTTTCTCAGTCATGGCGTTGCTTGTGTATACAAAGGCTGTTCATTTTTGTGCATTGATTTTATACCCTGCTACTTTGCCAAACTCCTCTATGAGTTCCAATAGTCTCTTAGTAGAGTTCTTTGGATCCTCTAAGTACAGAATCATATCATCTGCAAAGAGGGATAGTTTGAGTTCTTCTTTCTCAATTTGTATTCCTTTGATTTCTTTTTCTTGTCTGATGGCTCTGGCTAAAACTTCCAGAACTATGTTAAATAGCAGTGGTGAGAGCGGGCATCCCTGCCTGGTGCCAGATCTCAGTGGAAATGCTTCCAACTTTTCCCCATTCAATAGGATGCTGGCTGTGGGTTTTTTATAAATTGCTTTGATTATATTGAGGAATGTTCCTTCTATACCCAATTTGCTTAGAGTTTTCATCAAGAAAGGGTGTTGAATTTTATTGAATGCTTTCTCTGCATCAATTGAGATAATCATATGGTTTTTCTTTTGCAGTCTGTTAATGTGGTGAATCACATTGATTGATTTGCGAATGTTGAACCATCCCTGCATACCAGGGATGAATCCCACTTGGTCTGGGTGGATGATTTTCCTGATGTGTTGTTGTACTCTATTGGCCAGAATTTTATTGAGGATTTTTGCGTCTATGTTCATCAGGGATATTGGTCTGTAATTTTCTTTCAGTGCTGCATCTTTCTCTGGCTTAGGGATTAAGGTGATGCTGGCTTCATAGAAAGAATTTGGGAGGATTCCCTCTTTTTCGATTGTTCTGAATAGTTTGAGAAGAAATGGGATTAGTTCTTCTTTAAATGTCTGGTAGAATTCAGCAGTGAATCCATCTGGTCCTGGGCTTTTCTTTGTTGGGAGGGCCTTTATTACTGTTTCAATTTCTGTTTCAGTTATGGGTCTGTTTAGGTTTTCTATGTCTTCCTGGTTCAATTTAGGTAGATTGCATGTGTCCAGGAATCTATCCATTTCTGATAGGTTTTCCTGTTTGCTGGCATACAGGTCCTTGTAGTAATTTCTGATGATTCTTTTTATTTCTGTGGTGTCTGTTGTTACGTTTCCTTTTTCATCTCTGATTTTATTGATTTGGGTCTTTTCTCTTCTTTTTTTAGTTAGTTGGGCCAATGGTGTGTCAATTTTGTTTATTTTTTCAAAAAACCAGCTTCTCGCTTGGCTGATTTTTTGTAGTGTTTTTTTTTTTGGGGGGGGATTCAATCCTGTTAATTTCTTCTCTGGTTTTAATTATTTCTCTTCTCCTACTAGATTTGGGTTTGGTTTGCTGCAGTTTTTCTAGGTCCTTGAGATGCGCTGAAAGCTCATTTATTTTGTACCTTTCCAATTTCTTGATATAGGCACCTATTGCTATATCCCATAAGTTTTGATATGTTGTGTTGTTGTCTTCATTTACTTCCAGAAAGTTTTTGATTTCTCTTTTGATTTCTTGAATGACCCAGTGTTCATTCAGGAGAATGTTGTTCAGTCTCCATGTGTTTGCATACTTTCTGGGGTTTCCTGAGTTGCTAATTTCCAGCTTCATTCCGCTGTGGTCTGAGAAGCTGCATGGTATGATTCTAATTCTTTTAAATTTGCTGAGACTTGCTTTATGGCCTAGTATGTGATCAATCCTAGAGAAGTTTCCATGCACTGCTGAGAAGAATGTGAAGTCTTTACATGTAGGATTGAAAGTTCTGTAGATATATGTTAGATCCATTTGGGCAATAGTGTCAATTAAATCTGCTGTTTCCTTGTTGATCTTCTGTCTGGATGATCTGTCTATTTCTGAGAGTGGAGTATTGAAGTCCCCAGTACTATTGTATTGGAATCTAAATCTCCCTTTAAGTCCCTTAACATATCTTTTAAATAGACCGGAGCCCTGTAATTAGGTGCATATACATTTATAATAGTTACATCTTCCTGTTGAATTGAACCCTTAATCATTATATAGTGCCCCTCTTTGTCTCTCTTAAAAGTTTTTGTATTAAAGTTTATTTTGTCTGATATTAATATGGCTACACCTGCTTTTTTTGGTTTCTGTTGGCATGGAATATCTTTTTCCAACCTTTAACTTTCAGTCTGCATGCCTCTTAGTTAGAGAGATGTGTTTCTTGTAGGCAACAAATAGTTGGGTTGTGTTCTTTGAGCCAATCAGCCAAACGGTGTCTTTTAACTGAAGAATTCAGACCATTAATGTTTAATGTGACTATTGATATGTAGTGACTTTGCCCTGCCATTTTCCCAGAGATATTTTCTAGTATATGCTTTGAGCTTCCCATGCTCTTTTACTGGTAGGTGTTCTTCCTTTGCCTTCTTTCATATTGATGGCCGTGTTTCTGTGTTTCTGAGTGTAGCACATCTTTAAGTATCTTTTGCAGGGCCGGATGAGTGGCCACAAAGTCTTTCAATTTCTGTTTGCTATGAAAGGTCTTTATTTCACCTTCATTCACAAATGAGAGTTTGGCAGGATATAATATTCTGGGCTGGCAGTTTTTCTCTCAGCACCTGTGCTATGTCTCGCCATTCCCTCCTAGCCTGTAGGGTTTCTGATGAGAAGTCTGCTGTGAGTCTGATTGGAGATCCTCTGAGAGTAATCTGACGTTTCTCTCTTGCACATTTTAGGATCTTTTCTTTATGTTTCACTGTGGTAAGTTTAATTACCACGTGTCGTGGTGAGGATCTCTTTTGGTCATGTTTATTGGGGGTTCTATGAGCTTCCTGTACTAGGATGTCTCTGTCCTTCTCCAAATCTGGAAAGTTCTCTGCTAGTATCTCACTAAAAAGGCCTTCTAATCCTTTCTCCCTCTCCATGCCTTCAGGAACTCCTAGAACTCGAATGTTGGTTTTTTTTTTTAAATAGTATCCTGTAGATTCCCAACAATATTTTTTAGATTTCTAATTTCCTCTTCTTTTCTTTGGTTTGACTGTATGTTTTCCTGTGCTCTATCTTCTAAGTCTGATATTCTCTCTTCTGCTTCACCCATTCTGTTTTTAAGGCTTTCTAATGTGTTTGTCATTTGATCTATTGAGCTCTTCATTTCATTTTGATTTCTCTTCACTATCACACTTTCCTGTTCTACTAGTTTCTGAGTTTCATTTTGACTCTTCCTTAAAATTTCATTTTCACGAGAGAGATTTTCAATCCTGTTCAATAAGGATTTCTGCATTTCAAGGATTTGCTTTTGAAAACTTCTAAATGTTCTTATCATAAATTTTTTGAAATCCGTATCTTGCATTTCTTCTATCTCATCATCTTCATAATCTTGGTTTGGGGTGTTTTGTTTATTTGGAGGCATCATAGTGTCATCGTTGATCTTGTTCCCTCGATTTCTGTGTTTGTTGCTTGGCATAGTTAATTCTTCTTTCGTCACTGTGCAGTTTTTTTTTAAATTTTTAAAAAAAATTTTTTTTTTATTTTATACTATGTCGGTGTTAAGTGGACTGCCTGCTGTTGGAGGAGCCTTGGAGTCTTGAGATGGGTGTGGCCTGAGAGCTCTGCTTGGTTCTTCCTGGTTATGGGTGTGCAAAGGTGACACCCTGAGGTTATGCGTGGTAAATCTCTCCCTTTTGATTTATTTATTTATTTATTTATTCATTCAGGGGGTAAGTAATACCACAGGGCACGGCTGTGCAGAATTGATGGTATTTAGCTTCCAGTCTCTGGCTTCTACCCAAAGAGTCTGTGTAGGCTCCTCTGGACTCCCACTGGGTTGCCTAGGCTACTGAATTGTAGTGACTCAGTTCCTTAGCTCTCCCCTGTTGATATGTAAATCCAGAGAGGGGGCCTGCTCTTTGTCTCTTGCTAATTCTTCAAGCCTTGCAGTCTTGCAATCTTTGCAAGGTTGGGGGAGAGAGAAACCCCCAAGCTTTTTTTTTTCCTTCTTTCAGGTAGTGAGTCTCCTGCACTTTCCGGCCCCCTTCTAGATTCTGACCCCCGTTTCCCTGCCAATGTCTCGGGTTATTGAGCTCACCTCCCCTTCCAGCGCTGATGTGTGGACTCGGAGCCCTGGACATCCCAACTCTTCCCGCTGGTGTCTGTGTGACATGCACTCCCCTTCCTGCACTGGCACGCAGACCCTGCGGCTCCCGTGGCACCCGCGGCTCCCGCGGCTCGGCTTCCGCGCGGTGGGTGACCTTGTTCTCCCAGTAGCTCCTCCGATTCAAAGCCACTGGATCCAGAAGAGTTTCCTCTGCAATATTTTCCTGGTTCTTTTTTCTGAGGCTACCGTAACTCCCCTTTTATTAAACTAAATTTTCCCGGACTATCGGTGCGCGCCCTCACTATTCTGCCATCTTGGCTCTGCCCCAAAGATTTATTTATTTTTTTGAAAAGCAGAGTTTCAAAGAGGCAGAGGCAGAAAGGAGAGAGAAAAGGCTTCCACGAGCTGGCTCACTCCTCAAATTGATTTTTTCCTTACAATCATTCTTGAACTATATTTATAGCATTTCGTAGATTCCTTTTGGTTTTGAGGTTTCATGCTCCCTTGCATCAAGTTTTCTGTGTCAGGTATAAAAAAAAGTCTCGAATTTTCAATTTTTTTAAAATTTTATTTAATGAATATAAATTTCCAAAGTACAGCTTATGGATTACAATGGCTTCCCCTCCCACCTGCAACCCTCCCCTTTCCTTTTAAATGCCCCCTTCCATTCATATCAAGATTCTTTTTTGATTCTGTTTATTTATTTATTTGACAGGCAGAGTGGACAGTGAGAGAGAGAAAGACAGAGAGAAAGGTCTTCCTTTGTCGTTGGTTCACCCTCCAATGGCCGCCGCGGCCGGCGCGCTGCAGCCTGCGCACAGCGCTGATCCGATGGCAGGAGCCAGGAGCCAGGTGCTTTTCCTGGTCTCCCATGGAGTGCAGGGCCCAAGCACTTGGGCCATCCTCCACTGCACTCCCAGGCCACAGCAGAGAGCTGGCCTGGAAGAGGGGCAACTGGGACAGAATCCGGCGCCCCGACCGGGATTAGAACCCAGTGTGCTGGCGCCGCTAGGCGGAGGATTAGCCTAGTGAGCCGCGGCGCCGGCCCTTTTGATTCTCTTTATATACAGAAGATCAGTTTAGCATACATTAAGTAAAGATTTCAACAGTTTGCTCCCACACAGAAACATAAAGTGAAAAATACTGTTTGAGTACTAGTTATAGCATTAAATCTCAATGTACAGCACACTAAGGACAAAGATCCTACATGAGGAGTAAGTGCACAGTGACTCCTGTTGTTGACTTAACAAATTGACACTCTTGTTTATGGCCTCAGTAATCACCCTAGGCTCTTGTCATGAGCTGCCAAGGCTATGGAAGCCCCCTGAATTCACCAAGTCTGATCATATTTAGACAAGGCCATGGTCAAAGTGGAAGTTCTCTCCTCCCTTCAGAGAAAGGTACCTCCTTCTTTGAAGACCTGTTCTTTCCACTGGCATCTCACTCACGGAGATCTTTCATTTAGGTTTTTTTTTTTTTTTTTTTTTTCCCCAGAGTGTCTTGGCTTTCCATGCCTGAAATAGTCTCATGGGCTTTTCAGTCAGATCCACATGCCTTAAGGGCTGATTCTGAGGCCAGAGTGCAGTTTAGGACATCTGCCATTCTATGGGTCTGCTGTGTATCTCAATTCCCATGTTGGATCGTTCTCTTCCTTTTTTATTCTTTCAACTAATATTTGCAGACATTATTCTTGTTTATATGATCCCTTTGGTTCTTAGTCCTATCATTATGATCAATTGTGCACAGAAATTGATCACTTGGACTAGTGAGATTGCATTGGTACATGCCACCTTGATGGGATTGAATTGGAATCTCCTGTAATGTTTCTAACTCTACTGTTTGAAGTAAGTCAGCTTGAGCATGTCCCGAATTGCACATCTCTTCCCTCTCTTATTCCCACTCTTATATTTAACAGTGATCACTTTTCAGTTAAGTTTCAGCACTTAAGAAGATTTGTGTGTTGATTACAGAATTCAACCAAAAGTATTAAGTAGAACAAATAAACAAAAAAAAATACTAAGAGGGATAATGTGTTAAGTTGTTCATCAACAGTCAGGGTGAGGGCTGATCAAGTCCCCATTTCTCATAGTGTTTATTTCACTTTAACAGGTTTCCTTTTTGGTGCTCAGTTAGTTGTCACTGATCAGGTAGAACAAGTGGTATTTGCCCCTTTGGGATTGGCTTATTACACTCAGCATAATGTTTTCCAAATTCCTAACAGGGATCACTTTTCAGTTAATATTTAAACACCTAAGAATAATTGTGTGTTAATTACAGATTTCAACTAATGATACTAGAACAAAAAAATTACTAAAATGGATAAATATTACATTGTACATCAACAGTCAGGACAAGAGCTGATCAAGTCACTGTTTTTCATAGTGTCAATTACACTTCAACAAGTTTCCCCTTTTGTGCTCTGATGGTTGTCGCCGATCAGGGAGAACATATAATATTTGTCTCTTTGGGACTGGCTTAATTCACTCAGCATGATGTTTTCCAGATTCCTCCATCTTGTTGAAAGTGACCGGGTTTCATTGTTTTTGACCGCTGTATAGTATTCAGTAGAGTACATGTCCTATACTTTCTTTATCCAGTCTAATGTTGATGGGTATTTGGGTTGTTTCCTGGTCTTAGCTATTGTGAATTGAGCTGCAATAAACGTTAATGTGCAGACAGCTTGTTTGTTTGCTAATTTCATTTCCTTTGGGTAAATTCCAAGGAGTGGTATGGCTGGGTTGAATGGTAGGGTTCTATTCAGGTTTCTGAGGAATCTCCAGACTGACTTCCATAGTGGCTTGACCAGTTTGCATTCCCACCAACAGTGGGTTAGTGTCCTTTTTCCCCACGTCCTCTCCAGCATCTATTGTTGGTAGATTTCTGAATGTGAACCATTCTATCAGGGGTGAGGTGAAACCTCATTGTGGTTTTGATTTGCATTTCCCTGATTGTAGTGATCTTGAACATTTTCTCATGTGTCTGTTGGCCATTTGGATTTCCTCTTTTGCAAAATGTCTATTGAGGTCCTTGGCCGATCTCTTAAGTGGGTTGTTTGTTTTGATGTTGAGGAGTTTCTTGATTTCTTTGTAGATTCTGGTTATCAACCCTTTATCAGTTGCATAGTTTTCAAATATTTTTTCCGATTCTGTTGGTTGCCTCTTAACTTTCCTGACTGTTTCTTTTGCAGTACAGAAACTTCTCAATTTGATGCAATCACAAATGTTAATTTTGGCTCTGACTGCCTGTACTTCTGGGGTGTTTCCTAAGAAGTCATTGTCGGTACCTATATCTTGCAGGGTTTTTCCAATGCTCTCTAATAATTTGATGGTGTCAGGTCGTAGATTTAAGTCTTTAATCCACGTTGAGTGGATTTTTGTGTAAGGTGAAAGGTAGGGGTCTTGCTTCATGATTCTGCACATGAAAATCCAATTTTCCCAGCACCATTTATTGAATAGACTGTCCTTACTCCAGGGATTGGTTTTGGATCCTTGATCAAATATGAGTTGGCTGTAGCTGTTTGGATTGATTTCTGGTCTTTCAATTCTGTTCCATTGGTCTATCCATCTGTTTCTGTACCAGTACCCTGCTGTTTTGATTACAACTGCCCTGTAGTGTGTCCTGAAATCTGGTATTGTGATGCCTCCAGCTTCATTTTTGTTGTACAAGATTGCTTTAGCTATTCGAGGTCTCTTGTGCCTCCATATGAATTGCAGCATCATTTTTTCTAGATCTGAGAAGAAGGTCTTCGGTATCTTGATTGGTATTGCATTGAATGTATAAATTGCTTTTGGGAGAATGGACACTTTGATGATATTGATTCTTCCAATCCATGAGCATGGAAGATTTTTCCATTTCTTGGTATCCTCTTCTATTTCTTTCTTTAAGTTTTTCTAATTTTCATCGTAGAGATCCTTAACGTCCTTGTTTAAATTTATTCCAAAGTATTTGATTGTTTTTGTAGCTATTGTGAATGGGATTGATCTTAGAAGTTCTTCCTCAGCCGTGGCATTGCCTGTGTATACAAGGCTGTTGATTTTTGTGCATTGATTTTATACCCTGCTACTTTGCCAAACTCTTCTAGGAGTTCCAGTAGTCTCTTATTGGAATTCTTTGGTCCAATGATGTGTCAATTTTGTTTATTTTTTTCAAAAAAACCAGCTCTATGAGTTCCAATAGTCTCTTAGTAGAGTTCTTTGGATCCTCTAAGTAAAGAATCATATTGTCTGCAAAGAGGGATAGTTTGAGTTCTTCCTTCCCAATTTGTATCCCTTTAATTTCTATTTCTTGCCTAATAGCTCTGGCTAGAACTTCCAGAACTATATTGAATAGCAGTGGTGAGAGTGGGCATCCCTGTCTGGTACCAGATCTCAGTGGAAATGCTTCCAACTCTTCCCCACTCAATATGATGTTGGCCGTGGGTTTTTCATAAATTGCTTTGATTGTATTGAGGAATGTTCCTTCCATACCCAGTTTGCATAGAGTTTTCATCATGAAAGGGTGTTGTATTTTATCAAATGCTTTCTCAGAGTCTATTGAGATAATCATGTGGTTTTTCTTCTGTGGAATTTTCAATTTTCCATCAAATTGCAATTACTAAGCTATTAAAATCAGATTAATTTTTGAATAATCCCAGATTATCATGTTTATTTTACTTCTGATTCTTTAGATTCATCACTCTCAAAAGGCTGTTTTTGTTTGTTTGTTTGTTTTTGACAGGCAGAGTGGACAGAGAGACAGAGAGAAAGGTCTTCCTTTGCCGTTGGTTCACCCTCCAATGGCCGCCGCGGCTGGTACACTGTGCTGATCTGAAGGCAGTAGTCAGGTGCTTTTCCTGGTCTCCCATGGGGTGCAGGGCCCAAGCACTTGGGCCATCCTCCACTGCACTCCCTGGCCACAGCAGAGAGCTGGCCTGGAAGAGGGGCAACTGGGACAGAATCCGGCGCCCTGTCCAGGACTAGAACCCGGTATGCCAGCGCCGCAAGGCGGAGGATTAGCCTATTGAGCCACAACACCAGCTCTCTCAAAAGGCTCTTACATGAACAGTAAAACAGATATAACATCATTTGTGGCAAAATTTCTGATTTTTTCTTAAGATTTATTTATTTACTTGATAGTCAGTGTTACACACAGAGAGAAGGAAAGGCATAGAGAGTGAGAGAGATAGAGAGAGAGAGAGATGTCCTCCATCCTACTGGTTCAGTCCTCAATTGGCAGCAATGGCTAGAGCTACACCAATCCGAAGCCAGGAGCCAAAAGCCTGCTCCTGGTCTCCCACATTGGTACAGGGGCTCAAGGACCTGGGCCATCCTCCACCGCTCTCCCAGGCCATAGCAGAGAGCTGTATTTGAAGTGGAGCAGCTGGGACTTAAACTGGAACCCACATGGGATGCTGGCACTGCAGGCTGTGGCTTCACCCACTACCCCATAACATGGACCACACATAATTTCATAGTAAAAGTCTCTCCTATATCAGAAACTAGAAGCATTAACAAAGAAAAGCAAACTACATTAAATGGGGATGGGTGACATTGAGGCATTGTGATTAAAGCCAGTACCTGCTACATTGGCATCCTGTAGGGGCACTGGTTCAAGTCACAGCTGCTTCTCTTCTGATCCAGCTTCCTTCCAATGTTCCAGGGAAAGCAGCATATGATGGCGAGTGCTGGGGCCCCTGCGCCCATGCGATAGACTGAGATGAAGTTCCTTGCTCCTGGCTTAAGCCTGGCCCAGCCCTAGCTGCTGTGACCATTTGGCAAGTGAACAGTGGATGGGAGATCTCCCTTTGTCTCTGTCTCTTTTCCTCTCTCTGTAACTCTTCCTTTCAAATAAATAAACCTTTAAAAAATTCAATTGTGGTAACTTCTTATAGTTTATAAAGGTGGAAATAAGATAATAGTTCCATAGAGTGTTATAGTTATATGTGTAGGCTTAAAAAATTTAACAAAAACATGGAAAATGCATACTATTAAAACTTGTGGAATTTTTTGCAACAAATAACCTAATCATTTTATTCCATTTTTCATGAAGTTTTAGATTTATGGAGATTGGCTTTTGGATGTTTGTTGAAGAAATACTTGTACAACATTTTAAAATACAGTCCTATGGGTCATGGATTCTCATTCATTATCAATTTTCTCTATTATTGGAAATTTTTCTTCTTGGATGTCAGTAACCAAAGGTTATGACAGTAATCTGCTGGGATAAGTACAGTGTGTTGTAAATAAAGTGCTCTCAGTTCAGTGGCTGAGAATGTTCATTTTCAAATTCACACTAAAAAAATCACAAATTTTTTGTTTCTCATTCAGAGTACTATTTAAAATTTCTCAGTGGTTTGTTATAGAAATTGCACATTATTTGTAGTCTATTTGTCATATGGAAAATGAAGTGGTAGCCTGGGATTGCTTTAACTTTTAGTTTTAGGTACATTTTTTGACAATTGCTAATTTTTTTCTCTCCAGTTTATCAGTTTGCTTAAGAATACATATGAACTTATTTTGTGCTTTCTTTTTACCTTTTTAGATTGATTATTTCGTTATTTGTTACTTTTTTTTAAGAAATATTTCTTGAATGATAAAATGCAAAGAGCAAGATCAGTGAAATTGACCACAGTTTAGCTGAACTATGTGGGGCTTTCATATCAACTCTACAGGATCCAGTAATGAGTGCCAGGAGTCAGCAGCAAGAGCAGTCAGTGGTCTGACAGAGCATTTTAAAGACTCTTTGAAGTTTTCTACTTATAGCATGACTTATCTATAGTTAGGATAAATCATTTGCATGTTAAGAATGATGAAAACTGAGGTAAGGCTAGGAGGTATAAGTTTAAAGCAATAGTAGGCAACAAATGCAGAACTAGATAGCTGTTATTCATAGAGAAGCAACACTCCTGGTTATGGTCAAGCGTTCTGTGGGAAATCAATGAGTGAACTCAGAAAAATATGTGGCATCTTGAATTGGGACATGTGTTTTGGGGGAGGGAGCAAATGGAATCTAAGTAACATAGAAAGGGAACAGGAATTCTTAGAGTCCTATTCAAAGATAATCAATGTTGAAAGGAAAGCTGACATGCAATACTTTCTAAAATCCCTGAAAGTTTATGAGCATATCTGGCAAGGCTGTTTGTCTTTTATTAATGGGTTATCTTTTATTTATTTATTTATTTATTTTAAATTTTGGTTTAAGGAATGCAACTTCATGGATTTATTCTATATAAATTTGGGAATATGGTGATTCTTCCACTCATCCCTGCCTCTCACCCATGCTCCCACCCTTCTTCCTCTTTTCTCTTCCTTTCTCATTCATATTTTTTACAGAGATCAATTTTCAGTTAATTTTATACTCACAAGATTAACCCTACACTATGTAGAGAGTTTACTAAATAGTATGAAGAAAAAAGAAAAATAGAACAAAAACAAACAGCAAACAAGAAAAACATTGTCCTGCGCAATCTTTCAAACAGTTGCAGGAATAATGATGCAATTCTATTAATGGGATTCACATTAATTAAAATAAAAACAGAGGAGGGAACCCAGAATGACTGAAAAGTTAGGCCCTGTACTTGCCTATGTCACAGAATAGAATCAGAACAGCAAAATAAAGACCGTGTTTCCAGGAGCTTGACTGAGGAGAAAGTTTAGTAAAGAACTGATAACTGTAAATAGCACAGAGACTGGTAAAGCCAGAAGAGAGAAGGAGAGGGAGACGAAGAGGAGGAGGGGGAGGGGAAGGGGGGGAGGGACAGGGAGAGAGAGAAATAAAGAGAGGGAGAGGGAGAGATAAACATCATAGCTCTGCCAGCGTTCTCAGCCAAGTGATGCCATATTGTTGGGAAATGGTAGGTGAAAGCACCATGACCGAGTACTATGGACTGGCATCTCTAACTACAAGAGAATTTCATTCCATTTACTTGTTTTAAATCTAGTCTACAAATCTGAGTCTGGTACAGTTGGCTGATTTGCTCCAGAAAAAGGAATCCACAATACTCTCCTCCATCCCAGAAGCTCCACATCTGAGCTGGCCTGAGCTGGTGCCACACAGTCTCTGTTAAATTCCATTCTATCTTAGGGGACAGCAAGTAGCCCCATCGAAACCAAAAGTTCTCATAGCCAGATCCAAGGAACTTCACAATGCAGAGAGTAGGTGCCTCTTGGAGCTGTAGGACTGCTGAGCACAAGCACTTGGTAGTATACTCACGTGCTCTGTGCAATCTAGAGAAGTTCTATTCTGATTCTTGGGGCTCAGCGTTAGCATCTGCTATTACAAAAGACCAGAAGAACAGTCCTGACAAAGTCTCCTTCAGCATCTCTTAGCATAGGGTACTGGGTGGACCAGGGCACAAGCCCCAGCATCACTCGTGTCTATCCTTTAAACTGGGGGCCATCCCTTCTGTGCCCTATAACTGGGACTGTGGATGTTGATGCTACAACCACCGAGCAACTAATGGGAACTGGAAGATCCTACCTGCATTCCTATGCTTCAGATTGATTGCTTCCACTCCCAAATTCACAGTAATACCAGCAGTTGACTTGCAAGACATTGGCAAGGAGTCCACTCATCCCAAAGCTCTGGGAACATGACTGATTGTCCTCTACGTCCCAGGGACACCTTCACTTTCACGTGGGACTTGAGGATGCCTTGTATGCATTCCTCTGCTACAGGCCTGTACCTGCTAGTGCACAGCCCCTAATATAAAATGTATACACTGTATGGGACTGGGGTATTTTACTCTCTGAGCCCTGTAGCTCTGAGACTGTGACTATTGAAACTGTATTCCACAGATTCACCTGATTTGATTCTAAATGACTGAATAAGGACACCACTGCAAAAAGGACACCAGGTATGCGTATGTCAAGGCAGGGATATAGGAAACATGAAGAAGTAAGGAAGCATGACACTTACAAAAAAGAACACAGTAGTTCTCCAGAAATAGATCTTGATTTCAAGAAAATCTGAAATTACTGAAAACAGATTTCAAAATAATTACCCAAATGAAACTCATTGAGACAAGACAATACTGATAGACAATGAGAAAAACAATGGATGATATGAATAGGAAATTTAACAAAGACATGAAAGTCATTAAAAAGGATCTCAGAAAATCTGGACTTGGAAACTTCAGTCAGTGAAATAAAAATACAGTTGAGAACTCAACAACCAAATAGACCAAAGAGAACAAAAATTTTCTGATCTTGAAGAGAAGTGTTTTGAATAATGCAGTCCATCAAAATAGGAAAGAAAGAACAAATGTAGGCTGTGAGTCATATGAGACACCAATAAGGTAGCAAATATATCTCAGAACTGAAATTCTATTATGGAGACCTTTTTCAATATGTTTTTGAGAGTACTGTTTTCTGTGTTTCACGACACATGGATTATAGTGTTTCATATAATGTTGGTTAGCTAGTTGAGTTTCAGCTGCATATCTGCAAGATAATATTGATTAATTTTAAAATTAAAATTTATTGTCTTTTATAAATTCTAAATAAATAGTGCTGGCACTTTGTATAGACAACTATGCTTTGCTTGTGCTAGCTGGTTTGCAGCATAACTAGTTTTGTTCCCAATGCCACGTTTCTTTATTTACAAAACAAAATGTGTACTTCTAGAAATGTTCAAAGAGCAACTATGATGTTAACAAAATCTTAGAGAATTCTGTGTTCCATTAATTAAGAAAGCATTTACATTCTTCTCAGAAGTACATGAAACCTTCTCTAATATTGACCACATACTAGGCCATAAAGCAAGTCTCAGCAAATTCAAAAGAATTAGAATCATACGATGCAGCTTCTCAGACCATAAAGGGATGAAGCTGGAAATTAGCAACTCAGGAATCCCTAGAGCATATGAAAACACATGGAGACTAAACAACATGCTCCTGAATGAACAATGGGTCATAAAAGAAATTAAAAGAGACATTAAAAATTTTCTGGAAGTAAATGAGGATAACAGCACAACATACCAAAACTTATGGGATACAGCAAAAGCAGTGTTAAGAGAAAAGTTTATATCAATAGGTACCTACAACAAGAAATTGGAAAGGCACCAAATAGATGAGCTTTAAATTCATCTCAAGGACCTAGAAAATCTGCAGCAAATCAGACCCAAATCTAGTAGAAGAGAAGTAATTAAAATCAGAAAAGAAATAAACAGGATTGAATCCAAAAAAAAAAAAAAATGACAAAAATTCAGCCAAACGAGGAGCTGGATTTTGAAAAAATAAAAGTGACACCCCATTGGCCCAACTAACTAAAAAAAAGATGAGAAAAGACCCAAATCAATAAAATCAGAGATGAAAAAGTAAATGTAACAATAGACACCACATAAATAAAAAGAATCATCAGAAATTACTACAAGGACCTGTATGCCAGCAAACAGGGAAATCTATCAATGGATAGATTCCTGGACACATGCAACCTACCTAAATTGAACCAGGAAGGCATAGAAAACCTAAACAGACCCATAACTGAGACAGAAATTGAACAGTAATAAAGGCCCTCCCAACAAAGAAAAGCCCAGGACCAGATGGATTCACTGCTGAATTCTACCAGACATTTAAAGAAGCACTAACTCCAATTCTTCTCAAACTATTCAGAACAATCGAAAAAGAGGGAATCCTCCCAAATTACTTCTTTTTTTAACTTTTATTTAATGAATATAAATTTCCAAAGTACAGCTTATGGGTTACAATAGATTCCCCCACCCATAACTTCCCTCCCACCAGCAACCCTCTCCTTTCCCTCTCCCTCCCCCCTTCCATTCATATCAAGATTCATTTTCAATTTTCTTTATATACAGAAGATCAGTTTAGCATACATTAAGTAAAGATTTCAACAGTTTCCCCCACACATACAAACACAAAGTGAAAAATACTGTTTGAGTACTAGTTATAGCATTAAATCACAATGTACAGCACATTAAGGACAGAGATCCTACATGAGGAGTAAGTGCACAGTGACTCCTGTTGTTGGCTTAACAAATTGACACTCTTGTTTATGGCATCAGGAATCACCCTAGGCTCTTGTCATGAGTTGCCAAGGCTATGGAAGCCTTTTGAGTTCACCAACTCTGATCATATTTAGACAAGGTCATAGTCAAAGTGGAAGTTCTCTCCTCCCTTCAGAGAAAGGTACCTCCTTCTTTGATGACCTGTTCTTTTCACTGGGATCTCACTCACGGAGATCTTTCATGTAGGGTTTTGTTGTGGTTGTTGTTATTGGTTTTTTTTTTTTTTTTTTTTTTTTTTTTTTTTTTTTTTTTTTTTTTTTTTTTTTTCCCCAGAGTGTCTTGGCTTTCCATGCCTGAAATACTCTCATGGTCTTTTCAGCCAGATCCGTGTGCTTAAGGGCTGATTCTGAGGCCAGAGTGCTGTTTAGGATATCTGCCATTCTATGGGTCTACTGTTTATCTCGCTTCCCATGTTGGACGGTTCTCTCCCTTTTTCATTCTATCGGTTAATATTTGCAGACACTATTCTTGTTTATGTGCTCCTTTTGGTTCTTAGTCCTATCATTATGATCAATTGTGAACAGAAATTGATCACTGGGACTAGTGAGATGGCATTGGTGCATGCCACCTTGATGGGATTGAATTGGAATCCCCTGGTATGTTTCTAACTCTACCGTTTGAGGTAGGTCAGCTTGAGCATGTCCCGAATTGCACATCTCTTCCCTCTCTTATTCCCACTCTTATATTTAACAGTGATCACTTTTCAGTTAAGCTTCAACACTTGAGAATAACTGTGTATTGATTACAGAATTCAACCAAAAGTATTAAGTAGAACAAATAAACAAAAAAAATACTAAGAGGGATAATGTGTTAAGTTGTTCATCAACAGTCAGAGTGAGGGCTGATCAAGTCCCCATTTCTCATAGTGTTCATTTCACTTTAACAGGTTTCCTTTTTGGTGCTCAGTTAGTTGTCACTGATCAGGTAGAACAAGTGGTATTTGTCCCTTTGGGACTGGCTTATTTCTCTCAGCATAATGTTTTCCAAATTCCTAACAGGGATTACTTTTCAGTTAAAATTTAAACACCTAAGAATAATTGTGTGTTAATTACAGAGTTCAACCAATACTACTAGAACAAAAAAAATACAAAAATTCATAAAGTATTACATTGTACATCAAGAGGCAGCCATTCCCAAATGGAAAAATATCATATGTTCTCCTTGATTGGCGACAACTAACTGAGCACCAAAGGGGAAACTTGTTGAAGTGAAATTGACACTATGAGAAACAGTGACCTGATCAGCTCTTGTCCAAATTCCTTCTATGAATCCAGCATCACCTTAATTCCTAAGCTGGAAAAAGATGCAGCATGGAAAGAGAATTACAGAGCAATATCCCTGATTAACATAGATGCAAAAATCCTCAATAAAATTCTGGCCAATAGAATGCAACAACACACCAGAAAGATCATCCCCCCAGACCAAGTGGGATTTATCCCTGGCATGCAGGGATGGTTCAATGTGCGCAAAACAATCAACGTGATACACCATATTAACAAACTGCAGAAGAAAAACCATATGATTATCTCAATAGATGCAGAGAAAGCATTCGATATAATTCAACACACTTTCATGATGAAAACTCTAAGCAAACTGAGTATGGAAGGAACATTCCCCAATACAATCAAAGCAATTTATGAAAAACCCACGGCCAACATCCTATTGAATGGGGAAAAGTTGGAAGCATTTCCACTGAGATCTGGTACCAGACAGGGATGCCAACTCTCACCACTGCTATTCAATATAGTTCTGGAAGTTTTAGCCAGAGCTATTAGGCAAGAAATAGAAATTAAAGGGATACAAATTGGGAAGGAAGAACTCAAACTATCCCTCTTTGCAGATGACATGATTCTTTATTTAGGGGACCCAAAGAACTCTACTAAGAGACTATTGGAACTCATAGAAGAGTTGGCAAAGTAGCAGGGTATAAAATCAATGCAGAAAAATCAACAGCCTTTGTATACACAGGCAATGCCACGGCTGAGGAAGAACTTCTAAGATCAATCCCATTCACAATAGCTACAAAAACAATCAAATACCTTGTAATAAACTTAACCAAGGACGTTAAGGATCTCTACGATGAAAATCACAAAGCATTACAGAAAGAAATAGAAGAGGATACCAAGAAATGGAAAAATCTTCCATGCTCATGGATTGGAAGAATCAATATCATCAAAATGTCCATTTTCCCAAAAGCAATTTATACATTCAATGCAATACCAATCAAAATCCCGAAGACATAAACAAGACTAGTGTCTGCAAATATTAACCAATAGAATAAAAAAGGGAGAGACTGATCAAACATGGGAAGCGTGATGCACACCAGACTCATAGAATGGCAGATGTCCTAAACAGCACTCTGGCCTCTGAATCAGCCCTTAAGCACACGGATCTGGCTGAAAAGCCCATGAGAGTATTTCAGGCATGGAAAGTCAAGACACTCTGGGGGAAAAAAAAAAAACCCTACATGAAAGATCTCCGTGAGTGAGATCCCAGTGAAAAGAACAGGTCATCAAAGAAGGAGGTACCTTTCTCTGAAGGGAGGAGAGAACTTCCACTTTGACTATGACCTTGTCTAAATATGATCAGAGTTGGTGAACTCAAAAGGCTTCCATAGCCTTGGCAACTCATGACAAGAGCCTAGGGTGATTCCTGATGCCATAAACAAGAGTGTCAATTTGTTAAGCCAACAACAGGAGTCACTGTGCACTTACTCCTCATGTAGGATCTCTATCCTTAATGTGCTGTACATTGTGATTTAATGCTATAACTAGTACTCAAACAGTATTTTTCACTCTGTGTTTCTATGTGGGTGCAAACTGTTGAAATCTTTACTTAATGTATGCTAAACTGATCTTCTGTATATAAAGAGAATCGAAAATGAATCTTGATGTGAATGGAAGGGGAGAGGGAATGGGAAATGGGAGGGTTGCTGGTGGGAGGGAAGTTATGGGGGGGAATCTATTGTAACCCATAAGCTGTACTTTGGAAATTTATATTCATCAAATAAAAGTTAAAAAAATATTAATCTAATGAAATAGAAAAATCTGAAAACTGACAAACCAAAATTATGCTTTTGAAAAGTAACAAAATTAAGTTTGATAGTTGATAAAATCCTATCAACATTTTTTTGTTTATGATAAATTATGAGAGAAAATATTTACTTTAGTTATCCAAATAATCATATATTATACAAAACATCAGTTTTAATTATTGGGAATGTACTACACATGGTTGTCCAGAGAGGAGAAACAAATAAATTATGTTTTTGCCCCCATTTTTCTGAGAGACAGAGAGGGAGAGAGGGAAAGAACCACAAAGAGATAGGATCAGTCAGAGGAGTCTGAAGCTGGAGAAAGAGCAGGGTAGATAACTTAGCTAATAACAAACAGGAGAAACCTCCAATCTACAATAGATATGGAAGAATAACAATCTGTTGTCACAGAGGATTAAAGGATACCTCTGCTTAACAATGCTCAAAAGCCAGCCTGGAAGATTAAAATGTTTTTAAAGTCATTTATAAAGACCTTATAAATGAGCCTTATAATGAATCTTAGTTCCTAGTATTATAGTGTTGTTACTAAACATGTAATGCACTTAGAATAGTGCCAGAAATGTGATAGAGATATTAAAAATAAAGAGTCCACTTAACATTTATTAGGATAACTAGAAGAAAAACAAAATGAACAGTTAACCAGAGATATTATGAGGATGTGGATTAGTTTCAACCCTAGTTAACTGTTAGGGGATTATAAATGTTGCAGTTGTTACTTCAAATATTGTTGTAGTTCCTCACAAAATTAAATATACAATTACCATTTGATCCAGTTATCTTGTATCTGATAGATATAGCTACAAAAGAACTGAAAGCAGGGTTTTGGTGAATTGCTGATACATCCATATTCATAAAAGCATTTTTTGGATCTTGATGTGAATGGAAGGGGAGAGGGAGTGGGAGGGGGGAGGGTTGTGGGTGGGAGGGACGGTATGGGGGGGAAGCCATTGTAATCCATAAGTCGTACTTTGGAAATTCATATTCATTAAATAAAAGTTTAAAAAAAAGCATTTTTAATGATAGACAACAAGTGAAAGCCACTAAGTGTCAATTGATGGATAAATGACATAACATGGAACTTTATACACAATGGATTTTTATGCAGCTGTTAAAAGCAAGGAAATTCTGACCCATAATACAACATTGATACATCTTGAAGATATTATTTTAAGTACAATAAACTAGTCAGAAAAAACAACTACTGTATGATTCCACTTATGAGACAGCTATAGTAGCCAAAAAATTAATCATAGAGAGATACAAAGTGAACCGGTGGTTGCCATGTTTTAGAACATATATGGAGTTTTAGTTTTGAGAGATGAGTAAGCTCTTGTGATTGCCCAGATACTGCTGAACTGTTTACTTAAAAGTGGTTAAAATGGTGATTTTTTATGTTATCTGTATTTTACCACAATTAAATGTGTTTTGGTTTTTAAAGTATTTACTTAACTTCATTTATGAGAGAGAGAGAGAGAGAGAGAGAGAGATCACTTGTTGGTTTACTCCTCAAATGTCCACAACAACTAGGACTTGGACAGACTAAAATCAGGATCCAGGAACTCATTCTGGGTCTCCATATGAATGTATGGACTCAGTTACCTGAACCATCATCTGTTGACTTCCTGGATGTACATTAGAAGGGAGGCTGATCATAGATAGGAGAGGGAGGACTGAAACAGACACTTTGGTATGGAATGTGGGCCTCTCAAACAGTGACTTCACTGCTATGACAGAAATCTGCCCCTGCACCCTCCTTTTTTTTTTTTTTTCTTAAATAGCAAGAATAACAAGATTAGAGATGGTATCGTGGTTCAGTGGGTTAAACTATCACTTGTGATCTTGTGATGATGACATTTCATATTGGAGTGCCTTTTCAAGTCCTTGCTCCTCTTGTTTCTCATGCAGCTTCCTGCTAATACACCTGGAATGGCAGTGGAAGATGTCCAAAGTACTTGGGCCACTGCAACTCATGTAGGGGACCAGGATGGAGTTTCTGGCTCTTGGCTTCAGCTTGGCTCATCACTGGCTGTTGCAGCCATTTAGGGAATCAACTAATGGAAGGAAGCTCATGCTCTCCCTCTCATCCTCCCTTCCTCCATCAGATTAAATGGGAATGTGACTATAATAAATTTATTAGATATAATAAGCAAATTTCTTATAAAGCAAAATTTACCTAAATGTCACACAATAAAATAGAAAAGCTGAATAACTATATTCATTGAAGATATTTTATTTATTATTGATATATCACCATAAGAACTTCATGCTTAGTTGGTTTCATTAATAAAATCTTTCAGACCTTTAATGAAGTTGTAATAACAATGCTTTTTAAAAAAGTTTCAGAAAATAGAGGAGGAAATATTTTATTTCCCAAAATGTTTAATGAGATTCCACTAATTGGTAATTACAAAATCTGACTAAGGTAATAAAATTACTAACCAATATAATTCATGAACATACATCAGACATCTTTATGAAGTACTGACATGGTTTTTTTTGGCTGACATATTGGTAATAGTACTATTTACCTTCTAGACATTTTGTAAAGATTAATTTAAAGTCAAGTACAGGCTGACTTTTAGAATGTGATGATGTAATTTACTTCAGCTTTTCTCATGAATTCTGACCTTTGGCTAACTTTGTGAAAATTAACATGAAAAATCTCCTTCCTTTAATGGAAATAATTATTCAGTGTTGCTTCTATTTAGGCAGAGGTAAACATGGATCAGTCTCAGCTCCAAGAACCTGAAGAAAACCTAGTTCAGGAAATAAATGCATCTGACAACCAGGTGATCAATCACCAGTTTGGAGGTTGATCCAGAGAGCTAAAACATGGGGAAAATACAGGTGGGGAAAGCCCATGAAAGGAACTTGGAAGCAAGAAGCTTACACATCTGAAAATAGTGCTAGCAGCTGTCAAAGCTTCCTGGTTGTCAATAGTGATTGTTGATGATGAGCTTGCAAACAAATCTGGTGTTTGAAGAAAAAATAGGTCACCAGGAGACATCATAATTTACATTTCTAAGGCTTAAAAGGAGACACAGGGCTTAGCAAAGTATTAATCACAATTCTTAATTTATATATGATAGAGTAAGTGATAATATTAATCAAAATACAATATCATTTAGTTCTAAACTCCATGCTATACACTTTAAACATTCTATCATTGAATCCTGGAGCTCTGTAAAGGGTTATCACTATCTACATTTTATAGGTAACTAAAAAAATGTAACTTAATTTCTTAAAGGATCCCAACTAGCAATTGAAGGGGCTGGCAACTGGGGGTGATAAGATGGAAATCTCTTTGGATGGACAGCCAATAAATAAACCAGCATATATTTGGTCACCTCATTTTTCACTAGAGTAGTGGGAATATACAGGGGAGAAAAGGGACTCTCTTCAACCAGTTGTGTTGGGAAAACTGGTTATACACACAGCAAAAAACATGTAATTGGATTTATATCTAATGTCATGCACAAAAATCAGTTAAAATTGATTAAGCATTTAAACATAGATCAGTAACTGTAAAACTCCTTCCATGTAACACAGAGGGAAAGCTTTATGGTTTGTCAATGTTATCACAGAAAAGACACCAAAGGCACAAATGAAACAATAACAAAAAATCCGAAATACTATAAGTGGGAATACAACTTTGAGAAAAACAAAATTCTGTAGACAATGTAAAGATTGGGAAAAGTTGTTTTCAAAGCACATATCTGATAAAGGATTAATAGAAAATATGCAAAGACTCATATAATTCAATAGCATAAAACCCAAATAAAAAGTGAACAATAGGGGGCTGGTGCTGTGGCACACTAGGGTAATCCTCCACCTGCAGTGCCGGCATCCCATATGGGCGTCGGTTCTGGTCCCGGTTCTGGTCTGCTCCTTTTCCAGTCCAGCTCTCTGCTGTGGCCCGGGAGGGCAGTGGAGGATGGCCCAAGTGCTTGGGCCCCTGCACCCATATGGGAGACCACGAGGAGGCTCCTGCTCCTGGCTTCAGATCAGTGCAGCTCCGCTGTTGCGGCCATTTGGGGAGTAAACCAACGAAAGGAAGACCTTTCTCTCTGTCTCTCTCTCTCTCTCACTGTCTATGACTCCAGCTGTCAAATAAAAAAAAAGTGAATAGACATTTCTTTAAAGAAGGCATATAAATGGCAACAAATATGTAAAAGATACTCAAAGTCACCAGTCATTAGAGAAATGCAAAACAAGAAGGCAATATCATCTCACATTAGTTAGGGTGTCTGTTATAAAGAAATCTGCAAAGCAAGTGGTAAGCATTGGGCAGTCATTAAGTATCCACTTGGGACACCACATCCTATATTGGAGTCTGTTGGTTCAAGTCCCTGCTCTATTTCTGATCCAGCTCCCTGCTAATGCATACCCTTAGAAGCATCAGCTGATGACTCAAGTATTCGGGTCCCTGCTACCCTTGCAGGAGACACTAACCTTAGCTGGTCCAATCCTAACTGAAGAGGAAATTTGAAGAGTGCTCAGTGAATGAAAGAGCTTTATATCTCTTTTCCTTTAAAACACATGCACTCATACTTACAAAGATTTTTTTAAAAATACATTATTTTAGAAATAATTTGAAAACAAATGTTGTTCAGAAAGTTTAGCAATTGTATCCCTTGTATCCTGTTAATGGTAATGCAAATTGGTGCAGCTGCTCTGGAGAAGAGTATGGATGATTCCTATAAAAAACTACCATATGCTCCAGGAATTGAAATCACATTATTGAAGAGATATATGCTTTCCCATGTTCCCTGTAATATCATTCACAATAGCCAAATATGCAAATAACAAAAATGCCCATTGACAGATAAATGTACAGAAAATATAATAGACAAACAGTGGAATATTATACATATTACAAAAATCAAGTCCTGCATATTTATCAATATGGATGAATCTTAGGGACATTTTTCAAAGAAAGGAAGGACGGATGGAAGGAAGGAAGGAAGGAAGGAAGGAAGGAAGGAAGGAAAGAAGGAAATCATAAAAGGACAAATACTGTCTGATTCCACCTGAGTATGATATCAAACTATTGAAACTTACAGAAACAGATAATGGAAGGGTGGTTGTCAAGAGCTGAGGACAGGGGAAATTGGAGGTTACGATTCAATGTGTACAACATTTCATTGGATGAGTAAGATCTGGTGTTAACAATACTGTGCTGTGTGGTAGTAGTTCTCATGCAAAACATTTTGATCACAATTTTATATGCAATATATTTTGATATGTGTATATATTTTACAAGACAAAGACCACTGTAGCCAGGGATATTGCAAAGAGAATAGTAGGGTTTCTTTTAGTATTTGACATAAGAAGTCATATTAGTCTTAAGGGATAAATTTCTGAGTCAGGTGTCTGACAATAGGCAGAATTAGAAGGCGAGGTTAGACATAAGAAATATGTGTCAAGATTTTAGAATAGATCCATGTGTCAAAATTTGGGACAGGGTATAGTTCAGGTCAAATGAAATTTGAGAAAGCTGAGACCTGGGAACTGAGAAGTAGATTTGGCTACTTGTTTCAAAAGATTTGGTGTGTCTGGATTTTATCCTTAAGTATGTGGGAATTTACTGAAGAACATTTTCCATGACAATAATAATTAAGGTTGTTTGGGGTAGACTACTTTGGATGTAACATGGAAAATAATGTAGACTGTGTTGGGTAAGTGGGTACAGAGGAAGAAAATCAGGAGACTGGTTCACTTGTCCAAGCAACAGAGAACGGAGGCATAGGCTGACTTTAGGGTACTTCATGTATGGATCTGTTCACCAAACAAGCAACTCAATTTCCCACAAAAAATCCATGAAATGTGATTTTTCCAGGGAAGTCCCTTATGAGTACATTGTATTAGAAAAAAGAACTAATTATAGACCTCTTGGTAACTTGACTTATTTTTCTAAAATTTTAGTCTTTTTTGTAGGCACGAAACTAAAATTTTGCCCAGTAGATACTTCTTGTCCATTTGCTTCTGTTGTCTTATTAAAGCAGTACTTTTAAGATATTTGGAGAGGCTTTTTTACTCAAACAACATTTTCCTGTTTTTTTTTTTTCCATGATTTATTTAAAATACTTATGCCTATAAAATGACTAATCTGTACACCATTTATTTTAAAAAAGGATTCAATTTGTTTACTTCAAAGGCAAAATGCAGAAAGAGGAAAGAGATAGAGAGTGAGAGCGAGAGAGAGAGATCTTACATCTCCTTTATATCCCCTGGCCCTCTCCCACAAATGCTGGAAACAGCCAAGGCTGGCTCAGGCTGAAGCTAGGAGACAGGAATTCCATCTAAGTCACCCATATGAGTGTCAGGGAACCAAGTACATGGGCAATTTTTTTCTGCCTCTGAGAAACAGTGGCAGGAAGCTGGTTCAGAAGTAGAATAGCTAAGATTTGAACTGGTAGTGGCTTAACCCTTTGTTTCACAACATCCACTCTCTATCCTGTTTTTGTTGATTCAGTAGATAGCTAGAAAAATAAATACACAGAGTGAAACAAGGGAGAAAGTAATTACTTTGCAGGGATTTTTATAATCATCTCATTAGATACATGGACAGATTTTCATCCTTTCTCACTTTTAAAATTATTTTACTTCCTTTAATATAAACATTAAAGATTGAAAGATAACTGGTCAAATCAATAACACCCCATTTGGGAGGCTATTTGTATATTGATTTTCTGACAAATTTAAATTTGGATATTTTATCATGCGGTCTAAGACTAATGGTAAAAGAATGTAAAATAAAACGTATTTTTAGTAATTTGATTAGCAGCTCAGAGACCTGCCAGATTATCATTACAAAACAGAGAAATGACACATAATTTTAGAAGTGCAGAAGATTTATTGAAGTAAACTTTTGTCAATATAAAATACTTTCTCATTTTCTCACACTACTGTACCTTGCTTATATTTATGAGAGGATAAGATCGCATTTATTAATTCATTTAAATGCAGTCAAAGGAGAAGTAAGACATTGATCAAATTTCTACAGTAGAGAGACATAGTGACACTTCATAAAGAAGGTCACTGGAGAACAAATACACGTACACCTTGAGGATGTATGGATCCACCTTGAGGGAATTGAGTAGCATTTGGCCTACATCACACAAATGCTTGAATTGTCACTCTCATCATGAAAAAGTTTTGAAACCAAATATCAAGGCTGTAAGTAAACAGAGAGAGACAGATCCAAACCATGACCCTAGAAAATATCTAACCTCATTGACTCTCAAGATAGTTTAAACAATTATATCACTAATTTTCTTTTTCTTTCCAGTTAGGTATAAAGTAAGTATATTGTTGTTTTGTTTTGTATAATTTACTTTGTAAGTCAATTCTAAATCTAATGTATGTTTAAAAATTTTCATTATGTTAATGTGTATATGTATTTTTCCTTTTATGAAGTGGGATTTTATAAATAATATTTGTTCTTCATAATTATGAGATAATTGGTTTATGAGAAAGATAGGGATAAAATCCATAGTGAGGACTCATTAGAATGGACAGTTGAAAGAACATAGCCCAGTGATCATATTTTTTTCATCTAGGAATCAAATAAATCATCCCAAGTGACTCAACTAGAATTACTGTCTAATTATGGTACATTTATGTTTAGTTATTTCTCTCCTGATATCGTCTCCTAACTTCTGTAGTAATTGCTGTATCTTATATTTAAGACACTGTGACATGTATTTGATGCTGCCCTTGATCACATTTTCCAGAATAAATAAGAAGGTCTCTCCTACCTTGCAGATCCTGTACAAGAGTGCATTAATTAATTTATCACTGGTATGGTGACTATCATGGTAATCTACAGTGATTTAAAAAAAAAAACATTCTATAAACTTCTGTTCATGAGAAGAAAGGATCTACTTCTTCATTGGATCCCTGGTCAGTGGGGAATCCATGGGGCTTTAATTCTCTTGACCAAACAGACCCTCTGAATTTCACCAATTTCCCTTCAAAGAATCCTAAGAAGCACACACATGATGATGAGTCAAGACATTGCCAAGTTGTGTATGCTGGGCAGAGAGTGCCAGACTTTTCACTGCAGCAATGGTTAGATAGAACAAAAGTAGGGCTGAGAAAATCTGCAGAGTGCTTACGAGGTGTCTGATGGACATGATCATGACTATTGTGTGAGTGTTGTCCTGGAGACCTAGGAGGCCTTACCAGGAGGTAAGTCTTACTAGTCACATGCTAGAAGGGGACAGAGCTAGGATTCTGTATTATTCTGGAACCATATATAGAACCACTGTGTATTGCATTCTTAAGCATGTATCCTTATCAAAGGAAACTTTCATGATACACATGGGTATAGCACCTTACTTCTCTTATATTGTTAATAACATATGATTAGGAAAAGGATGCACATATGATCAATAACAAAACATGTTAGAAAAAATTCCAGAAGAGGTGAATTGCTGAAGGTACCTACATGGTGAAATAAGGTGATAGAATTCTCTTGTCTTCCCTGTGCTTCTCTTAGGAATCTGGATACAAAACAGTTAACTAAAAATATGAATGCCTTTTATTTGTGCCTGGGTGAGGGGAGAAAAGAGTTGTTCATGAGTTAGTCAATAATTGCATCAATCAGCAAATATAGGCAAGTCACTGATGTGTACTATAACTCTCTTTGCAGACATGCCTAAGAAAGTGAATGATTCTCTCAAATATCATTGACATATAGTGGATTCTGGAAGGGGAAGACAGATCAGTTTATCATGCTGGGAGGCTCATATTTTGACTGCATTAAAAGCTGCTTGGTGGGGCAGGCGTTCCTTGCCAACAGATTAAGCTGACACTTGGGATGCCTGAATCCCATATCAATGTGCCTGGGCTTGAGTCCTGCCTCTGCTCCCAAACCAGCTTCTTGTTAACGTGTATCCCGGGAGGCAGCAGGTGATGGCTCAAGTATTGGATCCCTGCTTGTGGGAGACCCAGATGGAGTTCGTGGATCATGACTTCATCCTGGCCCAACCTTGTCCACTGTGGGCATTTGGGAAGTGAACCAATTGGTGGAAGAGTCTCTCTCCCTCTCTCTCTCTCTTTCTGTACCTTTCAAACAAATAAACTTTAAAATAGCTTCTTGGTACTAAGGTGCTGTGCAATCGAGCACAGAAACCCTTGATGCCGGATACTCCCCTTGACCTTAGTCTGAATCTGGAAGGGAGGGCAGAGCCTCTCTATACTTGCTGTTGAATTCCTTATTCTTTCCTATGAACTTGAAAATTGTTCTTGGAAACTTCAGTTGAATATCCTGTTCATAAAAAAAGACTAATGATAAAAAATAGGATTTCCTACATCAAATTGCTTAAGTTTAAACCCACTTTGTTTAATCACCAGAACAGAATGCAAAAGAACGGCTGTAGTCTAGGGTCAACCCACCTACAATGACAGTCATGACAGTTGCATGTGCACTAGTCCTGTGATGTTTCATATAATCTGTGTTAGCCAAATTGACTTTATCTCAACAACCTCAAAACAAATGAGAAATATTGATTGTATGCATCAAGTATGTCATTACCTAACACTGTAGCATTATTTGAGTCTTAATTATAATCTACAATGTTTAAAATACCTCCTATATTCCTTTTACTTTCTCCTCACATTTTTAAAAAACTAAGTCTACATTGGATTTAAAAGGATTTAGTAATCTAATTTAAAGGTAGCATATATAAAAACCATAGTATGAACACCTTCATAGTACAGGCAATGCATCTTCAGATCTCCTATTCATTCCTTCCTATCTCCCTGTATGAAATGATATGGTCAATATAATTTCAATTATGTTAAATTCAAGCAATAAATGGTTTATAAGCAGGAGATTGCCAAAGGGCTATTTGGGATCTAAGAATGGATATAACATGCTTTTTTTTTTTTTACATTCAGACAATATAGAACAAATTCCATGTTTAGTGAAATTTGTTCTCTTCCTCTTGGCCCTGGATCCCATGATGAGGGGGAACAAAGCCTATTCTTCTGAGGTTTCTCCCCCGTGGGTGAAAAATGAAGATGATCGTTGTATGTGTGTGCTTTGTGGGGAGGGGTGTTTGTATCCAGGCACTGTTGGCTTCCTGATAATACACTAGCAGTTAAGTTCTGAAGCAGCTCTGTATTTCAGGTTGAAGATATCTGTGCCACCACTGTATCCTATCTCAACCCTCAAATTCTCCTTAAAGACTTCACATCAATGACAATAGCATTTTTCTTCTGTTCATTTTATGTCCTTTCTTCACTCTTATATGTTGCATTTCAAATTGTGTAGTTTGACATTTATTAATTTCTTCACTTGCTCATTCTTTACTTTCTGTATACATTTTACATGGCTAATTTCCATGTGTCCCCTTGATTGGGGGATGAGGTGCCCAGATATTTAAACATTATTCTGGGAGTGCCTAGGAGGGTATCTCTGGATGAAGTTAATATTATCAATAGATATAATAGAGCAGATTGCTCTCCCTACTCAATGCCTTAGATGACTGAACAGAACAAAAGGCAAGGTAAAGAATTCACTCTTTAAAAAAATAAATAAAAAAAGAATTCACTCTTGCTGACAGTTTTTTCAAACTGGGACATTGGATATGTATGCACTGCAATTTTAACTTACACAAGTGGCTCTCCTAGGTCTCCAGTTTGCAGACTGTAGCTCAGAGGGCATGCCAATCTCCATAACTGTATGAGCCAATTCCTCAGGTTATATTTACAGTTGTTCATGTATCTAATTACACTATTTCTGTTTCTCTGAGGCATTGTAATATATGCATTGACTAGTGAACTTGCAACGTATCTAAATATTTATTAAGTTTTTGTTACACCAACATGACAGTATGTAAAATTACCTCAAAAGTTAAAAACAAAAATTGAGGTGGGATTTTGCATGGCAGTTAAGATGCTGACTGGAATGCCCACATCTCATGCCTGGATATTTAATGATTAAAGTCCTAAATCAGTTCCATATTCCAGCTTCCTGCTCATGCATATCCTGAGAGGCATCAGGTAATGGCCCAAGTAGTTGGGTTCCTGCCACCCACCTGGGATACCTATATTCTGTTCCTGGTTCCTGGCTTTAGCTTGGGCCAGATCTGGTCACTTGAGGGCATTTGCTGAGCGAACCGGTGAATAAGCAATTTCTGTCTACCTGTCAGTCAGCCTATCATTGCTTGTATCTGCCTTCTAGTGAGGAATAAGATAAAGATTGATACTATTTTTATTTACAACATACAAGTAGCCAAGTAAAATTAGAGTTTTATGCAGATTGCAAAGGAGCACACAGAATTTGTCCCAGAGGAATTAGTTGAGGTATTGTTTACCTGAGACTTAAAGAACAAGGTAATAGCTCTGAATAATCTAAAAATGTATCATCTGACTGAGTGTCATATACTTTATTAGCAATTGTGGTTGATTATTGAAAAATCATAATCATGTTATTAATTAGTGCAGCATCATAACATGTAGTTAGGTTAATATATCCTATCTTGTTTATAATTCCATTTAAGCATGTGTACAACTTCTAGGTCCTTGAGGAACTGATGTCTGAAATTGAATGCTTTAGCTGTGTTGACCTCTATTTCTATCTAATTCAACCCATAACCCACTAATTATCTAAGAAATATAGTAAAATGAATCAATTTCCTGAGAAGCCTAGCCTACCCTCTAACCAGGAGATAAAGACCTTGTCCATTGTGGTGCTTCATGACTCCCGTGTTAAAAGGAATATGATTTTTAGCATCATTAAAAATAAAGACAATAAACTTAACTATGAACCTTTTTTCAGAAAAGATGAATGAGTTTTTCCTTTATGCAACTAACATTTTTGTATGGTTTATTAGTTTGGATGTTAATTGAATAGCTTAGTAATAGTACAAACTTCAAATCAGGGTCCTAGCTTACTGGATTCAAAAAACAAAAAAAAAAAACTAAATTTACATATTAGAGATTTTTATTTTTTAAAGATTTACTTATTTTTACTTGAAAGTCAGAGTTACGCAGAGGAGAGGCGAGGCAGAGAGAGACAGAAGTCTTCCATCTGCTGCTTAACTCCTCAATTGACTGCAGTGGCTGGAGTTGTGCTGATCTGAAGCCAGGAGCTAGGAGCTTCTTCCAGGTTTCCCATGTGGGTGCAGGGGCCCAAGGACTTGGGCCATCTTCTACTGCTTTCCCAGGCCGTAGCAGAGAGCTGGATCAGAAGTAGAGCAGCCGGGACTTGCACCGGTGCCCATATGGGATGCTAGCACCACAGGCAGCAGCTTTACCCGCTAGGCCACAGTGCAGGCCCAAGTGAATTTCATTTTTACATGAAATTCCTGAAAGGTGTGGGGAGCAATCCGGACTGGACTAAGTTACTGGAATTGAGACTTATTCTATGCATTTGCTCTCCCACAATATGGCGCTGGGAGAGAAGAAAACAGCTTCTACACAGCTGCCTCCAGTTCAGCTAATAAACTGTAGGACTTGCTCCTGATTGGAGGAGAGCAGCGTACTCGGCGTGTGGGCAGCCGAGTTAGGATTGGCAGAGGAGGACTATAAAGGAGGAGAGAGACGGCATGCACCAGGAACATCTAAGGGGAACATCTAGCTGAAGGAACACCCATGCAGCCCCCGAGAAAGCCGGCCGGTGGTGTGCCGCTCCCCTGCGGAAGTGGGGAAAGCGGCCAGGGGGAACTGCCCTTCCACGGAGGTGGAAGGGATAGTAGCCAACCCGGGAAGAACCAGCAGCAAACCCGGGGAGGGCCGAGCAGACGAAAGAACAGCGCAGGGTCCTGTGTCGTTCCTCCACGAAGAGGGGGAGCGACATAATGGTGCCGTGACTCGGATATGAAGCCTAGGCAGGGTTTAGTGTCGTTCCTCCACGAAGAGGGGGAGCGACAAAAGGAAGTTATCTCATCTTAATGAATATTTTGCAATGCATTTGGTGTAAAATTGCATACTTGGGATAGTCTATATATATTCTATCAGAGGTTAAATGATACATGCAGAGTGGATCCTGTAGAACTGGGAATTCATGCCTGTGACACAAAAAGTATTGACAACATCACAGTGTCAATTGCAGACTTTTAATAGTCTGGGTAAATTTTTTTTATATAGACAAAGAAGAAAAAGACTGCCTAATCCCATAAACATTGATGCTTTTCTGTTATATTCAAATTGATCATTTTTGTTCAACTACTTTGAAAAAATATTGAATCATTTTTCTGACTATATATAATAAATCATAGTCATAGAGTGACTAAAATACCATGAAAATAAAATTTTCTGTTCATAATTATTAGTATCTTGAAATAATGCAATATTTGTCCGTACTCGAATACATTTTGTGAATAAGCAAATTACACAACATTGCATGTATCATACATTTATCTGTGCATGGTGACATGTGAATGTCAGCTTTTTAGTCTGTGTTTTCTTGGCACATTTAATCTTCCTCTGTCTCTGGACTCAATTCCCAGGTAACTAGTATTTTACACAAACTATTTTTAATGTCTTTAGTCATAAAAATACAGGTATGTGTAATTGGCATTTATAAAAATGGTGTTATTCTCTCCATATATATTACTCTACATCTAGATTTAGTTACCATCATGACAATGAATCCAGCTGATATTTTAATACATTGTTGATTTATGGGTGCTTAATATCTATGGAATGGATACACAACATTTTTTATAAAAGTTAATTATTTATTTGAAAGTAAGAGTTACACAGAGAAAGGAGAGGCAGAGAGAGAGAGAAGTCTTCCATCCAGTGGTTCACTTCCCAATTGGCCACATTGGCCGGAGCAACACCAATCTGAAGCCAGGAGCCAGGAGCCTCCTCCAGGTCTCCCACGTGGGTATAGGGGCCCAAGGAATTGGGCCATCTTCCACTGCTTTCCCAGGCCATAGCAGAGAGCTAGATGGGAAGTGGAGCAGCTGGGTCTCGAACTAGTGCCCATATGGAATGCTGGCACATCAGGCCAGGGTATTAACCAGCTGCGCCACAGCGCCAGACCCATAGGCAACATTTTATTCCATAATTTTCCTGCTCTTTACTGGGACTCCATTTTTAGGTCCTTTTTTCCTTCAAATTAAACCTTTTTACAATAAACATTCTAGCATTTGTGTATGTGTCTGTTATCATGGATTGTAATGAACATGTAAATGTATGTTTCTGTGGGCTGGGTATGTATTTTTTTTTATATACAGAAGGTCAATTTAGTATATACTAAGTAAAGATTTCAACAGTTTGCACCCACACAGAAACACAAAGTATAAAGTAATGTTTGAGTACTAGTTATACCGTTAATTTACACAGCACAACACATTAAGGACAGAGATCCTACATGGGGAGTAAGTGGACAGTGACTCCTATTGTTGATTTAACAATTGACACTCTTATTTATGACATTAGTAATCACCCGAGGTTCTTGTCATGATCTGCCAAAGCTACGGAAGCCTCTTGAGTTCACAAAATCCAAGCTTATTTAGACAAGGCCATTGTCAAAGTGGAAATTCTGTCCTCCCTTCAGAGAAAGGTACCTCATTCTTGATGGCCTGTTCTTTCCGCTAGCATTTCACTCACATAGTTCTTTCATTTAGTTCTTTTTTTTTTCTTTTTGCCAGAGTGTCTTGGCTTTCCATGCCTGAAATACTCTCATGGGCTTTTTAGCCAGATCTGAATGCCTTAAGGGCTAATTCTGAGGCCAGAGTGCTATTTAGGACATCTGCCATTCTGTTAGTCTGCTGTGTATTCTGCTTCCCATATAGGATCGTTCTCTCATTTTAATTTTATCAGTTAGTATTAGCAGACACTAGTCTTGTTTATGTGATCTTTTAGAATGTTAATTCTATCATTATGATCAATTGTGAACTGAAACTGATCACTTGGACTAGTGAAATGGCATTGGTACATGCCACCTTGATGGGATTGAATTGTAATCCCCTGGCACGTTTCTAGCTCTACCGTTAGGTGTAAGTCTGACTGAGCATGTGCCGAAGAGTATATCTCCTCCCTCTCTTATTTCGACTCATATTTAACAGGGATCACTTTTCAGTTAAATTTAAACACCTAAGAATAACTGTGTGTTAATTAAAGATTTCAACCAATAGTATTAAGTAGAACAAAAAATACTAAAAGGAATAAAGTAGTAAGTTGTTCCTTGACAGTCAGAACAAGGGCTGATCTAGTCATTGTTTCTCATAGTGTCCATTTCACTTCAACAGGTTTGCTTTTTTTTTTTTTTTTTTTTTCTGACAGGCAGAGTTAGACAGTGAGAGAGACAAAGAGAAAGGTCTTCCTTTGGTTCTCCCACCAAATGGTTGCTATGGCCGGTGCCCTGCACTGATCCAAAGCCAGGAGCTAGGTGCTTCCTCCTCTCTCCCATCTGGGTGCAGGGCCCAAGCACTTGGGCCATCCTCCACTGCCCTCCTGGGCCACAGTAGAGAGCTGGACTGGAAGAGAAGCAACTGGGACAGAACAATGCTCTGACTGGGACTAGAACCCGGGGTGCTGGTGCTCCAGGTGGAGGATTATCCTAGTGAGCCATGACACCGGCCAGCAGGTTTCTTTATTGTTCTTGGTTAGTTGTCATGGATCAGGGAGAACAAATGATATTTGTCACTTTGGGACTGCCTTATTTTACTCAGCATGATGTTTACAGATTTTCCATTTTATTGCAAATGACTGGAATTCATTTTTTTCACTACTGTATAGTATTTTATAGAGTACATATCCCATACTTTCTTTATCCAGTCGACTGTTGGTGGGCATTTAGGTTGATTCCAGGTCTTAGCTATTGTGAACTGAGCTGCAATATACATTGAGGTACAGACAGCTCTTTTATTTGCCAATTTAATTTCTTTGGGTCAATTCCAAGGAGTGGTATGGCTGGGTTGTATTGTAGGGTTATATACAGGTTTCTGAGGAATCTCCAAACTGACTTCCATAGTGGCTTTACCAGTTTGCTTTTCCACCAACAGTGGGTTAGTGTCATTTTTCCCCACATCCTCACCAGCATCTGTTGTTGGTAGATTTCTGCATGTGAGCCATTCTCACTGGGGTGAGGTGAAACCTCATTGTGGATTTGATTTGCATTTCCCTGATTGTGCATTGATTTTATATTCTGCTACTTTGCCAAACTCTTCTAGGAGTTCCAATAGTATCTTAGAGTTCTTTGGATCCCCTAAATAACCATATCATCTGCAAAGAGGGATAGTTTCAGTTCTTCCTTCCCAATTTGTGTCCCTTTATTTTCATTTTTTGCCAATGGTTCTGGCTAAAACTTCCAGAACTATATTGAATAGCAGTGGTGAGAGTGGGCATCCCTGTCTGGTACCAGATCTCTGTGAAAATGCTTCCAACTTTACCCCATTCAATAGGCTGCTGGCCGTGGGTTTTTCATAGATTGCTTTGATTGTATTGAGGAACGTTCCTTCTATACCCAATTTGCTTAGCGTTTTCATCATGAAAGGGTGTTGCATTTCATCAAATGCTTTCCCTGCATCTATTGAGATAATCGTGTTTTTTTTTCTTCTGCAGTCTGTTAATGTGTATCACATTGATTGTTTTGTGAACATTGAACCATCCCTGCATACCAGGGATAAATCCCACTTGGTCTGGGTGGATGATCTTTCTGATGTGTTGTTGCATTCTATTGGCCAGAATTTTATTGAGGATATTTGCGTATATGTTCATCAGGGATATTGGTCTGTAATTCTCTTTCAGTGCTGCATCTTTTTTAGGTTTAGGAATTAAGGTGATTTTGGCTTCATAGAAAGAATTTGGGAGCATTGCCTCTTTTTTGATTGTTCTGAATAGTTTGAGAAGAATTGGAGTTAGTGCTTCTTTAAATGTCTGGTAGAATTCAGCAATGAATCCATCTGGTCCTGGGCTTTTCTTTGTTGGGAAGGACTTTATTATTTATTCAATTTCTGTCTCAGTTATGGGTCTGTTTAGGTTTTCTATGCCTTCCTGGTTCAATTTAGGTAGGTTGCATGTGTCCAGGAAACTATCCATTTCTGACAGATTTCCTTGTATGCTGGCATACAACTCTTTGTAGTAATTTCTGATAATTCTTTTTATTTCTGTGGTGTCTGTTGTTAATTTCTTTTTCATCTCTGATTTTATTGATTTGGGTCTTTTCTTTTTTTAGTTAGTTGGGCCAATGGTGTGTCAATTTAGTTTATTTTTTTTTCAAAAAAACAGCTCTTTCTTTGTTTGATTTTTTTTGACAGGCAGAGTGGATAGTGAGAGAGAGAGACAGAGAGAAAGGTCTTCCTTTTGCCGTTGGTTCACTCTCCAATGGCTGCTGCGCTGCGGCCAGCGCACTGTGCTGATCCGATGGCAGGAGCCAGGTACTTATCCTGGTCTCCCATGGGGTGCAGGGCCCAAGCACTTGGGCCATCCTCCACTGCACTCCCTGGCCAGAGCAGAGAGCTGGCCTAGAAGAGGGCAATCAGGACAGAATCTGGTGCCCTGACCGGGACTAGAACCCGGTGTGCCGACGCCGCTAGGTGGAGGATTATTGGCTGATCTTTTGTAATGATTTGTGGATTCAATTCTGTTGATTTCTTCTCTGATTTAGTTATTTCTCTTCTGCTAGTTTTGAGTCTGGTTTGCTACAGTTTTTCTGGATCCTTGAGATGCATTTAAAGCTCATTAATTTGGTAACTTTCTACTTTCTTGAGGTAGGCACCTATTGCTATAAATTTTCCTCTTAACACTGTTTTTGCTGTATCCCATAGGTTTTGATATGTTGTGTTGTTATCCTCATTTACTTCCAGAAAGTTTTTGATTTCTATTTTGATTTCTTCTATGACCCGGTGTTCATTCAGGAGCATGTTGTTCAGTCTCCATGTATTTGCATATGCTCTAGGGATTCCTGAGGTGCTAATTTCCAGCTTCATTCCACTGTGGTCTGAGAAGCTGCATGGTATGATTCCAATTCTTTTGAATTTGCTGAGGCTTGCTTTATGGCCTAGTATGTGGTCAGTCTTAGAGTAGGCTCCATGTACTGCTGAGAAGAATGTAAATTCTTTATGTGTAGGGTGGAAAGTTCTGTATATCTGTTAGATCCATGTGGGCTATAGTGTCGATTAAATCTGTGTTTCCTTGTTGATCTTCTCTCTGGTTGATCTGTCTGTTTCTGAAAGTGGAGTCTTGAAGTCCCCCAATACTATTGTATTGGAGTCTAAGTCTCCCTTTCAGTTTCTTGACATATCTTTTAAATGAACTGGTGCCCTGTAATTAGGTGCATATACATTTATAATAGTTAAATCTTCCTGTTGAATTGAACCCTTAATCATTATATAGTGCCAATCTTTGTCTCTCTTAACAGTTTTTGTGTTAAAGTTTATGTCATCTGATATTAAGATGGCTACACCAGCTGTTTTTTGTTCTCTGTTAGCATGGAATATCTTTTTCCAACCTTTCACTTTCAGTCTGCATGCATCTTTGTTGGAAAGATGTGTTTCTTGTAAGCAGCAAATAGATGGGTTGTGTTCTTTGAGCCAATCAGCCAAACGGTGTCTTTTAACTAGAGAGTTGAGGCTGTTTACATGCATTGTGACTACTGCTAAGTAGTGACTTTGCCCTGCCATTTTTCCACAGATATCTCTAATATATGCTTTGAACTTCCTGTGTTCTTTTACTGAGAAGTTTTCTTCCTTTACCTTCTTTTGTGTTGATGACTGTGTTCCTGTGTTTCTGTGTGTAGCACATCTTTAAGCATCTTTTGCAGGGCTAGACGAGTGGTGACAGATTCTTTCAATTTCTGTTTGCTATGAAAAGTCTTTATTTCACCTTCATTCACAAATGAGAGCTTTGCAGGATATAATATTCTGGCCTGGCAGTTTTTCTCTCTTAGTACCTGGGCTATGTCTCGCCATTCCCTTCTAGCCTGTAGGGTTTCTGATGAGAGGTCTGCTGTGAGTCTGATTGAGATCCTCTGAGAGTAATCTGGGGTTTCTCTTTGCACATTTTAGAATCTTTTCTTTATGTTTCACTGTGGTGAGTTTTATTACAACGTGTCGTGGTGAGGATCTCTTTTGGTCATGTTTATTGGGGGTTCTATGTGCTTCCTGTACTTGTATGTCTCTGTCCTTCTCCAAACCCGGAAAGTTCTCTGCTAGTATCTCACTAAAAAGGCCTTCTAATCATTTCTCTCTCTCCATGCCTTTAGGAATTCCTAGAACCCGAATGGGTTTCTTTTAGTATCCTGTAGATTCCCAACAATATTTTGTAGATTTCTAATTTGCTCTTCTTTTTATTGGGTTGATATATACCTTCCTGTGCTCTGTCTTCTAAGTCTGATATTCTCTTCTATCTCACTGATTTTGTTTTTAAGGCTCTGAAATGTGTTTTTCATTTGTTCAATTCAATTCTTCATTTCATTTTCATTTCTCTTCAATATTTCAATTTCATGTTCTACTAAATTCCTCATTTCATTTTGATTCCTCCTTAAGATTTCATTTTCATGAGAGAGATTTTCTGTTCTGTCCTATATGGATTTCTGTAGTTCATGCATTTTTTTGATAACTTCTAAATGTTCCTATCATAAATTTTTTGAAATTCATATTTTGCATTTCTTCTTCTCAATCATCTTCATAATCTTGTATTGGAGTGTCATGTTCATTTGGGAGTGTCATAATGTCTTCTTTGTTCTTGTTTCCTCGGTTTCTGCATTTGTTGCTTGGCATTGTGGAGATAGTCTTTGGTTTCTTGTTCTTTTTTTTCCCTTGCTGTGGTGGTTTTTCTCGACATACTATGACTCTAGATTAAGTGGACTGTCTGATTTTGGTGAATGTCTAGTCTTGTGGTGGGTGTGGCCAGAGATCTCTATTAAGTTCTTCATGGTTAATGGTGTGCCAAAGGTGAGACAACCAGGTTTGGTGTGGTAACTCTTCTCTTTTTTCTGTTTTTATTCAGAAGGGAAGTAATTCCGCTCAGTTGAGTACTTCTCCTTGATGGCAATCAGTGCCTGAGTGCTAGCCGCAGTGGGTATAATATTTGTCCACTCTGCTTCAAGGACCACACAAAGGATCTGTTCAGTCCTCAGTGTAAGCTCAGATTCCCCTGCAGTGTCTCTCCCTGGGTAGCCAAGGTTACCGAGTTTGTGGCATCTCCTGAGAATGCTCATGTCTCAGGCATCTTCTCTTATTTCTCTGCACCAGAGTCAGGTTTTTCTGCTTGGCTGTGGGCAGGCTTAGCCCTGAGCTGATGCAGCTGTTATGTATGTCCAAAATGGCTCCTGCTCTAATGTCTTGCTCGCCTTTGTAAGGTGAGTGGAGGAAGTGAATCGTGTCTGTTCCAGTTCCTTTTATTTTTTTTTCTCTCCTCTAGTTAGGCTGGTCTACTTTCCCCCTCAGGGCTTCAAGCCTTGTTCCCTCTAGGCTCTTCCTGCCACTTTTTTTGCCAGTGTCTGGGTCTATTGTGCTTTCGCCTCACCTCCCTTTCCAGTACTGGTGCGTCAGCTCAGCAGCTGAGGTTCTGGGCTGTGGTCACGCGTGCCCTCCATTTAGGTCCACTGTGTCCCACTGATTCCAAAGAGTTTCCTCTGCAGTTTGTTCCCTAACTCTTCCCTGAGACTACAGTATCTCCACTTTTATTAAACTATCTTTTTCTGGACTATCAGTGAGCTCCCTCCCTATTCCACCATCTTGGAGCCCTCCAGGTATGTACTTTTTAAATAACATTCTTAATTAGATACAATTCATGTCATAAAATTCGTCCTTAGTAAGTGTAGAATTTAGTGGGTTTTATGTGTGTAATCATCATCATTTATCTAAATACAGAGCACTGCCATCACCTCATAAAGGAACCCCATCTCCATTAGTCCTTGAAGTAAATTATTTGTTCCTATGCAATTTATTCTGAATATTTCATATATATGGAATCATACAATATGTGGCCTCAAAGTCCACACGTTTTGTAGCATTTCTTGAAAATAAAACATCATTATCAATTTGTTTTCTTTTTTGAATTTTTTTCATGCAGTTGTTTAAAAGATATATTTATTTATTTATTGGAAAGTCAGAGTTACTGAAAGGAAGGGAGAGAGAGAGAGAGAGAGGGAGAGGGAGAGGGAGAGGGAGAGGGAGATAGATAGATAGATAGATAGATAGATAGATATAGGTCTTCTATCTTTTAGTTCACTCCCCAGATTGCTTCAAAGGCTGGAACTGTGCTGGTCCAAAGCTAGGAGCTTGGAGCTTCCTCTGGGTCTCTCATGTGGGTGCAAGTTTTATCTTTATATATTATGAGGCCATTGGCACAGTTTTATACTTATTGCTTTAAAAGATTGTGCTTGCCTTTCCATATCCCCTAGAATATGTCAAAACTTTTCAAAGCTCCCTGTGGATTCTCATTCTCTAGCTTTTCTTTTTATGTTCTTTGGTAAGCCATTTGTTCAGCTTAACTCAGTATTACTGGCTCAGGTCATTTTGATGTTGAACAGATGCCATTTTTAGTGTCAAAAATACTTTGAGGATTAGATTGTTTACACTATATAAATACTGAGTTAGGTCAAATAAACACAAATCCTGTGAATGGGTCTTTTTTCAAGGATCTTCCAAACAGCTTAAGTAGTAACTATTCCCTGGGGATGCAGCCTCCTGAGTGCCCGAATCTATTCTGCTTCTAGAGGCCGCTAGGTTGCTGATATATAACTATTGTAGCTATAAGTTTGCTTTTTCAAGCCTACTGTGAATCTAAGAAGCAGAGATGGGCATAGTGATGACTGCAATGCTACAAAACTCATTGGTCGTACTAAGACTCAACTGTTTTTCTTTTTAAAAATGTTTATCAATACAAGGAGAACTGATTCCATGTATTTCAGAGGTTCAATTCCCTCCCTCAGTTGTTTCTCTGGTGGGCTTGCCAAGGCACTGTGGTGTCGCTCCTCCGCGGGCTCGTGGGAGAACAACACCGGACTGGACGCTGTTTAAGCGAATGTCTCTGTGCTGTGCACTCAAGTTTGCTCCTGTGCTAACCGCATTCTAACCGCATTCCACTTGGTATGTGTCCGCATTCTTGTTATTCTTTCGGCGCATGGTGTGAGATGTCTGCGGCGCCTCGCAGCACATAAGCGAATCCCCCCCGTGCCGCTTCTATCTCGCCTTTATAGTCCTCTCCCACCAATCCGCGCTCTGCTGCCCTCGTGCTGAGCACGCCGCTCTCTTCCAATCAGAGGTTGGGTCAGCTCCTGCAACTCATTAGTCAAATTGATGAAGCAGCTGAAGAAGCCGCTGTGTAGAACTTGTTTACTCCCTCTCAGCGCCATGTTGTGGGAGCCGGGCCCTGCTTCCCACACTGGGTATGAGAGTATAAAGAGGGATGAGATATTGCTTCTTGGGTTGTTGTTAGCATTTGATTTACAAAGCTCAGAAGAAGTGTATTGTGACGAGCTTTGACAGCATTCTTATTGTTACTACAAGTGAACCGAAGTTTGTATCTGCTTCCTTTTCCTTACTGGAAGTCCCTCAGTGTATGTATAATTTGAAGGACTTCTGTCATTCTATGGACTGGAATTCTAAGAATAAAGATCAAGGTATTTTAATTGCATATATTTGTATTTTCAAATATATTTTACTTGAATTAGTTGCTTTGCACAGTGACTCTACAATTAATATTTTATACCAAACTTTTGAGGCAAATCTCCCTTTTTTGTGTGTGTCAATCTATCTGAAAGATTTAAAATCATGTTGATGAAATTCCTGATGGTTTCAGAAGTTCAATGAGATTTGGGTTTGATACTTCATATTGGCGGAGCAGGGGATCAAGCATTGTATCCATTATCTGCTGCTTCCCATTATGCACTAGCAGCATCAGAAGCACTGTGCTGAACTTGATCTCTGATAGGGGATATTAGGGTCCCAAGTAACAGCTTAATTCACTGCTCCAAAATGCCCACCCCAATATATTATATATTATTGTTGTTGATATATATCTGTAAAATTTCATGTATAAATTTTTAAATGGAATAAACTGCGTTTGTTTCAGTAAATGGATTTCATATTCTTATTTATTTTATAAAACCTTTTCTAACACACAGAGAATCTTATAAGGCAAGAATAATTTTCAGGGTTGCTGTGGTGGCCTCCTATGGCACAGGCATCCCATATGGGTGCCAATTTGAGTTCTGGCTACTGCACTTCTGATCTAGCTCCCTGCTAATGTGCCCAGGAGGTGGTCCAAGTGCTTGGCCCCCTGCACCCATGTAGGATACCCAGAAGAAACTCCTGGCTCCTAACTTCCAATTGGCCCAGCTGCAGCCATTGCAGCCATTTGGAGAGTGAACCAGTGGATGGAAGATCTCTCTCTCAGTATCTTCCTCTCTCTCTCTCTCTGTAATTCTGCCTCTCAAATAAACAAATAAATCCTTTTTAAAAAACAGTAATTTTCATATATATTACTGAGACTATAATTTAAAATATTTAGTATCAAAAGCACAAATGCAAGAAAATTATATTCTGTGAATTTTATCGAAATTTTTCTCATATAAGAAAATATTGAAAGTTCAGTATATTAGATTCTATATTATTGTTTGGGTGAAAGAGAATGCTACTTATTCTTCAATGAAAATTACTCATTCTTCAACTCCCACTACTTTGAACCTGCCAGAAATGATCTTAATGTGGCTTTCATAGATGCTTCACCAAAAAAAACCTTTTGAGTTTATTTGTCAACTTTCAGTTAACTATGGCTGAATCTTCATAAGATACATAGATCTTGGCCAGTACTGCGGCTCACTTGGCTAATCTTCCGCTGTGGTGCCGGCACCCCAGGTTCTAGTCCCGGTTGGGGCGCCAAATTCTGTCCCAGTTGCTCCTCTTCCAGTCCAGCTCTCTGCTGTGGTCCAGGAAGGCAATGGAGGATGAACCAGGTCCTTGGGCCCTGCACCTACATAGGAGACCAGGAGGAAGCACCTGGCTCCTGGCTTCAGATCAGCACAGCGTGATGGCTGCAGTGCACTGGCTGTAGCGGCCATTTGGGGGGTGAACCAACGGAAAAGGAAGACCTTTCTCTCTGTGTCTCTCTCACTGTCTAACTCTGCCTGTCAAAAAAAAAAAAAAAGATACTTAGATCTTCCATTCCTTTTTTTAATTTTTATTTAATGAGCATAAATTTCCAAAGTACAGCTTAAGGACCACAATAGCCTCCTCCCCCCCATATCTTCCCTCCCACCCACAATGCTCCCCTCTCCCACTCCCTCTCCCCTTCCCCTTCACATTACGATTAATTTTCAATTATCTTTATATAGAAGATCAATTTAGTGTATGTTAAGTAAAGATTTCCACATTTTGCTCCCACACAGAAACACAAAGTGTAAAATACTATTTGAGTACTAGTTATAGCATTAATTAAACACCTAAGAGTAATTGTGTATTAATTACAGAGTTCAACCAATAGTTTTAAGTAGAATATAAAATGCATCTTTTGTATTATTGTGGCTTCCCCCCCCGACCGACCTCCCTCCTGTGGCCCTCCCCTCACCCACTCCCTCTCCCATCCTGCCCTTCATCACGTTTCATTTTCAATTACCTTCATATATTGAAGATCAACTTAGTATACACTAAGCAGGGATTTCAACAGGTTGCACTCACACAACTGAACCAGGTATAGGTTATTGTTCGACTAGTAGTGTTGTTTTTGAGTTTCATAGTTAAACATATTAAGGACAGAGATCCTGTGTGGGGAGCATGAACCCAGTGACTCCCGTTGTTGATTTAACAATTGGCACTCTTATTTATGACGTCAGCAATCACCCGAGACTCTTGCTATGAGCTGTCTAGGCTATGGAAGCCCCTTGAGTTCAGCAACTCTGAATTTGTTTAGTCAAGGCCATATCACAGTGGAGGTTCTTCCTCCCTTCAGAGAAAGGCGCCTCTCTCCTTGATGGCCTGATCCTTCTGCTGGGGTGTTGTTCACCAGGATCCTTCATTTAGATTGTTTTTTTGCCACTGTGTCATGGCTTTCCATGCCTGCGAGACTCTCATGGACCTTTTAGTCAGATCCGAATGTCCCAAGGGTTGATTCTGAGGCCTGAGTGCTGTTTTGGGCATTTGCCATTCTATGAGTCTGCTGTGTGTCCTGCTTCCCCCGCAGGATCATTCTCTCCCTTTTGATTCTATCTTTCATTATTTGCTTACACTGGTCTTATTTGTGTAATCTCTTTGCCACTTACCCTATCTTTTTGATCACTTGTGTATTTATACTTATCACTTTACCAAGTGTGCTGGCATTGGTACCTGCCTCCTTGGTAAGATTGAGTTGAAATCCCCTGGCACATTTTCAGTTCCACTATTGGAGGTAGGTCTGAGTGAGTATGTGCCGTCCTATATATCTCCTGCCTCTCTTATTCCCACTCCCATGTTCCACAGAGATCAATTTTCTGTTAATTTTTAAACGCTTAAGAATGGTTGTGCATTGATTGCAGAGTTCAACCAGTGGTCTTGTGTAGAGCAAATCGAGCAACAACAACAACAACAAAAATACTAAAGGAACAAAACAGTAAGTTGTTCCTCAATAGTCTAGCCAAGGGCTGCTCATGTCATTGTCACTCATAGTGTCCATTTCACTTCAATGGGTATCATTTTAGGTGCTTGTTTAGTTGCCATCGATCAGGGAGAACATGTGATATTTATCCCTTTTGGACTGGCTTATTTCACTCAGCATGATGTTTTCCAGCTTCCTCCATTTTGTTGTAAATGCCCAGATTTCATTGTTTTTTACTGCTGTATAGTGTTCCATAGAGTACATATCCGATAGTTTCTTTATCCAGTCATCCGTTGATGGACATTTAGGTTGATTCCATGTCTTAGCTATTGTGAATTGAGCTGCAACAAATATTGAGGTGCAAATGGATTTTTTCACCTCTTTAATTCCATTTGGGTATATTCCAAGGAGTGGGATGGCTGGGTCCTGTGGTAGTGCTATATTCAGGTTTCTGAGGACTCTCCAGACTGTCTTCCATAGTGGCTTTACCAGTTTGCATTCACACCAACAGTGGATTAGTGTCCCCTTTTCTCCACATCCTCGCCAGCATCTGTTGTTGGTTGATTTCTGTATGTAAGCCAATCTAACCAGAGTGAGGTGGTATCTCATTGTGGTTTTGATCTGCATTTCCCTGATGGCTAGGGATCCTGAGCATTTTTTCATGTGTCCGTTGGCCATTTGGATTTCCTCTTTTTAAAAATGTCTGTTAAGGTCCTTGGCCCATTTTTTATTGGGTTGTTTGTTTTGATTCTGTGGTGTTTTTTGATCATTGTGTAGATTCTAGTTGTTAGTCCTTTATCTGTTGTGTGGTTTGCGAATAACGTCTCCCATTCTGTTGGTTGCCTCTTTGCTTTCCTGTTTCCTTTGCTGTTAAGAAACTCTTCAATGTGAGGTAATCCCATTTGTTTATTTTATCTTTGATTACCCGTGCCTGTGGGGTCTTCTCCAGGAATTCTTCGCCTATTCCAATATCTTGAAGGGTTTCCCCTATGCTCTCAATTAGTTTCATGGTGTCGTGGCGCATCTCTAGTTCTTTGATCCATGTTGAGTGGATTTTTGTATAAGGTGTAAGGTAGGGGTCTTGCTTCATACTGCGACATGTGGACATCCAGTTTTCCCAGCACCATTTGTTGAAGAGGCTGTCCTTGTTCCAGGGGTTGGTTTTAGGTTCTTTGTTGAATATGAGTTGGTGATAGATGTTTGGATTGATCTCCGGTGTTTCTATTCTGTTCCATTGGTCTATCCATCTGTTTTTGTACCAGTACCAGGCTGTTTTGATTATAACTGCCCTGTAGTATGCCTTGAAGTCTGGAATTGTGATGCCTCCGACCTTGTTTTTATTATTAAGGATTGCTTTGGCTATTCTGGGTCTCCTGTTTCTCCATATGAATTTCAGCATCATTTTTTCTAGGTCTTTGAAGAATGACTTTGGTATTTTGATTGGTATTGCATTGAACTTGTAAATTGCTTTTGGGAGAATGGACATTTTGATGATATTGATTCTTCCAATCCATGAGCATGGCAGGTTTTTCCATTTTTTTGTGTCGTCTTCTATTTCTTTCTTTAGTGTTTTATAATTTTCATCATAGAGGTCTTTGACCTCCTTGGCTAAATTTATTCCAAGGTACTTTATTGTTTTTGTGGCTATCGTGAATGGGATTGATCTTAGTAGTTCTTCCTCGGCCCTGGCATTGTCTGTGTATACAAAGGCAGTTGATTTCTGAGCGTTGACTTTGTATCCTGCTACTTTGCCAAACTCTTCTATGAGTTCCAGTAGTCTCTTATAGGAGTTTATTGGGTCCCCTATATATAGTATCATGTCATCTGCAAACAGGGATAGTTTAACTTCCTCCTTTCCCATTTGTATCCCTTTAATTTCTTTTTCTTGCCTAATGGCTCTGGCTAACACTTCTAGGACTATATTGAATAGCAATGGTGAGAGTGGGCATCCCTGTCTGGTGCCAGTTTTCAATGGAAATGCCTCCAACTTTTCCCCATTCAATATGATGCTGGCCTTTGGTTTATCATAGACTGCCTTAATTGTCTTGAGGAATGTTCCTTCTAACCCCAATTTGCTTAGGGTTTTAATCATGAAAGGGTGTTGTATTTTGTCAAATGCTTTCTCTGCATCTATTGTGATAACCATATGATTTTTATTTCTCAATTTATTAATGTGATGTATTACATTGATTGACTTTTGAATATTGACCCATCCCTGCATATCAAGGATAAATCCCACTTGGTCCGGGTGAATGATCTTTCTGATGTGTAGTTGGATTCGGTTTGCCAGAATTTTATTGAGTATTTTTGCATCTATGTTCATCAGGGAGATAGGTCTGTAGTTTTCTTTCTCTGTTGTGTCTTTTCTGGGCTTAGGAATTAAGGTGATATTGGCTTCATAGAAGGAATTTGGGAGGATTCCCTCTCTTTCAATCTTTTGGAATAATTTGAGAAGAACTGGGGTTAGTTGTTCTCTAAATGTCTGGTAAAATTCGGCAGTGAAGCCATCCGGTCCTGGGCTCTTCTTTTTCGGTAGTGCGTTTATTACTGATTCAATTTCTTCCATGGTTATGGGTCTGTTTAGATTTTCTATATCTTCACGGCTCAGTTTAGGAATGTTGTATTTGTCCAGGAATCTATCTGTTTCTTCCAGGTTCCCCAATTTGTTAGCATACATCTCTTTGTAGTAGTTTCTGATGATTCTTTTTATTTCTATTGTGTCTGTTGTTACATTTCCATTACTATCTTTGATTTTATAGATTTGGGTCTTCTCTCTCCTTTTTTTGGTTAGTTGGGCCAATGGTGTGTCAATTTTGTTTATTTTTTCAAAGAACCAGCTCCTGGTTTTGTTGATCTTTTGTATTTTTTTTTTTGGTTTCAATTCTGTTTATTTCTTCTCTGATCTTCAGTATTTCTTTCCTCCTTTTGGATTTGGGCTTGATTTGCTGCTGTTTTTCTAGATCCTTGAGGTGCATGGAGAGTTCATTTGTTTGGTTCCTTTCCAGCCTCTTGATGTAGGCACTAATTGCTATAAACTTTCCTCTTAGCACTGCTTTTGCTGTGTCCCACAGGTTTTGATAGGTTGTGTTATCATTTTCATTTGTTTCTAGAAATCTTTTGATTTCTTTTTTAATTTCTTCGATGACCCACTGTTCATTTAGGATCATGTTGTCCATTCTCCATATATTTGCATATGGTGTAGAGATTCTTGAATTGTTGATTTCAAGTTTCACTGCTCTATGGTCTGAGAAGCTGCATGGTATAGTTTCAATTTTTTTTTGAATTTGTTGAGGCTCCCTTTGTGGCCTAGTATATGGTCAATCCTAGAGAATGTTCCATGTACTGGGGAGAAATACGTGAACTCTGTGTCTGTGGGGTGCAAGGTTCTGAAGATATCTATTAGGTCTATTTGGTCTATGGCGTCAATTAGCTCAGTTGTTTCCTTGTTGAATTTCTGTCTGGTTGATCTGTCCATTGGTGAGAGTGGGGTGTTGAAGTCCCCTGTAACTATTGTATTTGAGTCTATATCTCCCTTTAAATCCTGTAGTAATTCTTTCAGGTAGCCAGGCGCCCTGTAATTAGGTGTGTATACATTTATAATAGTAATATCTTCCTATTGGATAGATCCTTTAATCATTATATAGTGCCCTTCTCTGTCTCTTTTAATAGTTTTTATGTTAAAATCTATTTTGTCTGATATTAGAATGGCCACACCAGCTCTTTTTTGATTTCCATTAGCTTGGAGTATCTTTTTCCATCCTTTCACTTTCAGTCTGCGTGCATCTTTGCTGATGAGGTGTGTCTCCTGAAGGCAGCATATAGATGGATTCTCTTTCTTGATCCAATCAGCTAGTCTATGTCTCTTTGTCGTGGAATTAAGACCATTCACATTCAATGTGATTACTGTTAAGTACTGTCTTTTCCCCTTCATGTTTCCTGAAACGAGCTGTTTATGTATTTTGAACTTTGTGGGTTACTCTACATTTGCTTTTTTTGCAGTGAAGTCCTTGTTTTTGTATTTCTGTGTGCAGCACATCTTTGAGCAAGTGTTGTAGGGTAGGACACGTGGATACAAATTCTTTCAGTTTCTGTTTGTCGTGGAAGATCTTTATTTCCCCTTCATTCATAAATGATAGCTTTGCAGGATATAGTATTCTAGGTTGGCATTGTTTGTCTTTTAAAACTTGAAATATATCATGCCATTGTCTCCTTGCCTGTAGTGTTTGCGATAAGAAGTCTGGGGTGAGTCTGATTGACTTACCCCTGAATGTGATTTGTCGCTTTTCTCTGGCACATTTTAGGATTTGTTCTTTGTGTGTCACTGAACTGAGTGTTGCCACAATGTGTCATGGTGAATTTCTCTTCTGGTCTACTCTGTTCAGAGTCCTGGCTATCTGTTGTATTTGTGTGTTGTTATCCAGCTGCCTTTGTTTAAAGTTTTTTGATATTATTTCGTTGAAGATGCCTTCTAATCCATTATCTCTTTCCACCTCCTCAGGGACTCCTATTATCCGAACATTACACCGCTTGATTGAATCTTGTAGGTCTCCAACCGTATATTTTAATTTTTTAATTTCTTCTTCCTGCGATTGAACTGACTGTATTATTTCTGGAAGTTTGTCTTCGAATTCTGATATTCGGTCTTCTATTTCATCTGTTCGATTTCCGAGGGATTCTACAGTGTTTTTTTATATGGTCAATTGAGTTTTTCAGTTCTAGTATCTCATTCTGCCTTCTCTTTAGGATCTCTAATCCCTGGGCTTGTTTTTCATTCAGCTCTTGACACTGTTTCTCATTATTTCTAAGTATTCTGATTATTAATTTTCTGAATTCTTTTTCTGGCATGTTTTCAACTTCTTCTTCTTCTGCCTCTGTTATGGTTGGTTTAGCCTGCTCCATTGGCAAATTTATATGTTCTTCTATATTTTTTTTTTTTGTTTTTTTGTTTTGTTTTTTTGGCATTCCGTCTGGGTGATTTTTCAGGTTGATTTCCCTCTACTATAGGCTGCTGTGAGTCTCTACCAATATCCAGTGTAAGCAGGCTGCTCTACACAGCCCGCAGGTAAACAGACAGGATGGCTGCTCTCTGCCCACTGCAGCTCTGGATTCTGTGCTTTTGCTTTTTCCTCACCAGCAGGCGCTATTCAGTTTTTTTTTTGTTTTGTTTTTTTCTTGTAACTTGAGTAGTTGGGTGTCAGGGCTTTGAGCTGCCCTCCCTCGAGCAAGACGTGTCCTGTTGCTCTGCTCCACCTTTGGGCTCCACCTCTGAAGGTTAGTATGGAGGCAAAGACAGTTCTCCTTTAAGCCCAAATGTAAACAGACAAAATGGCTGCTTCCTGCCCGCTGGAGCTCAGGGGAGGCGCCAAGAGATACTGGCTTACTCAGTCTCTCAATTAGTACCCCTGAATTGTGCAATCTCTCCACAGGCGCCACTCACTCTGTTCCATTTTCTATTTCCTCCCCCACTCAGTCCTGCATGTCTCAGTGTCTGTCCCAGGGTGTGTTGGGGGAGGGGCGGCGGCAGCTGTGCCGCGGTGCTGGGTGAGTGCCCCGTCTCACCTCAGCTTCCAGTGCTGGTGCGTACACACTCCTGCTGGTGTCCTGAGTCTCAGCCATCCGCGTCCTCCTCGCGTGTCCACCCTATCTCCCCAGTTTCAGGAAGGGCTTTTAGATCCTTAAAAACTACAAATTCTCACCCCTCTTTGAACCTTCCCTTAGTGAACCTTCGCTGTGCTCCCTCCCTCTCTATTCCACCATCTTCCGGGATCTACAGCATTGGTTTTCCATGGTGTACTCCCATTCCTTTTCTTCTATACAGCTCCTAAAACTTACACTGTGGGGGCTGGAATTGTGGCTTTGATAAAGCTGCTACCCATAATGCTGGCATTCCATGTGGGCACTGGTTTGAATCCCAGCTGCTCCACTTCCAATCCAGCTTCTTGCTAATGGCCTGGGGAAAGAATCAGAGGATTGCCCGTGTTTCGGTTCCTGCCACCCATGTGGAAGATATGGAAGATGCTCCTGGCTCCTGATTTCAGCCTGGCACAGTTTTGGCCATTGTAGCCATGTAGGGAGTGAACCAGTGAATGGAAGACCTCTCTCTTCCTCTCTCTCTCTCTTACTCTGCCTTTCATATAAATAAAGAGATCTTAAAAAAAATTTACACTGTGACCTCTGGGATGCACTACATATTGTCAGAAATTCTTTACATGGCTTTAATTTTCTTTCAAAGTTTTCTTCTCACCATGAACGTTGTCTTTCTACTTACTAGGAAAGTTGTCTTACAGACCTGAGCCTTGTTTTTGAAGACACTATTTCCCTTTGCATTTTCTGGAGAAGTTTGTTTTCTTCTGCAGCCCTTATAGGATAGGGCCTAGAGTGAGGGTCAGCATCCTTATTGATGAGTTCAGCTCATTATCTACCCCTTTTCTTTCGTGGCCCTGACTCTGAATCTGATTTTTTTTCTTTTTAAAAAATTTTTATTACAACAAAGAGAACTGATTTCATATATTTCATAGGTATAATTCTAAGTCTACAAACTTATTTGTCTTTGTTATCTAGAAGTTCTTGTGTCATATTCCTTCACTTCTCCATGATTACAGCTCCTGGCTTCCTGTTGTGCTCTCCAATAATCATGTCTTTTTTTTATTTAGTAAATATAAATTTCCAAAGTACAGTTTAGGGATTACATTGGCTCCCCCCCATAATTTCCCTCCCACTTGCACCCCTCCCATCTCCTGCTCCCTCTCCCATTCCATTCACATCAAGATTCATTTTCAATTATCTTTATATACAGAAGATCAATTTAGTATATATTAAATAAAGATTTCATCAGTTTGCACCCACACAGAAACACAAAGTGTAAAATACTGTTTCAGTACTAGTTATAGCATTACTTCACATTGGACAACACATTAAGGACAGATCCCACATGAGGAGTAAGTACACAGTGACTCCTGTTGTTGACTTAACAATTTGACACTCTTGTTTATGGTGTCAGTAATCTCCCTAGGCTCTAATCATGAGTTGCCAAGGCTATGGAAGCCTTTTGGGTTCGCCGATGATCATGTCTTTTTTTTTATTATTTATTTGAAAGGCAGAGGTACAGAGAGAGAAATGGAGACACAGAGAGTGAGAGAGATCTTCCATCCACTGGTTCACTCCCCAGATTACTTCAATGATTGGGGCTAGACCAGGCCAAAGCAAGGAGTCAGGAGATTCTTTCAGATCACCCACGTGGGTGTAGGAGCCCAAGTACTTGAATCATCTGCTTCTGCTTTCCCAGTTACATTAGCAAGAAGCTGGATCGGAAGTGGAACATCTGGGACTCAAACCAGCACCCACTTAGGATGTCGGAAGCCCATAACTTAATCCACTGTGTTACAGTGCCAGCACCCAATGATCTCATCTTATACCCTTCCTCCAGCCCTCATCCTTTGATTCTCTCCTTCTGCACATACCACTTCATAGCTTTCTGAGTCACAATTCTGGTACATAAGTTACAGCAGTTCTTTAGTCCTCTCCAGGACCTCAGTGCAATGGTCCTAGCATCTTCTTCACTTTACACAACATGGTGCCCCTATTTACCTCCACAACTGAAATAAGTCTCATGATAAATCTCCATAATAACAACCTTATATATACCACAACTCTTTTCCCCTCTGATCCTTCATCACATTTGTTCTTATTTAAAAAACAAATCAAAAACTATAGCTGGGCAGACGTTGTGGATCACCAGGTTAAGCTGCTGCTTGTGATGCTATCATCCCATATGGGAGTGCCAGTTTGAGTCCTGGCTGCTCTGCTTCTGATCCAACTTCCTGTTCTTGTGGCTAGAAAAACAGCAGATGCATGTCCAAGTGATTGGGCTCCTGCCACCTACATGCAAGTCCAGGATGCTCATGGCTTCTAAATTTTGACTTGCCCAGCTTTGGATTTTGTGGCCATCTGGGGAATGAACTAGAGGTTGAATGATCTCTCTCCCTCATTCTCTAGTTTGCCTTTCAAATGCATACATACATAAATCTTAGAGAGACTAACACTCGTTTAAAGCAACAATCCATCTAGTGTACCCTTATATTCAGGCAGCTGAACATAGCTGGAGATAACTTCCATCACACTGACCTATTTCCTACTAATTGGACTCTTAATACTACTGAAAATTCCCTCTTCAACATGTTTAGGTGATTAATTGCTCTGTATATCTTTTAAAAAAGATTTTACTTATTTGAAAGTTAGAGTTACAGGGAGGGAGGAAGGGAGGAAGAGGAGGAGAGAGAAAAAGGAAGAGAGAGAGAGAGAGGACTTCCATTTGCTAGTTCATTCCCCAAATGGCCATAATGGCTGGTGCTGGGCCAGGCTGAAGCCAGGAGCCAGGAGATTCTTCTGGGTCTCCAACATGGGTAGCAGGGGACCAGGTACTTGAGCCATGCTCTGCTGCTTTCCCAGGCCATCAGTAAGGAGCTGGGTCAGAAGTGGAGTAGCTAGGAATTGAACCAGCACCCATATGGGATGCCTGCAGTACAGGTGGAGGCTTAACCATCTATGCCACCATGGTGGTCCAATTCCTTATTATCTTTATTCCCAAGAACACAATTCCTCTTGCCCTGTTTTCCCTCCCATTTGATGGTTGGTTTTGAGTTTCTGTGCCACTGAGAAAATGTAAGAAATTAGAAGAAAATATCTGCATTCAGTGCTGTCAGATTCTGGTCACATACTTTGCCTTCCTGCCTACTACTAGAGATGCTGTTTGTACCTAGAGCCAGTCACATGCTTGTGTACTTGAAGCTGTGCCCTCTTTTCCTATCAAAATGACTTTTATAGAATTATCCTCTCCCCTTCCACATGATTCCATTGCATTTAAATATGGTAAAAATGTTCCAATATTTCTTTCTTTACCCTACTTCAAATGCTTAACACATATGTATTTTGTAACATTTATAGGAAAACTCCCATATATACTTTCTGTAGTTTATTTTTAAATCATTTGCCTCCATTATCTCATACCGGTATTTACCAGTCCACTACTCCCAACGGCTTTCCAATTATTTTTAGCCACATAACTACTGAACATCACGATACAAACACAATTTTTTTTTATTTTAATCTTATAGGACCCATCGGAAGTGTTTGAAAAAGGTAATCACTCATTCCTGTTTTAGAGTTTCTTCCTTTGGTTTCCATGACACAATATCCTCTTCGTTTTCCTTCCTATTACTGGTTACTGCTTTGTCTACACTTCTTGTTCTACTTAATGTTAAGATTCTAATGGCCTTTGTATATATTCCTCTCACTTTCTTCATGTACAACATAAGTGATCTTTTCTAGCTGGATGGCTATGTATGAATACCTGTAAATGAACTGTATGTTAAAAACTTGCTAATTTATCTCCAGCTCAGATATTTCTCTAAAACTCAAGATTTCTATAAATAGCTCCCAACTCAACCTCCACTTGGGTGTATAGTAAGCAGCCTAAGATTTTTTTTTTAACTTTAATTTAGTAAATATAAGTTTCCAAAGTACAACTTATGGATTACAATGGCTTCCCCCCCCATAACTTCCCTCCCACTTGCACCCCTCCCATCTCCTCTCCCTCTCCCATTCCATTCACATCAAGATTCGTTTTCAATTATCTTTATATACAGAAGATCGATTTAGTATATATTAAGTAAAGATTTCATCAGTTTGTACCCACACAGAAACACAAAGTGTAAAATACTGTTTCTTTTTTTTAAGTTTTTTTGTTTGTTATATAGTTATTTTTTATTTAATAAATGTGAATTTACAAAGTGCAATTTTTGTATTGTTGTGGCTCCCCCCCCGACCGACCTCCCTCCTGTGGCCCTCCCCTCTCCCACTCCCTCTCCCATCCTGCCCTTCATCACGTTTCAATTTCAATTACCTTCATATACAGAAGATCAACTTAGTATATACTAAGGAAGGATTTCAACAGGCTGCACTCACACAACCGCACAAGGTATAGGGTATTGTTCGACTAATAGTGTTGTTTTTAAGTTTCATAGTAGAACACATTAAGGACAGATATCCTACGTGGGGAGCATGTACCCAGTGACTGCTGTTGTTGATTTAACAATTGGCACTCTTATTTATGACGTCAGCAATCACCCAAGACTCTTGCTATGAGCTGTCTAGGCTATGGAAGCCCCTTGAGTTCACCGACTAAGAACTTGTTTAGTCAAGGCCCTATCACAGTGGAGGTTCTTCCTCCCTTCAGAGAAAGGCGCCTCTCTCCTTGATGGCCTGTTCCTTCTGCTGGTATCTTGTTCACCAGGATCTTTCATTTAGATTGTTTTTTGCCACCGTGTCATGGCTTTCCATGCCTGTGAAACTCTCATGGATGTTTTAGCCAGATCTGAATGTCCCAACGGTTGATTCTGAGGCAGGAGTGCTGCCATTCTATGAGTCTGCTGTGTGTACTGTTTCCCCCGCTGGATCATTCACTCCCTTTTAATTCTATCCTACATTATTTGCTTACACTGGTCTTATTTGTGAATTCTCATCGACACATACCCTATCTGTTTGATTGGTTGTGTTAAAATACTGTTTCAACACTAGTTATAGCATTACTTCACACTGGACAACACATTAAGGACAGATCCCACATGAGGAGTAAGCACACAGTGACTCCTGTTGTTGACTTAACAATTTGACACTCTTGTTTATGGCCTCAGTAATCTCCCTAGGTTCTAGTCATGAGCTGCCAAGGCTATGGAAGCCTTTTGGGTTCACCAACTTTGATCTTATTCCAAAAGGGTCATAGTCAAAGTGGAAATTCTCTCCTCCCTTCAGAGAAAGGTACCTCTTTCTTTGATGGTGCCGTTCTTTCCACTGGGATCTCACTCGCAGAGATCTTTAATTTAGATCTTTTTTTTTTTTTTCCAAGAGTGTCTCAGCTTTCCATGCCTAAAATACTCTCATGGGCTCTTCAGCCAGATCCGAATGCCTTAAGGGCTGATTCTGAGGTCAGAGTGCTATTTAAGACATCTGCCATTCTATGAGTCGGCTGTGTATCCCACTTCCCATGTTGGATCATTCTCTCCCTTTTTGATTCTATCAGTTAGTATTAGCAGACACTAGTCTTGTTTGTGTGATCCCTTTGACTCTTAGACCTATCAGTGTGATCAGTTGTGAACTGAAATTGATCACTTGGACTAGTGAGATGGCATTGGTACATGCAACCTTGATGGAATTGTATTGGAATCCCCTGGCACGTTTCTAACTCTACCATTAGGTGCAAGTCTGACTGAGCATGTGCCGAAGAGTATATCTCCTCGCTCTATTATTTTGACTCATATTTAACAGGGATCACTTTTCAGTTAAATTTAAACACCTAAGAATAATTGTGTGTTAGTTATAGAGTTCAACCAATAGTACTAGAACAAAAAAAAAAAATACTAAAAGGGACAAAGTATTATATTGCACATCAACAGTCAGGACAAGGGCTGATCAAGTCACTGTTTCTCATAGTGTCCATTTCTTTTTTTTTTTAACTTTAATGAATATAAATTTCCAAAGTACGATTTATGGATTACAATGGCTTCCCCCACATACCGTCCCTCCCACCCACAACCCTCCCCTTTCCCACTCCCTCTCCCCTTCCATTCACATCAAGATTCATTTTCAATTATCTTAATATACAGAAGATCAGCTTAGTATACATTAAGTAAGGATTTCAACAGTTTGCTCCCACACAGAAACATAAAGTGAAAAATAATAGATGATTTTTTTTTAAATGATGATGAAATCAGATCAGACCTATTGTCATGTTTAATCCCAGTGAGAGTCAAGTTGGGAGTTGATAATTTCTTTTCTTTTTTTTTTTTTTTTTTTTTTTTTTTTTTTTTTTTTACAGAGGATCAGTTTAGTATACATTAAGTAAAGATTTCAACAGTTTGCACCCCCACAGAAACACAAAGTGAAATATATTCTTTGAGTACTCGTTATAGCATTAAATCTCAATACACAGCACATTAAGGACAGAGATCTCATAGTATCCACAGCACATTAAGGACAGAGATCTCATAGTGTCCATTTCACTTCAATAAGTTTCCCCTTTGGTGCTCACTTAGTTGTCGCCGATCAGGGAGAACATATGATATTTGTCCCTTTGGAACTGGCTTAATTAACTCAGCATAATGTTATCCAAATTCCTCCATTTTGTTGCAAATGACCGGATTTCATTGTTTTTGACTGCTGTATAGTATTCTATAGAGTACATACCCCATAATTTCTTCACCCAGTCTAAAGTTGATGGGCATTTGGGTTGGTTCCAGGTCTTAGCTTTTGTGAATTGAGCTGCAATAAACATTAATGTGCAGACAGCTTGTTTGTTTGCCAATTTCATTTCCTTTGGGTAAATTCCAAGGAGTGGGATGGCTGGGTAGAACGGTAGGGTTATCTTCAGGTTTCTGAGGAATCTCCAGACTGACTTCCATAGTGGCTTGACCAATTTGCATTACCACCAACAGTGGGTTAGTGTCCCTTTTTCCCCACATCCTTGCCAGTATCTATTGTTGGTAGATTTCTGAATGTGAGCCATTCTCACCAGGGTGAGGTGAAACCTCATTGTGGTTTTGATTTGCATTTCCCTGATTGCTAATGACCTTGAACATTTTTTCATGTGCCTGTTGGCCATTTGGATTTCCTCTTTTGAAAAATGTCTATTGAGGTCCTTGGGCCATCTCTTAAGTGGGTTGTTGGTTTTGTTTTTGTGGAGTTTCTTGATCTCTTTGTAGATTCTGGTTATTAACCCTTTATCTGTTGCATAGTTTGCATATATTTTTTCCCATTCTGTCAGTTGTCTCTTCACTCTCCTGACTGTTTCTTTTGCAGTACAGAAACTTCTCAATTTGATGCAAACCCAATAGTTGATTTTGGCTTTGACTGCCTGTGCCTCCCGGGTCTTTTCCAGAAATTCTTTGCCTGTGCCAATATCTTGAAGGGTTTCTCCACTGTTCTCTAGTAACTTGATGGTGTCAGGTCATAGATTTAGGTCTTTAATCCATGTTGAGTGGATTTTTGTGTAAGGCGTAAGGTAGGGGTCTTGCTTCATGCTTCTGCACGTGGAAATCCAGTTTTCCCAGCACCATTTATTGAATAGACTGTCCTTGCTCCAGGAATTAGTTTTAGATCCTTGATCAAATATAAGTTGGCTGTAGATGTTTGGGTTGATTTCTGGTCTTTCAATTCTGTTCCATTTGTCTATCCATCTGTTTCTGTACCAGTACCATGCTGTTTTGATTACAACTGCCCTGTAGTATGTCCTGAAATCTGGTATTATGATACCTCCGCTTTGTTTTTGTTGTACAAGATTGCTTTAGCTATTCGAGGTCTCTTGTGTCTCCATATGAATTTCAGCACCATTTTTTCCAGATCTGAGAAGAAGGTCTTCGGTATTTTGATTGGTATTGCATTGAATCTATAAATTGCTTTTGGGAGAATGGACATTTTGATGATATTGATTCTTCCAATCCATGAGCATGGAAGATTTTTCCATTTATTGGTATCCTCTTTTATTTCTTTCTTTAAGGTTTTGTAATTTTCATCATAGAGATCTTTAACGTCCTTGGTTAAGTTTATTCCAAGGTATTTGGTTGTTTTTGTAGCTATTGTGAATGGGATTGATCTTAGAAGTTCTTCTTCAGCCATGGCATTGCCTGTGTATACAAAGGCTGTTGATTTTTGTGCATTGATTTTATACCCTGCTACTTTTCCAAACTCTCCTATGAGTTCCAATAGTCTCTTAGTAGAGTTCTTTGGATCCTCTAAATAAAGAATCGTATCATCTGCAAAGAGGGATAGTTTGAGTTCTTCCTTCCCAATTTGTATCCCTTTAATTTCTTTTTCTTGCCTAATAGCTCTGGCTAGAACTTCCAGAACTATATTGAACAGCAGTGGTGAGAGTGGGCATCCCTGTCTTGTACCATATCTCAGTGGAAATGCTTCCAGCTTTTCCCCATTCAATAGGATGTTGGCCATGGGTTTTTCATAAATTGCTTTGATTGTATTGAGGAATGTTCCTTCCATACTCAGTTTGATTAGAGTTTTCATCATGAAAGGGTGTCGAATTTTATCGAATGCTTTCTTGGCATCTATTGAGATAATCATATGGTTTTTTTTGTGCATTCTGTTAATGTGGTGTATCATGTTTATTGCTTTGCAAACTTTGTACCATCCTTGCATACCAGGGATAAATCCCACTTGGTCTGGGTGGATGATCTTTCTGATGTGTTGTTGTATTCTATTGGCAGAATTTTATTGAGGATTTTTGCATCTATGTTCATCAGGGATATTGTTCTGTAATGGGTCATAGAACAATGGGTCATAGCAGCTTAAGTTTTGTATGTCCATAGAACATCAGAAGATATAATGTTTCACATAGTTCTTGAGCTAGACAAAAGTATTTAAGCCCAGGGTAAGGCAATAGAAGAAAAGTTGGTCCAATCAGTCCTAGTTACTTAGATGGGCAAGAACTTGTAGGATTCAATAATGCCAGAATTTCACAGAAAGAATAATTCACCTGTCTCCTCATCTCTTATCCCTAGTCTCAAAAGTGAATTTGGTGCTTAGTTTGTGCTAAGTGTTAATTCCTTTGAAATAATAATCTAATTATACCTAAAATGTTTATTCCTTCACACTCATGGAGATGGGTTTTGTCTCAGTGCTTTCTTGCAAGCAGAATGTGCAACTTAGCAGTCCTACATAGTGAACAAGATTGTCATCTTACCTTGTGTGGTAATCACTCCTTGTACCCAATTCCAACAAATCCCTTAATCATACAAGTAATTTCTCAAAGCTCCTATCATCCAAAATAGGCTCTGCTTTTCGTGGAACTCTCCTCCATCAGGATTATTGCATCTAAATGATTTTTATATTACTTGGAATCAAACATATTATTAGTATTGGGCACACTGCAGTTATCTTAAATGCTTTATTTACTTTTGGTTCAAATTTATTTTTACCAGATATTGAAATATTTGTTTTTTTCATACATATTTATTTATTTCAAAGGCACAGTGACAGTGATAGATTTACCTCCTTTGTGTTGGTTCACATTTTAAATGCCTGTAACTACCAGGCCTGGGCCAGGCCGAAGCCAGGAGCCATGAACTCCATTGAGGTCTTCCACAGGGTTGGCAGGAACACAAGTTCTTGGGCCATCATTGACTGTGTCCCCTAGTGTGCATTAGCAGAAAGCAGTGTTGGAAGTGAAGGTGGGACACAAACCCATGTACTTCATTATGGGATGTGGGTGTTCCAAGCTATAGTTTACCTTGCTGTACCACAGTGCCTGCCTGACATTAAAATATTTAGGAAGTTAGATTTGCTGATCTAGATGAACTCTAATTTGTAGTAGTGGAGTAAAGGAGGGAGGGAAAAATAAAGGAGGTGGCAATAAGGAAAGATTGATTTAATTCATTATGTTTCCTGAAGTGAAATGATTTATTTCCCTTAATTATAAAGTTACTAGGCAGGGAAGACACTCTCAGAAAAAAAGCTACTAAGTCCTGATTATATGAGAGGCCTTCAGATAGTTCATGGATATTGGGTCTTATGAAAATCAGTGAATGGATTTCAAAATATTTTTGCATGTAAATAAAGTTATATTTTAATTTCATCGTAAAGGGTTTGAAGTTTCTCACTTAGTACTTCCTAGAGCCAGTGTATAGTTACTGAATAGGTCAGTTGTCATGGTTAAGGTGGATGATGAAAAAGAAAATATTACTTTAATAGCTATTAGATATATTTAGAATGTACACATTCTTTAAAATCTATTTTGGATTTTTAAAATAGGGTTTACTTACATTTTTTCACAGTTAGATTTTAGCATGCTACTTGGTAGATGTAGTACTGTATCTGAAATAAAGAAAAATTCAGATAGCTATAAATATAAGTATTAACAAAATGCTAATACAGGGTATGGAAATTGAGGAGCATTTTAAGTGTCTTTTTGCTTTTCTGTGTCATCCAAGTTTCTGTAGTCCACATATTAGATTTGTATAATAACTCAAAGTACACAAACAAACTCCAGGCACTAAGGGGAAAAAAAAAAAAAAAAACAAAACAGATTAATTGTGAGGATTAATTTCACTCTTGCAAAAGTCCTCCTTATATAGTAACTTTCCATAACTTTGAATACAAGCATAAAAGCAATTATAAGGCTGGCGCTGTGGCATAGTGGATAAAGCTGAGCCCTGCAGTGCTAACATCCCAGTGGGTGCCGGTTCGAGACCTGGCTGTGCTATTTCCTATCTAGATTTCGACTATGGCCTGGGAAAGCAGTGGAAGATGGCCCAAGTCCTTGGGTTCCTGCATCCATGTGAGAGACTTGGAAAAAGCTCCTGGTACCTGGTTTTGGATTGGCCCTTCTCCGGCCATTGTTGCCATTTGGGTAGGGAACCAAGGATGGAAGTGTCTCTCTCTCTCTCTCTCCCTCTCTCTCTCTCTGCCTTTCAAATAAATTAATAGAACTTTAAAAAAAAGCAATTATAAATTTAATCTCACCCATTTAGGTTGACTTGGTTGTAAGAAAGATAAAGCTGGAGATTGAAGAACTTATAGAGTGTCTAGATTCAGTAGGTTGTTATTCATCCTCTCCTTAAAGATGTCAGTAAGAAGTATTCACAGGCTTTCTCTGTGATTGTGTAGAGTTATAGTTCTTTGAAGTAACCATCAGAAAGTGGGTGAATTAATATTTGATGCCAATTCATGGGCGGTTCTGTGATAAAATTCTGTATCTGACCAAATGTTATGTAGCAATTCCATTAATGAAAACAAATGCCATGCTTATTGTACTAAGGTACCCAGCCTAGCTGACATCAGACCAAAGAATTTTGTTCAGAAGATACATAATTGGAAGAGACATTATGTGGATTTTATATGGAGCAAGAAGTTGAGAAGCAGTGGCAGGTGTTGTGGTATAGTTGATTTAGCTATTGCCTGAATGCATGGGATAAAGTCCAGCCTCCAGTTCCAATCCAGGTTTTGGCTAATGCTCCTGGAAGGCTGCAGATTATGGCTTATGTTCTCGAATCCCTGCCACCCATGTGAGAGACCCAGATAGAGTTACTGGCTCCTGGATTTGGCTTTGCCGTGACTGTTGTGGTATGTATTTGCAGAGTTAGACAGCAGATGGAAAACCTCTCTCTCTCTCAGTCTCTCAGTCCCTCACTCTCTTCCTCTTTCCTTCTCTCTCCTGCTCTGTCTTTCAAATAAAATTAAAACTTAGAAATAAATAAATTGAAATTGAAAAATTATTGTACCTCTCTGAACTTATGGAAGTCAGTATTAAAAACTGTTAACCAGGAAAGCAAATTCACTTCTAAGATTGCTAGGTGATTATAAATATATTGAAGAGATGGCATTGCAAAGCTTGGTTTACAATGGCTAAAATATGGTATACAGAAATGGAAATAAAATACACAAAATCTAATAGGTATACATTGATTAACAGTTTTTCTAAGAAAAATGAGGAACTATTTTAAGTCTACAGACTTTCTTTGCATGTATGAGCATGAGTGTGCACATGTGTGTATTTGGTTTAAAACACCTGTAATTCACAATGTGACTTAATATGGTGGACTATTTCTGTGTCCTTGCCAAATGCTCACAAATTATATGAGTTCACTGAGAGGCTTCTGTATAAATTTATGGCGCTCAGTTTTCTAGTTAATTGATCTTGTACTTGATGATTCTCAACATGTTCAGCCCCATTAAATGCAATGTCATTCTTTTCCCAGAGGCCAGCTGATTTCAGTGTCTGTAAAATCCTGTTATAGAAAGAAAAATAAAAGGCTTTCTATCACATTTTCCTTTACCACAGTTTACAAATTAAAAATATGTATCTATGCATATTTATTGCATATATATATGTTATATATATATATATATAATTTGAGGAGTAGGAAAAACTTCTCAAACATGACACAAAGCCTATGATTCATAAAGGGAAAACACAAAACACATGCAACAGATAGAAAGTAAATGAAAATGTATTGAGAAGATGTGGGAAAAGGGCTATTAATGCCTATGTCAAGAATGATGTGATTTGTGAAAGACAAGTTGGAAGGGTATGATTAATATGAATAATTATGCAAAGAGGAACTTGGAAGCATGTGATTTTTTAGTTCTTATGTATTTTTAGCAAGTTAGTTTTATTATTTTGTGATTAAAATATATTTATACATTATGGTCCTATCACCTTTACATTTTTCTTTGATTTTTTTCTGCTTTTTATATTCTACAAGTAAGAAATGAAATCTAATTGGAAAATTGTTTTATCTTTTCTATCTGTGTGGTTCCTCAAGAAATATGCAACCTGAGAGTACTTTGCTGCACTTTTGAGCTCTTTGCTTGTCTCTGTATCTTGTATTTTCCTAATATACACTTGCTTGTCTACTACATGAATGTGTCAAAAGTCAACAGAATATTTACTGGTTCTACATCCAGAACCCAATATTTTGGTTGATGTACAGTAGGTCCCCAGGGTAGAAATGAATGAGAATGGGAGAGAGAACACTTAGAAGAAAAAAAAATTAATGACCATGTTTCTGTTTCTCAGGAGCTAATGCCTCTGGGTGACAGGAATACTTGATTGGAGGCCATGGGCCTGCTTATTTTAGTACAAGTATTGGTCACACGAATCAGCCAACATCTAAATGACAAGGAGAAAAGACAGGAAAAGATATTCATAGCTGATGGGGCTGAACTGTGATACCTTGTAGGCAAAAGTGTATGGGTGTGACTTACATAGCAGGTTATGAATAGTAATAGATAGGGTAAGCAAGAGATGGGGATTGTGGTCATTTGAGATGTTGTAATTGTAATTGGGGTTGGATTGGAGGATCCTGGGGTGACTAGGGGGTATACACAGCTGTCTGTTTTGGATTCATTTGGATAACAGTTGGAGTTCATGAAGAATTTCTCACATCTTGAGAATGTTAATTTCCACGTATTTCAAGTAATGATTTTCATCCTGCAAATTTTTAAGAGTGATAAGGATAAATGGCATCACACCTAGAAGAGTAAGAGAACAACCTGATTGTTATTTTACTTATATGTCTGGTGTCCTCCACTTAGCATGGTGTTTTCAAGTTTCAACCACAAGTAATATGAGTATCTCATTCCTTTTTATGATTTAATAATAGCGATAAATTTATCACATTACTTGCCATTCATCAATTAGTGGACATATGACTTACGACCACTTTTGAGAGATCATGAATTATGCAATTGTAAACATTGTTGTATAAGCTTCATTCGAAAATTTGCTTTCAATTCTTTCAGTGTATATATGAGTGTAATTGATATGTCATATTCTAATTTTATGTTTACTTTTTTTAAGTGCTGTCAAATTGTTTTCCAGAATAGCTGCCTCATTTTATATTCCTACTGGCAATATAGTGTTCTAATTTAACCATATCATCACTAGTACTTTCTGTTGTCTTTTTATTTTTTGATTGCATATACTCTGGTGGGTGGGAAGCAATAGGTCACTATGATAATGATTTTATTTCCCCATTGATAATCATGTTGAGAATCTTTCTTCCAATGTGACTATTTTTTGTTTGTATAAATTCTTTGGAGAAATGTCTACTTAAGTTCATTGCTTTTAAATGTGTTCTTTCACTTTTATATTTTGAATAGTAAGTGATATTTATCTATTCTGGATACAAGTGCCATATTGGAAACATGATTTGAAAATATTTTCTTATTCTGTGTGATATCTTTTTACATTGATGATGGTTTAATATGAGCACATAAGTTTTTACATTTTTAGTTTATGGATCTTGGTTTTGGCTACTTGTGCTTCTGTTATCATACATGTTGGCATAAAATAATCTATGGTATCCTGTCATCTTTTTAAAATTCCTATAAGCTCAATGTTGGTGCCTTCTGTTTCATTCTTTACTTCAGTAATTGATTCGTCTTTCTTATTTTCTTGGTCATTTAGCTAACTTGTTATTTTGAAGATTGTTTCAAGTAATCAACTTGGTTTGTTGACATTCTGCATGGTTTTTATTTGTTCAGAGTTTAAAAATTTTCACTCTAATTTTTATTTTCCTGCTACTTGCTTATTTGTGTTTGATCTCCTTTTCTGGCTTTCTAAAATGAGTAAGTTGTTGATTTGAGGCATTACTATTTGTTAAAAAATTATTTATTTGAAAGGCATAGTGACAGGGGGTGGGGAGGGATTTATTTTCCATACACTGGTTCATTCCTAAAATGGCCACAACAGCCAAGTCTGGGCTCAGTTAAAGCCAAGACCCAGAAACTCCATCTGGGTCTCACACATGGGTGAAATGGGCCCAAGTATTTGAAGTGTCTTTTGCTGCTTTCCCAGGTATTTTGGTGAGGAGCTAATTAGTAGAAGAGCAGATGGGACTTGAGAACCAGCACTCTGATATGGAACGCCCATGTCACAAGTGATAATTACCGGCCGGCGCCGCGGCTCACTAGGCTAATCCTCCGCCTAGCGGCGCCGGCACACCGGGTTCTAGTCCCGGTTGGGGCGCCGGATTCTGTCCCGGTTGCCCCTCTTCCAGGCCAGCCCTCTGCTGTGGCCTGGGAGTGCAGTGGAGGATGGCCCAGGTGCTTGGGCCCTGCACCCCATGGGAGACCAGGAAAAGCACCTGGCTCCTGGCTCCTGCCATCGGATCAGCGCGGTGGGCCGGCCGCAACGCGCCGGCCGCGGCGGCCATTGGAGGGTGAACCAACGGCAAAGGAAGACCTTTCTCTCTGTCTCTCTCTCTCACTGTCCACTCTGCCTGTCAAAAAAAAAAAAATAAATAAATAAAAAAAAAAAATAAAAGATAATTACCCCACTAAGTCACAATGCTGATCTCAGCATTTCTATTTTAATGCAGGTATTTAAACCTATAAATTTATATGTAAGAACTAATTTAGCTGCCCTCAATCATTGCTGTAATGTTGTGCATAGGTTTCCACCAATTTTAAAGTATTTTCTAATTTGTTTTATGGTTTCTTCCTCATGTGATTGGTTATTAAAATATGTTGTTAATTTTTCACATATTTATGAATTTCTCATTTTTTCTCTTATTGATTTTTATATTAGTTCACTGTATGTGTAGCATACTTTTAGTGACTTCAAGAATTTTAAATTATCAAAGCTTCTTTTGAATAGTTTCATGTTCTAATATATGCTCAGTCCTGGAGTATGATCCATGTGAACTCATGAAGGATGTGTACTGTGCTATTTCTGGGTGGAGTTTCCTATAGAGGCCAGTTTGATCTATTTGGTTTACATTTGTGATCAAATCTTCTGTTTCCTTGCTGATCACATGCATATCTCTGTCTTTTCAAATGTGAGATACTAAAATTTCTAATTTTTTTGATTATGCCTAGTGTTACACTCCATGATGCTATTTTTCTTAAGTTTTTGTTTACTTAGAGACAGGAAGAGAGTGAGAAGGAGAAAGAAAGAGAAAAAGAGAGAAAGGAGAGAGAAGGAGAGAGCAAGAGCAAAAGTGAGAGCAAGAGAAAGAGAAAGAGATCACTCTCCAAATGTCTACAACTGCTATGATTGGGTCAGGGATTGGAGCTCCATTATAATCTCTCACTAGGGTGGTGTGAACCTAAGTATTTGGCCATTGTCTGTTACCTGCCAGGCACATTAGCAGGAAACTGGATTGAAAGCAGACATGGGACTCAGTCCCAGACATTTCTATATGGGATGCAGGCTTCAAAAGGATGGCTTAACATGTGCCACAATGCTTGCCCCTCTAATGATTATTGTTTATTTGTTGTTTTCTCCATTCAGTTTTGTCAGTTTTGCTTCATGTATTTTGGGGCTGTGTTCTAGCTAATGGTTATAATTATAATGTTTTTGTTCATCCCCAAATGCGTGTAACACTCAGGCCTGGGCCATGCTGAAACAAAGACCCCAAAACTCCAGTTGAGTCTCCCATGTGTGTGGTAGGGGTCTAAGAAAGCAGGGCGATATCTGCCTCACAGAATGCTCTATCAGGAAGCTGGATTGGAAGTTGAGTAGTTGGGACTCAAACCAGCATTCTTCTTCTTCTTCTTCTTCTCTTTTTAAGATTTATTTATTTGACAGCTGGAGTTACACAGAAAGAGAAGAGGCAGAGAGAGAGGTAGGTCCTCCATCTGCTGATTCATTCTCCAATGGCCACAACTGCCAGAGCTGCACCAATCCAAAGCCAGGCCATAGCAGAAAGCTGGATCAGAAGTGGAGCAGCCAGTAATCAAACTGGCACCCATATGGGATGCTGGCACTGCAGGCAGCGGCTTTACCCGCTTCGCCACAGCACCAACCCCTGACCAGCAATCTGATTTGGGATGCAGTAGTCCCAAGTGATGGCTTAACCTACTGTACCATAATGTCCATGTGGCAATTTAATATTTTTCTGTCATTAAGTATATTTTTGTTTATGTGGAAATGTGTTAGCATTTCTTCATTCTTTAAGGAAATGTTTAATGGATATCAATTTTTGTTGGCATTTACTTTTAACATTTTAAGTTATATTATCCCGTCGCCTCTTGATCTCTAATGATTTCTTTTTTAAAAAGATGTCATGCTCAGGCTGACTTGCCCCAAGTGGTGGAGTTGGAAGCATACCAGGGGATTCCAGTTCAATCCCATCGAGGTGGCATGTACCAATGCCATCTCACTGTTCCAGGTGATCAGTTTCAGTTCACAGTTGGTCATGGTGGAGGGACTGGGAGTCAAAGGGAGCACATAGACAAGTCTAGTACCTGCTAACGCTAACTGATGGAGTAAATAAAGGGGAGAGTGATCCAACATGGGAAGTGAGATACTCAGCAGACTCATAGAATGGCAGATGTCCTAAATAGCACTCTGGCCTCAGAATCAGCCCTAAAGGCATTCGGATATGGCTAAAAAGCCCATGAGAGTATTTCAGGCATGGAAATCCAAGACACTCTGGCAAAAGATCTCTGCGAGTGAGATCCCAGTGGAAAGAACAGGTCATCAAAGAAGGAGGTACCTTTCTCTGAAGGGAGGAGAGAACCTCCACTTTGACTATGACCTTGTCTAAACAAGATAAGAGTCGGAGAACTCAGAGGGCTTCCATAGCCTTGGAAACTCATGACTGGAGCATAGGGAGATTACTGATGCCATAGACAGGAGTGTCAATTGGTAAAGTCAACAACAGGAGTCACTGTGCACTTACTCCTCATGTAGGTTCTCTATCCTTAATGTGCTGTACATTGAGATTTAATGCTATAACGAGTACTCAAACGAGTACTCAAACAATATATTTCACTTTGTGTTTCTATGGGGGTGCAAAGTGTTGAAATCCTTACTTAATGCATACTAAACTGATCCTCTGTAAAAAAAAAAAAAAAAAAGAAATTATCAACTCCCAACTTGACTCTCACTGGGATTAAACATGACAATAGGTCTGATCTGATTTCATCATCATTAAAAAAAATCATCTATTATTTTTCACTTTATGTTTCTGTGTGGGAGCAAACTGTTGAAATCCATACTTAATGTATACTAAGCTGATCTTCTGTATATTAAGATAATCGAAAATGAATCTTGATGTGAATGGAAGGGGAGAGGGAGTGGGAAAGGGGAGGGTTGTGGGTGGGAGGGACGGTATGGGGGGGAAGCCATTGTAATCCATAAGTCGTAATTTGGAAATTTATATGTATTAAATAAAAGTTTTAAAAAAATGTCATTAATTTTAAAGACAGAGTTACAGAGAGAGGTAGAGACAGAGAGAGAGCTGTCCTTCATTTGTTGTTTCACTCCCCAGATGGCCACAACGGCCAGAGCTGCACCAATCCGAAGCCAGGAGCCTCCTCCAGGTTTCCTACGTGGGTGCAGGGGCCCAAGGACTTGGGCCATCTTCCACTGCTTTCCCAGGCCATAACAGAGAGCAGGATTGGAAGAGGAGCAGCTGGGACCAGAACCGGTGCTCATATGGGATGCTGGCGCTTCAGGCCAGGGCGTTAACCTGCTGCGCCACAGCGCCAGCCCCAAGCACGCTAATGATTTCTAATTAGAAATCATGTATTAATCTATCTTGCACATGAGAATTTGATTTTCTTTTACATTTTTCAGAATGATGCATTTGTTTGACCTTTAACAGTTTCTTATGATGTGAATAAGTACAGCTTTCTTTGAACATTTGACACTGCAAGCATTAGTGAGTCCTACCTGCATTATATAAAGTGTAGAAGTTAAAGCATTGTGATATCAAATACCTTTAGAAAATGTGAGCTGCCAGTGAAACTGTCTGGCACTCTATTTAGCCATGTCAAAGCTGAGCATTCATTCTTAGCTGATTGAGTCATCTCTGTTATTTCCTTCTGATATTCATTCTTCATCATTCTTTTAGTTTGAGTTCTGTTCTCCATTTTCCTTCTAAAAGACTACAATAGCATTATTTTAACTATGGAACACTACTAATCCACTTTAACATTTCTGAAAGCAGTAGTAGACTATGTCTAAATGTTTTCAGATAACATATCCATATATTTATTTTCTTTGAAAAAATTTTAAGAAGTTTTAGAAAGCATTGTGTATGGGGCTGGCACTGTGACATAGCAGGTAAAGCCACTGCCTGCAGTGCCGACATCCCCTAGGGGCGCCAGTTCCAGTCCCAGCTGCTTCACTTCCAAAGCAGCTCTCTGCTATGGCCTGGGAAAGCAGTAGAAGTTGGCGCAAGTCCTTGGGCCCCTGCACCCGTGTAGGAGACCCAGAGAAGGCTCCTGGCTCCTGGCTTCGGAGCAGCACAGCTCTGGCCATTGCGGCCATCTGGGGATTGAACCAATGGATGAAGACTACTCTCTGCCTCTGCCTCTCTGTAACTCTGCCTTTCAAATCATGTAGCAATCTAATTTATTAAGACAAAAATGCATGATCTTATTTTAGTATTCTGGCCATCATGTTAAATGATGGGACTATACAAGAAATCTCAACACTTCACACTGTTCCAAATCACCATGCCCAATGCAGTTTAGTCAGCAACAAAAGTTTAAAATTTCTGTGTATTATTTTCACCACAATTTATATGATAGTCATTTTGCACTAATCTGTTGATGACATGTACTTAATTCTAAAAATTCAGTAGTGGTAGATTTATAACGAAATATGTTTGCATTGTACTTTATTGTTCCTATTTTCTGATGATGCTAACAACAGAAATGAAAAGACTATAATACCCAATTCAAAATACTTATTTTCTGATAAGTTGAGACTGCTGAGAAAAAAAAAAGTATGAATTGAACATATTAGAATAAGTGAATTTTTTCATATTCAGTAAGGAGCTATAGAAATAAAAGGAAAGTTTTTCACAAGTATCCAATGTTAACTAACAAAATAGTCACAATGAGAGTCTCCACATGCTCAGAGCTTCCTGGCTACCTGGTGAGGAACATTGCTGGGGAATCTGAGCTTACACTGAGGACTGCACAGATCCTTTGTGTTGTCCTTGAAGCAGAGTGGACAAGTATTATACCCACTAGGGCTGGCAACCAGGTACTGGTCTACTTTGAAGAGAGGAGCTCAGCTAAGCAGAATAAACTTCCCTTCTAATAAAAAAAAAGGAGATTTACCATACCAAACCTGGGTGTGTTACCTTAGACACACCTTTCAGCCTGGAGAACTAAACAGAGCTCCCTGGCCACACCCACCATATGCCTCTAGATATTCACTGAAAGCAGACAGGCCAGTTATCTAGAGAGGAATAGAACACAGATAAAAGCCAAAACCACCACAGCAAGAAAACAAAGAAGAAACCACCAAGTGTCTCCACAAATGCCGAATAACAAATGCACCAATTCAAGAAACAAGAATAAGGAAGACAACATGACTCACCCAAAAGAACACAACACTTCAATATTAGATTTTGAAGACAATGAGACTAAAGAAATGCAGGAAATTGAATTCAAAAAATTGATTATAAGATAACATAGAAGTAACCTGAAGCAAATGCATGAACTACTGAAATACATACAGGACATAAAAGAAAATTTTTCCCATGAGAAATTTTCTTCAAAAGAAATCAAAATGAAATGAAGAATTCAATAGGACAAATAAAAAATGCAGTGGAAAGCCCTAACAACAGAATCAGTGAAGCAGATGAAAGAATATATGAGTTAGAAGACAATGCACAGGAAATTATACAATCAAACCAAAAACAAGAAGAGGAAATTAAAAAACTACAAAACACTGTTGGGAATTTACAGGATACTATCAAACAATCCGACATATGGTTTCCAGGAGTTCCTGAAGGCATGGAAAGAGAGAAAGGATTAGAAGGCCTTTTTAGTGAAATAATAACAGAAAACTTCCCTAATTTGGAGAAAGAAAGGGACATCCAAGTACAGGAAACACATAGAACTCCTAATAGACATGACCAGAAAAAGCCTCTACCACAACACATTGTAATCAAATTCACCACATGAAACATAAGAAAAAAGATTCTAAAATGTGCATGAGAGAAATACCAGATTACTTTCAGAGGATATCCAATTAGGCTCATAGCAGACTTCACATCAGAAACCCTACAGGCTAGGAGAGAATGATGAGATATATTACAAGTCTTAAGAAAAAAAACCAAAAACAATCAACCCAGATTACTGTACTCTGCAAAGCTCTCATTTATGAATGAAGGTGAAATAAAGGCCTTCCATAACAGAAGTTGAAAGGATTTGTCACTACCCCTCCAGATCTACAAAATATGCTTGAGAATGCACTGCAAACAAAAACACAGATACATGGTCATAACTATGTTAGCAGGAAAAGGAAGAAAATCTCCCATAAAAGTTCAAAGAAATTCAAAGAAAAAAAATATCAAAACAGGAGTATCTTTGGGAAAATGGCAGGGCAGAGTTGTTCCTTAACAATTGTCACCATAAATTTAAATGGCCTCAACTCTCCAGTTAAAAGACACAGTCTGGCTGAGAGAATAAGAAGAGAACCCATCTATTTGCTGCCTACAAGAAACATCTCACCAACAAAGATGTACGCAGACTGAAAGTGAAAAGATGGAAAAAGATATGCCAAGCCAACAGAAACCAAAAAAGAGCTGGTGTAGCCGTCCTAATATCATATAAAATAAACTTTAACACAAAAACTCCTAAAAGAGACAAAGAAGTGCACTGTCCAAAGGTTAAGGGATCAATTCAACAGGAAGAAGTAACTATTATAAACGTATATGCACCTAACTAGAGGGCACCTGGCTATTTAAAAGAAATGTTAAGGGATAAATGAAACATAGACTCCAATATAGTAATAATGAGGGATTTTAGTACCCCACTTTCAGCAATGGACAGATCAACTAGACAGAAAACCAACAAGGAAACAGCAGAGTTAATTGACACTATAGACCAAATGGAACTAACAGATATCTACAGAATATCTCATCCTACAGTTGCAGAATACACATTCTTCTCAGCAGTGCATGGAACCTTCTCTAGGACTGACCACATGCTAGGCCATAAAGCAAGTCTCAGCAAATTCAAAAGTATCAAAATCATACCATGCATCTTCTTAGATCACAATGGAATGAATCTGGAAATCAGCAACTCAGGAATCTCTAGAACATACACAAACACATGCAGACTGAACAAGATGCTCCTGAATGAACAGTGGGTCATGGAAGAAATCAAAAGAGAAATCAAACAATTTCTGGAAACAAATGAAAATGCAATGCAATATATCAAAATGTATAGGATACAGCAAAAGCAGTATTAATAACAAAGTTTATAGCAACTGGTGCTTAGATCAAGAAAATGTAAAGGCACCAAATAAATGAGCTATCAGTGCATATCAAGAGTCTAGAAAAACAACAGCAAACCAAACCCAAAACTAGTAGGAGAAAAGAAATAATTAAAATTAGAGAAATCATGGGGCTGGTGCTGTGGCACAGCAGGTTAAAGTCCTGGCCTGAAGTACCAGCATCACATATGGGTGCTGATTCTAGTCCTGGCTGCTCCTCTTCCAATCCAGCTCTCTGTTATGGTCAGGGAAAGCAGTAGAAGATGGCTCAAGTCCTTAGGCCCCTGCACCCACGTGGGAGAACTGGAAGAAGCTCCTGGCTCCTGGCTTCAGATCAGTGCAGTTCCAGCCATTGTGGCCATCTGGGGAGTGAACTAGTGGAATGAAGACCTCTCTCTCTGTCTCTACCTCTCTCTGTAAATCTGTCTTTCAAATAAATAAAATATGGTATTTGTCCCTTTGGGACTGGCTTACTTCACTCAGCATGATGTGTTCCAGATTCCTCCATTTTGTTGCAAATGACTGGATTTCGTTGTTTCTTACTGCGGTATAGTACTCTAAAGAATACATATCCCATAATTTCTTTATCCAGTCTACCGTTGATGGGCATTTAGGTTGGTTCCAGGTCTTGGCTATTGTGAATTGTGCTGCAATAAACATTAGGGTGCAGACCGCTTTTTTGTTTATCAATTTAAACTCCTTTGGGTAAATTCCAAGGAGTGGGATGGCTGGGTCGAACGGTAGGGTTATATTCAGGTTTCTGAGGAATCTCCAGACTGATTTCCATAGTGGCTTGACCAGTTTGCATTCCCACCAACAGTGGGTTAGTGTCCCTTTTTCCCCACATCCTCGCCAGCATCTGTTGTTGGTAGATTTCTGTATGTGAGCCAGTCCCAAAGGGACAAATACCATATGTTCACCCTGATCGGTGACAACTGACTGAACACCAAAAAGGAAACCTGTTGAAGTGGAATGGACACTATGAGAAATGGTGACTTGATCAGCATAGCCCTGACTGTTAATGAACAACTTAATACATTATCCCTCTTAGTATTTTTTTTTGTCTGTTCTACTTAATATGACAGGTTTAATTCTGTAATTATCACACAGTTATTCTTAAGTGTTGAAAATTAACTGAAATGTGATCCCTGTTAAACATAAGAGTGGGAATAAGAGAGGGAAGAGATGTATAATTTGGGGCATGCTCGGGCTGACTTGCCCCAATTGGTAGAGTTGGAAACATACCAGGGGATTCCAATTCAATCCCATCAAGGTGGCATGTGCCAATGCCATCTCACTACTGCAAGTGATCAATTTCAGTTCACAATTGATCATAATGAAAGGACTAAGAGTCAAAGGGAGCACATAAACAAGTCTAGTATCTGCTAACACCAACCGATAGAATAAATAAAGGGGAGAGTGATCCAACATGGGAAGTGAGATACTCAGCAGACTCATAGAATGGCGGATGTCCTAAATAGCACTCTGGCCTCAGAATCAGCCCTAAAGGCACTCGGATCTGGCTGAAAAGCCCATGAGAGTATTTCAGACATGGAAAGCCAAGACACTCTGGCAAAAAGATCTCTGTGAGTGAGATCCCAGTGGAAAGAACAGGTCTTCAAAGAGGGAGGTGCCTTTCTCTGAAGGGAGGAGAGAACCTCCACTTTGACTATGACCGTGTCTAAACAAGATAAGAGTCGGAGAACTCAAGGGGCTTCCATAGCCTTGGAAACTCATAACGGGTGCATAGGGAGATTACTGATGCCATAAACAGGAGTGTCAATTGGTAAAGTCAACAACAGGAGTCACTGTGCACTTACTCCTCATGTAGGATCTCTGTCCTTAACGTGCTGTACACTGAGGCTTAATGCTATAATGAGTACTCAAACAGTATATTTCACTTTGTGTTTCTATGGGGGTGCAAACGACTGAAATCTTTACTTAATGTACACTAAACTGATCTTCTGTAAAAAAAAAAAAAAAAAAAAAAAAAAAAAGAAAGAAATTAACAATTCCCAACTTGACTCTCACTGGGATTAAACATGACAATAGGTCTGATCTGATTTCATCATCATTTAAAAAAAATCATCTATTATTTTTCACTTTATGTTTCTGTGTGGGAGCAAACTGTTGAAATACTTACTTAAGGTATACTAAGCTGATCTTCTGTATATTAAGATAATCGAAAATGAATCTTGATGTGAATGGAAGGGGAGAGGGAGTGGGAAAGGGGAGGGTTGTGGGTGGGAGGGACGGTATGGGGGGGAAGCCATTGTAACACATGAGTCGTACTTTGGAAATTTATATTCATTAAATAAAAGATTAAAAAAAAATGGATACAAAAAAAAATAAATAAATAAAATAAATAAATAAAATAAAAAAATTAGAGAAATCAACAAAATTGAAACAAAAAATAAAAAAGATCAGCAAAATGAAGAGCTGGTTTTTTGAAAAAAAAAAAAAAAAGCAAAATTGACACACCATTGGGCCAGCATCACTTTAAGTAACACTCTGACCTCAGAATCAGTCATTAAGGCTTCCTGGTCTGGCTGAAATACCTGTGAGACCATTTCAGGCATGGAAAGCCAAAACATTGTGGCAAAAAAATGTTCTAAATGAAGGATCTCTGTGAGTGAGATCCCAACAGAAAGAAGTGGCCATCAAAGAAGGCTGTACTTTTCTCTAATGGGAGGAGACATCTTATACTTTGCTTATGGCCTTGTCTAAATACTGACAGAGTTTGTGGGTTCAAAATGCTTCCATAGCCTAGGCAGCTCATGGCAAGAGCATTGAGTGTTCACTAGCATCATACATAAGAGTGCTAATTGTTAAATTAACAACAGGAGTCACTATGCACTAACCACCCGTGCAGGACCTCTGTCCTCAATGAGTTGTATTATGAGAGTTAACTATAAAACTAGTTCTCAAACAGTTTTTGTTTTGTGTGCATGTGTGTGCAAATTGTTGAAATTTTTACTCAGTACAGAGTTGGTCTTCTTTGTACAAAGTTAATTGCAAATGAATCTTAATAGAGAATTGCATTGGGAAGGGAGAGGGAAGAGGAGAAGGAGTGGGATTGTGGGTGGGAGGGCAGGTATTGTGGGAAGAATAGCTATATTTCTGTAGTTGTACTTATGAAATCTGTATTCCTTAAAAATGAATTAATCACTTAAAATAAATCTCTATAAAAAAACCAAAATAGTCACAGCATGTTGGTTATAAAGCCAGTTTATAAAAAGGAAAAAACACCACACTGGTATGAACACTTAGTTATGGATGTATGTTGTATATGTATATATATGTGAGTATATATTTATATGTATGAGATCCATAAATAAAATTATATATATGTATATTTTGAGAAATAAAGGATGGTTTTGTCATATATTTTATATATACTTGTGTTGTATAATACATAATAAAACAATTATGTATAATTGTATTTTTTAAAAATGATTTCCACTTGACATTATGGAGAAGAAGTGTCGCTCCCCCATTCGTGGAGGAATGACACTGGACCCTGCACTGTTCTTTTGTCTGCTCGGCCCTTCCCAGGTTTGCTGCTGGTCCTTTCCGGGTTGGCTGCCAGCCCCTCCACCTCCGTGGAGGGGCGGCACCCCCCGCCGCTTTCCCTGCTTCTGCGGAGAGCGGCACACCGCTGGCAGGCCGGCTCTCTTGGGGGCTGCTCTGATGTTCCTCAGGTGTTCCTTCAGATGTTCCCCGTGCATGTTGTCTCTCTCCTCCTTTATAGTCCTCTTCCACCAATCCCAACTCTGCTACCCACACGCTGAGCACGCTGCTCTCCTCCAACCAGGAGCAGGATCAGCTCCTGCAGCTTATCAAACTGATGAGGCAGCTGCGTAGTTGTTTGCTCCTCCCCAGCGCCATATTGTGGGAGAGCAGATGCATAGAATTAGTCTTCATTCCAATAACTTAGTCTAGTCTCAGTTGCTCCCCACAGAGAAGTACATGAAATAAATCTATGCTTTTCACTGAAGGCATACCAAAACCTATGTTCAGGTATTTACTGGAAAATTTAGTAAGTAGATGAGCTTCCAAGGAGATTCAACATTATTATATTGGAATATTAATTATAATGTGAGAACTCATACATTAGAGATGGCAATGTAAGCATATATAGGTTTTGTGAAAAAAATTAATTTTAGGCATGAAAATTATTTATTCTACTTCCTTTTGAAGAGAATAAACAGTACTTGAAAGGGTTTAAACTAGGTGGCAGAAATGTCATATTATGGATAAACTGAATATAAAATCATAAATATTCACTACAGTGTTATTTAATCGAGCCAAACACCATTTAAACGAATTTCTTGCAGTAGGCAAATGATTAAAATGAATTATATTTAAGTCACCACAATTTCTTTAAAACCAGTATTTATTGATATCAGGAATATGATCATAATGTTATTTTGATTTCTAAAAGACTTGTAAATGGCATTAATGAAATATATCCCTTTTATAATATGTACTCACAGGAAGGAGAATGTGATGGAAAATACATATGATATATTGTTATTAGCTTTCATCTCTGTGAGGTTGTATGTGCTTTAAAAATTTATTTTGAAACTAGGTCAAAAGAAAAAGTTTTTCTTTCATAATTAGAAATAAAATTTGAAAGAATGTTTTTACAAAGAGAAGTGATATCTTTCTTAGAATTTATTTTTGATTCATAAAGATTAATGGCAGTTTAGGTGTACACTGGCCTCAGATTTTCTCTCTCATGAAGTCCTTAAAGCTAGATAATATTTTCCAGATTTATTCAAATGATATTTTCTATGATCAATAATATTTATGTAGAAAAATAATTTTTAGTACTTAGCAGAAAGGAAATTTTCTCATCATCCACAGAAGAGAAAGACAGTAAATCTCAAGTATTTTAGAACTATCAGGTCAGTGCAGCACATTTTTCTATCAAAGAATTCACCAAAGTGTGAGAATGTATAATCTCTACAAATGCTTCCAGAGCAGAATGCCAATAGCTTCTATTCACAAAATGAGAGAGAATGATGCATTGTCATGAATGATGAGAAGAGAGAAGCATTATGTCAATATAATGACATTTTGAATTTCAAAAGCATGAAAAGAGTTGTCAGGATAGATTTTTAGGGGGTAGAATTCACAGCAATTTATGTCTTGGATGTGACTTGTATGTTGTTATTATTTTCATTATAATATATTCTTTTATATCCACTCATATAACCAGAAACCATTTCATAAAATTAATTAACAACTGCCATATGTCAGGCATTGTTATAATTCTTTGGAATAGAAATTTAATAAGGCACTTGTTGACTCCAAAGAACCTCATACTCAGGGAGAATGAGACTTTATTGTACCAGTGTTCAGAAAGGATTGAGGCAGTTAAAACATCATAAATATACCAGTTATCCTGAGTTAGATCTTGTTATTTTTTCTCAATCCTAATCTTACAAATATCTTGGCATCTTGACATAAACAGATTAGTTGGGACAATACAGATTAACTTAATTCACTGTCCAGGATGTGAAACAGATAATTCCTACTCCAACATGCATCCAACTATTGTGTACCACCTCAATATTAATTCTTGGAAGAAAAGTAGACTTCACTGGAGACTTGTTGCTTCACCAGTATGCCCATTTAAAAACTGCCTCGGGGGGGCATAGTGGAATCTTTTGCTTAATTAATTAGTAATTATAATTAATTATATAATATGATATATTAGGCATATATGATATATAATTAATTATAATTAAATAGTAATTATTATTATAGTAGAATAAAGTTCAATTATCAATAAATGTATGAAAAGTCTCTCCAGCTCATGAATACAAAAATAAACCAAAATACTAATATCCCACTTATAATCAGTTAAAACACTGTAGTGTGTAGTATAGATGAGAGTGGGAAAATTGTTTACTCTCATACGTTAGTGATTTGCAAACTGGTAAAATTTTTTGCATGACAATTTCACATTGACTTTAAACATGTTAAGGTGGAATGTGTACTCATTCCACCACTGTCATCCCACCATAATAGGCTTTGTATTCTGTGTGTTCTGCCATTGATGCCTGGTCCACTCACTTCTTCCACTGGCAAGAGTATTGACAGATTCCTCATTCACTCTAATGAAATACTTGAAGCAGGCTGCTGTATAAGGAAATGTTTCCCATGTGGCAAAATGTCTTTACTTTGGAATCCCAGGCCATTTCTAAGCTTCAGAGGTCAAAGATGGCTGGCAAATCCAATACATATCCCCAGATTAAGACCAAAGTTTCTGTTCATGGTACCTAATATCTCTGCACTTAACACTTGGCTGTACATCCTAATGTAAGGAAAGTCTTAGAAGAGAAGAAGACCCTAAGGCTTAGAAGAGTAACCTGCTCTGCCTTTGCTGTGCCATTTCTTAGATGCTTCTGTGTTTTTGACCAGCTGTTGGGGGAAAGTAGCTCATCATGGAGAGGAAATCTAAGTAGACTCCTAGTATCAGAAATCACCCAGGGTGAGATAGGGGAGTCTAATTGAGCATGTTGTTAAGAGACTGTGTTAAGATCTAAGTCAACATGTGGAATGATGTCAATACAGGGAAACACAATGAGAGCAGAAACAAAATTTGTACATGTCTCTGAATATGTTTCAGGCACTAGTCCTGTGAAACGTGAGGATGATAAAATTCAGGGCACATGGCATAAGGAAGAGGGACTGGTATAATTTTTTTTTATTAGACAGAGTTAGACAGTGAGCCTCATTGCTACCCAGTCTATTTTGTAAAGCACTGTTTTCATCATCCACAGGCTGCTCAGGCACTGCCTCCTTGTTACACCTGTGCTGGCCAAGCCAGAAAGAAGCTATTGCTTTTGTTTTCCTGCCCTCTGTGCTTTGCTGTGTTAGCATGTTTTATCAGTCCATTTATTGTTACAATAATGCAACGCCCAATGACAGGTGCTTTTTTAAAGAAAAGAGGTTTATTTACCACACTGTTCTAGGGATTTAAGTGTATGAAACCGGTAATGGTTCAACGCTGCTAACTCATGGTGGATAGCACCACAGTGGCAGAAGTGTCAAAGAGAGGGTGCTATCTCATGGTGAGATGGGAAGCCAGACTCAGACTGAAGTTCACTGAGAACTAGGAGTACTACATTAATGTCCCTTATAAGGGAATATTTCCAGTGAACTAATGATCTTCCACCTGTTAAAGGTCCTACAGCCTCCTAACATCACTGGGCACCAGGTTTCCCATCTGTGAACCTGTGGTGGATGGACATAAACCATATCCAAATGATAGCACATGCTTATCTGCTGGTGGAATATAAGCAGTTTGAGGGAAGGTTTAGATGTATGCCTAACAATTATCATCATGCCTTTCACAAAGGAGCTGTTAAATAATGACACTTATTTTTTTAATTTGTTAATTTATTGGAAAGGCAAGTTAGAGAGATGGGCCCCCACACAGAGAGAGAGAGAGAGAGAGAGAGAGAGAGAGAGAGAGAAAGAGAGAGAGATAGAAATAAAGAATATGTCTGCCATCCATTGGTTCACTGCTCAAATGGCAGCAACGGCCAGGGCTGGGCCAGACTGAAACCAGGATCCAGCAATTACACCTGGCTTTCCCTTATGGGTAGCAGGGACCCAAGTGCTTGGGCCATCTTCTGTTGCTTTCCCAGGCACATTAGCAGGGAGCTGGATTGAAAGTGGAGCAGCTAGAATTCCAACCAGTGTTCATATGGGATGCTGACATTGCAGGTGGTGGCTTAACCTGTGCCACAATGCCAACTCCAGTAATGGTATTTTATATTTTATTTATTTATGTTTTTGACAGGCAGAGTTAGACAGTGAGAGAGAGACAGAGAGAAAGGTTTTCCTTTTTCCATTGGTTCACCCCCCAAGTGGCTGCTATGGTTGGCGTGTTGCAGCCAGTGTGTTGTGGCTGGCGTGCTGCGCCGAGCCGAAGCCAGGAGCCAAGTGCTTGCTCCTGGTCTCCCATGCGGGTGCAGGGTCCAAGGACTTGGGCCATCCTCCACTGCCCTCCCTGGCCACAGCAGAGAGCTGGACTGGAAGAGGAGCAACCGGGACAGAATCTGGCACTCTGGGACTAGAACCCGGGGTGCCGGCGCTGCAGGTGGAGGATTAACCTAGTGAGCCGCGGTGCTGGCCCAATAATGATATTTTAAAACTTTATAATTGGCTTGTCTGTGGTTCCAGTTTGGAAACCCTGATGTATAAGTGTGTTAGTGTGTGTGTGTGTATGTGTGTGTGTATAGAAAGGTTCAACAGAGTTGTGTTTCCCTCAAAGAGGCATAAGAGAAGTATAGGATCCATTGTTATATTGAAATCTATATTTCTGTGTGTATGAAAATTGAAATATATTATTACCCAAGTTTGAGACATAGGGCTTTATCCATGATTTTTTTTTCCTAAAAACATTGTCAAAATGTGTGTTGTTAAGGTCAACACTTTGAGTTAAATTATATGTGTCTCTATTTTGACTTTTCAGTGTTGAATTAACTTATGAGGAGCGTTTATATTCTCTCATATTACCAAAGTCTAACAATAATTTTTCTAAAGAGTAATGCCTCAGGACCAGTTGTTGCAGCAATTACCAATTATATTTGGCTTCATTTAATTGTTTGCAAAATTAGCTTCTTAAAGTACCATTTAATTCTCTTTCCAGTCTCACTTCTCAAGAAGGTAATTAATGAACTAACTATAATTAAACATGAATGATAAAGCACAGGGAACTTTGAAATTAAATCATCATTGAACTTTTGCTATACTCTTTACCAACTGGTACTGAGGTGCCAGAGGGCACTAAATACATTAGAGACTTGGATGAGGGCCTAATTCCACTTCTCCACCCACATTTTGTGGTGTTTTTGTCTTTACATATCTATTCAGATTATTCCTTATCAAAGCATCTTACCTGATTGAACATCTTGGCTAACATTATTATCTTTATTATGACTATCATTTGATAGTGTATACGCTAACAAAATGTGTTTGAATACATTCTAGTAGCTGCAAAAAAATCAGCATTGACTTGTTCCATTTCTGTGGAGTGATGGTCTATGACCCTAAAATTTGACCGTTGCTGAAAAGAATGACTGAGGGCTTTCAGGATTGATTTAATACTCTTGATAACAACCTATCCTTCATATCTCACTCTGAGATATGACTACTTTGAGAGCAACGAAAAGTAGTTTCTCTTCAGAATAATACTGAACAGCTCATTCAACAGTATCTCTGCTCCTCTCTCCTCTCTCCTCCCTCCCCTCCTCCGTCTCATGATCTCTCTCTCTCTCTCTTGATCTCTCTTGCGCTCTCCTTCTCCCTCTTTTCCTTCTTTGCTCCTTCCCTCCAATCTGTCGGATTTCCCCCAATAAACTCTTTTCCTTAAGAAAAAAAAAAACAGTATCTCTGGATGTCATTTATTGAGAAATACAGCATTATAAGAAACTATTTCTAAGTAAGGTAGCATTCAAAATGTAGCTTTCATTGTTTCTTCTCTATTGAAAATCATAAGTTGTCACTTTAGAAAAATTGATACATAGAAAAGAACGGAAAAGAAAAAAGTCTCAATCTCTAATCCTATCACAGGAGCTTATATTTATTAACATTTTTAAACATAAAATATTCCATATGAATCTATATATAAGATATAAACAAAGATACAGAAATAGCACATTACTCATATTTGCCTAGTTCTCATGATGTTGTTTCCACATGCCTTGTAACAGTTTTAAATCATTTCATCTCTTGTATGTACTATAACTGATGTAATTAATTTCTTATTATTGGACATGATAGTTTTCAGCTTTTCATTATTTTTAAAAGTCCTTATTAAATGCATACTTTAATCTGTATCTGTGGTTATTTTCCAAATATAAAATTTGAGAAACAATATTACTAGATTATTTTTTTTCTCTTTGTAAAACATCACAAATTCAGAAGTTTAAAACAAGACCACTTTATCAGCACATGGATTTGTATGGCGGAAGTCTGAGCAAGGTTGGACTGGGTTCCCTGTCAGGTCATCGCAAGGTTGAAATCAAGGTGTCCTCATCCACAGCCTGAGGTTCTCTTCCAAGTTTACATTTTTTTTTTTTTACAAAAAAAAAAAAATGAGTCTGAATTCAACTCCTGCTGCTGTAGGACTGAGGTCCCTGTTTCCTCAATGGTGTTCAGCTGGAAGCTGCTTTCCATACTCTTTGTCAATCTTCAATCCCAGTAATGGAGATTCTTCTTGTAGTAGTCTCCTCAGGTTGCCATCAAATGCCACAAAACGAGTGGTTTGTGTGATGGAAATTTATTTTCTCATGGTTATAGAGACTCAAAGTCTGTGATTAAGGTGCTGACAGGGTTGGTTTTTGGTGGGACTCCTCTTTATGGCTTGCAGATGGCTGCATTCTGACTGTGTTAACACAGGGAGTTTTCTGTGTGTTCTCAAAAAGAAGGGTGTGCTGTCCCCTTTATAATAGTTTTTTATTATTATAATGAAATATCTGAGGTAGATTTCTTCATAAAGAAAAAGAAATTTACTTCAGCTCATGGTTCTGGAAGTTCCCAGCCCAGACTCAGAGGGCCTCATTGGTTTGACCTTTTGCAATGACATTCTTGCTGGCAGAATCTCCAGGTGGCTCTGAGCATCACATAGCAAGAGCAGAGAGTACACATGTATCTAAGTCTAGGTGATCTCTCTTTGTGAAGATGCCATCAGGATTCTATAATGGTCACCCACCCTGATGATCTAATCCAATCTAATCCCTTCCCAAAGGACCCTCCACTCTGTAGACAGTGTAATTGGATTAATTATTCATCGCTAGTATCATTAGCATGACTTTGGAGACTAAACTTCTACATGAATTTTGGGGGGAAATTTTCAAACCATGGATCCCTTCTTTTTAAAGATTTATCTGTTTGTTTATTTGAAAGTCAGAGTTACACAGAAAGTAGAAGAGGCAGAGAGAGAGGGCTTCCATCTGCTGCTTCACTCCCCAAATGGCCGCAACAGCCGAGGCTGGACCAATCTGAAGCCAGGAGCCAGGAGCTTCTTCCGATGCAGGGGCCCAAGGACTTGGGCCATCTTCTCCTACTTTCTCAGGCTATAGCAGAGAGCTGGATCATAAGTGGAGCAGCTGGGATTCGAACCGCGCTCATATGGGATGCAGGCACTGTAGGCGGTGGCTTAAACCACTACGCCACAGCACCGACCCCATGGTTCCCTTCTTATAAAGGCACAGGTTCTATTTAATTAAGGCTTCACTCTTATGGCCTCAGTCATTTTTACTTCTGCATAGGGTCTGTCTCTAAATACAGTCACACTGGGGATTTGAGTTTCAACATACAAATTTGAGGGGAGATAGAATTCAGTCCATGTCACTTCCACTGTCAAAGTTCCCTCACTCTTTGTAATTCTCTCACCATGAAAAGTACACCCCTTTTCAAAGGGTTAATTGATTAAGTTGGATCCCCTGAGGATAAAATTCTTTTCTTAATGCCAGTTGATTGGGACCTTTTTTACATCAGGAAACACATTTCACAGCAGTACCTAGACTAGTATTTGGATGAATAACTGCAAGAAACTGTTTTCTACCAAGGTATGGGAAACTTGGAATTCTGCTCTTAAATTCAGCAGATGTTTTATCCACATGACCTTGGTGTGACCTTTTAAAGCTGGACATTCCGTGTCAGCTCTGCTACTAATTGACTGTGCAAGTCATGCCAGCTTTCTGTCTAAAGAATGAGTCTGAAAACCTTTTGTTCTCATTCTCTGAGCAGATGTGGTACCTTTTTCAGGAAGCAAGAATTATATTTCAGTGATGATTTCTAATTTAGCTGCTTGCCAGTTCTTCCTGTAGTGCTTTGTCCATCCTGCTCTTTATTATTACTATTCACTCATAGCATGGCAATTTCTTCAGAGTTTAAAATAGAAAAACTGGACAAAGGTGAAAAGAAGATGAAGCTAATTCTCCCCTCCTAAGAATCTTCATGGTGGTGAGAATTCCCAGGGTACTGTACATAGCCTATGACTTGCAGTGTGCATCCAGTGCTTCTTTAGTCATAGTGGCTCACATCCATGAGGCTACATTTCAGCTGATGGCAGGCAATTGCTGGGATTTTAGTATTTTTTTCTGTGTTGCCCTTGTCATTTAATAGTCTCCTTCAAAAGTGCAGAACACAGCATGGTAGGACAGATTCCTGTGCTGTGAATGTCTGATCTTTCGCTTTCACATTGAATGACTACTACATAACCTCTTGGGAAATCCTGATGCTTAGTTTCCATTCTAATTTCTCAGCACCATCTCTGCTTTTCTGTTAAGTGCTGCCACCCCCCTGCGGTGCTCACCAATGCATTGTCAACAGCCTCTCTTGAATTTACACAGCAGTGTCAATTATTCTGACTGCCCAAGGCAAAAGTAAAAGGAATCTGCTTCCATCCTTATTTCTTATCAGCTTGTCTGGTTTCTTGATTAAGAAAAATTCTTCAGCATTTCAGAAAAGTAAAGCTTATATTACTCAGTTGCAAATATCTGTATGTTCTTTTAGGAGCACCAGGCCTTCACAAGTTATATCATGGACTGTGGGCACTTATCATTAATGGAAGATAATTATATGTGTAAGTAACACAGAGAAAGGTATCTATGATATTTAACTAGGCTCTATTCTTGGAGGTAAGTAATTGGCACTTGATTATTACAGTTTAGAATCATAATTTCCATCTTAGCACTTGCACTGTAGCCTGGTATTATCTATCCAGTGTAGCAAATGATGATGACACTAATAATATATACTAACTGCTAACATGCATTTATGAAGTGTCAGATCGTGGACTAAGCACCTTGTATATATTATATTATTTACTCCTTATAAAAGAACAATTCAATAGGTACTGTTATTATCTTGTAGAGATGAGGAAACCAAGCACAGGGAACCTAAATAACCTTGTCAAATCACAGAAATAATAAGCAGAAAAGATACCAAGTGAGACAATTCTTTCTGAAATCAGAGGCTGTGCAATGTTGGAGCACATTTTAAAATACTTTTATTTTACTGACTTTTGCTAATTTTACCTAGGAATATGGTGTAGTATGGTAGTCAGAGAAAAGGCTTAGGATCTACTCACAACTGGATTCATCTTCCATTTCTGACACTTATTAGTTGTGTGTGCTTATCCAACATACTTGCACTTTATCCCTTAGTTTCATTTTCTTTCATTGAGAAAGTAAAGAATTTAATAACATATAGTGGATAATACAATAGATGTATTATTTGTATTTCATATGGTACATGGATCTCTGTCCTGAGATGTATACTGTTGACATTTCAGTGGGAAGCTAATGTTACAGATTAGTGAATTCCACAATGGATACCTATTTGGATATAGATTCCATATACTTATTTCCTTAGACTTGTGTGTAATGGAAGCGAAGAAATAAGAGACAAGGATTCCATCTTCTGTCATCAAGTTTTTTAGTTTAGAAGTTAGTTCAGTATTTAAGCTTCTTATACTTATCAAGCATTGAATTAACTGTTAAGTGAAGTAAGATAACGGATTATATCAATGTATTCTAAAGAGTTAATATTTAAGTTTAACTGTGGGATAGAAGAAGAAAGAAAAAAAGAAGATAATAGCTAACTTTGGTTGGAGAGCAGTGCTATACAAATGCAAAAAATTCCTAGTCCATTTTTATATCAGAGAAATGCATGAAAATTAACAGGTGAAATGTTGGCAACAGAACATGGAAATTTTGATATTTTCTCTTTTACCTGGTTTCTTTCCTTTAGCTTCCTTTCTTATTCCAATGTATTGAACTAAGATTATCCTAGAGAGGGATTCAGCCAAACAAGCAAGCAAAAACCGATCCCTGAGTACACATTTGTGGAGGTTTCATTTGTGTCCAGGTCTAGACTGGGCATAAAATAAGCCCACTATCTGCAGTTCTCAAAGGGACAACCTTCTTTGGGTTTCACTCAGCCTGCGTGTGGGTACAAATGTCCTTAGAGGACAGCTGGCTGCCATAGGCTTAGACTGAGCTACGGTTCCTAGCTTCTTCCAGAGACACCCTCATAGATTTGGGATCTCTACCCACGGCACATAGAACATCACTGCCGTTGTTTGGCATCTCCCCTCACTGGTGTGACTGACAACCTTCCTTAGCTCCAGTGCCACTGAATTCTTCCACATCTTGAAACTAAGAGATCACGGATCTCTTGGAAATATCAATCCTGATAAGATTCTATTACTTCTGTCCTTTCATGGGCTGTCGATTACTTGATTCCAACATGAAATTACTAAAATATTCTCCTCAGATATGCAACAAAAATGGTTCAATGACACACAAGAAAAAATATATTAACAATTTGACTATTCTTAGGATAATTTTGCCTAACTTTTGATCTCTCAGAGGATTGCTGCAATTAAAATAGTTGCCTATGCAATATTTATGTATGCCTATCTCTATGCCAGTTTTCCTGTATTAGGTATATTGTGTGAACAAAACACACACACACACACACACACACATGATATTGAAGAGATGCTTATATTGGGTTTTTAATGATACTGTAATAGATTTTCCCCAATTTAGTGGCTTAAAAGAAATCATATTTATTATCTCACATTTTTTGAGGGAAGTTCAGGATACATTTTGACTCAGCTGGTTCTCTACTTAAAATAGTACAGGGCCAAAATCAGTGTCTTGAAGCACTGAGAGAATATTCTTCTAAGCTTATTGTGGTTTTTGACAGAATTTGGTTTGGTTCCAATTAAAGGATTGAGCTCCCAGTTTCTTTTATAATTGTTCAAAGCTTCTACAGCCTGCTCACATTACCTGGATCATGTCACCTTCAAAGTCAACTAGGTGAGGTAGTGTCTTTCTCACACTTTCAATTTCTCTGACTTTTCCTTTTACCTCGTCTTCTGACTTCTCTTCTGCCACATCCCTCTGCCTCTTCAGCATTCCTGTTGTACTTTAAGGACTCCTGTGAATACAATGACCCACTGAAAATCTACTATAACCTTGATCTCATCCGTAAAGTCCTTTTACATAAGTACCTAGTATAATGCTTGAATAACCATGGATCCAAAACTTTAGGAGATATTAAACTTCTGCCCACCACACTGCTTAATTCTCCATGGCATTTTATTTATTTATTTACTTTTAAGATTGATTTTATGTACTTGAAAGGCAGAGATACATAGAGAGGGAGAGACACAGAGAGATTTTCCATCTGCTGGTTTATTCCTCCAAATGTCTGCAAAATCCAAAATCTTTGGCAATGTGGAAGCCAAGAGCCAGGAGCTTCATCCAGGTCTTGTATGTGGGTGCAAGGGGCCAGGACTTGGGCAGTATTCCACTGCTTATTCCAGGTGCATTGGCAGAGAACAGGATTGGAAGTGGAAAAGCCAGGACTTGAACCATGTGATGCCGTCATTGCAGGCAGCAATTTACCCATTATACCACAATGGTGGCCCTACTCCATGTCATTTTGAAGTTCTGTTTTAGAGATCAGGATGGCTGAATATGGAAAAGATGTGCTGATTTTGACCAAGGGAAGGTAGCAGAAGAAAAGCAGAGGAAATATATTTCCAGGGGAGAATTGAAGTTTGCAGTGGAAATCCTACAGAAAGAAGAGGGACACTGTGGAGAGGCAGTGAAAGAAAAAGACATAAGCAGCAAATGGGGATACCACACTTGATTCCCACAGCTGGAATCTGGAGGAGATACCAGCTTATTAGAGTAAGGTGAGGGTAGACTATGGCAGTCCTTGCCACTGGTGATGTGTGAGGGAGAACCCAGCAAACCACTTTGGCTTGAGTCTGGTCTGGAGTCCTAGTGGGGTCAGAGTACCCATCTAATCCAGTGAAGGAAAAGCACAATTCTTTCTCCCTATCCCCATCCAGGGGTGTCTGCAACCAGTGGGGAAAAGGTTTTGTCTCAACACTACTAGTTCCATCAGTAGCTCTCTGGTGCACATGATCAGATTTCATCAGAGGGAAAAATCCACGTTTTCCATTGACTTTGAGTCTGGCTGCTAGGGTTCACAGGCAGCCAGGCACCAATTTAGGATTGTGAGATGTCCCATCCTCTCAATCTTTCACTGCCTCTGGGACTCCAACTGTCAAGGTAGAGCACCCACAGACAGATGACTCTGGGAATGTGTCTGCTCTTTCTGAGGCTGGGGGAGACTCATTGGGCTGAGAGGGAATCCCCTATACCCATGACCATGGAAGCCTTCCACATTGTGAAAATGGGAGTTTTGAGACTGTATAATAAGGTTTGGTGTGTAGCTGGGTCTCTAGGTATTCACTATATCTGGTTCAGAGGCTAAGAGCTCTTTGACTGCTTAGGGTGGATCATTGCAGAGGGTTCCATATTTACACTGAGATATGCACAGATCCTTTGTGCAGTTCATGCAGCAGTATGGGTGACAGTTGTACCCACTGTGGGGTATCCCCGGGCATTGATCACCTTGGAAGAGTGGAGGTGAGGGTGTGATTGTGCTGACAGGTATGATCATGCCTTCCTCCTTTGCTGATAACACAGAATATCTACCAGGCCCATCTTAAGTGTCACCCTGGATTCTCACCCCATCTTTGAGCACTGACCAGAGCTCCCTGGCTCCACTCAGTGCATGGCTCTCGGTATTCACTGAAGCAGCAGACACTCCACTAAGCCACAGTGGAATAATTCCAAGATAAAACCTATCAATGGAAAAAAACAACAAATATTTCCACAAATGCATAAAATAAATGCAGAAATAAGAAGAAAGAACATAGAAGATGACATGATTCTCCCAAAGGAACACAGCAGCACTTCACTATTAGAATGTGAAGACAAGGCTGGTGCTGTGGCTCACTTGGTTAATCCTCCACCTGCAGCACTGGCATCCCATATGGGTGCCAAGTTCTAGTCCTGGCTGCCCCTCTTCGAGTCCAGCTCTCTGCTGTGGCCTGGGAAGGCAGTGGAGGATGGCCCAAGTGCTTGGGACCCTGCACCCACATGGGAGACCAGTAAGAAGCACCTGGCTCCTGGCTTCGGATCAGTCTGGCCTTGGCGGCCATTTGGGGAGTGAACCAATGGAAGAAGACCTTTCTCTCTGACTCTCTCTCTTACTGTCTATAACTCTACCTGTCAAAAAAAAAAAAAAAAAAAAAGAATGTGAAGACAAATATATTGATGAAATGCCAGAAAAGGAATTCAACTTAATGATCATAGGATTACTGAGAAGCATTGAGAAGCAAATTCATGAGTAAATATGTCCATATATAATATGGATGAAAAATTTTCTTATGAGATTTTGAAGAGATACTGAAATGTTAGAAATGAAGAACTCAATATGTCAAATAAAAAATATAGTGAAAAACCTTAACAGACTTGATGAGACAGAAGAATGAATATCACAGCTATAAGACAAATCTTTGTAAACATCTGAGTGAGATTAAAAAAAAGGAGAAGGGAAAGGGGAAGGGAGTGGGGAAGAGGAAGGTGAAAGGAAAAACTAGAAAAGTTTAAAACAGCATTTGAGGGATACCATCAAATGTCCTAACAAATGGGTTTTAAGAGTCAGAGGGAGCCGGTGCCGTGGCTCACTAGGCTGATCCTCCGCCTTGTGGCGCTGGCACACGGGATTCTAGTCCTGGTTGGGGTGCCGGATTCTGTCCCGGTTGCCCCTCTTCCAGGCCAGCTCTTTGCTATGGCCCGGGAGTGCAGAGGAGGATGGCCCAAGTCCTTGGGCCCTGCACCCACATGGGAGACCAGGAAAAGCACCTGGCTCCTGGCTTCGGATCAGCGCGATGCGCTGGCCGCAGCGCGCCGACCGTGGCGGCCATTGGAGGGTGAACCAATGCAAAAAGGAAGACCTTTCTGTCTGTCTGTCTCTCTCTCATTGTCCACTCTGCCTGTCAAAAAAAAAAAAAAAAAAAAAAAAAAGAATCTGAGAGGGTGTAGAAAGCAAGAATGGATTAGAAGGCCTACTTAGTGAAAGAATAACAGAAACTTCCCTAATTTGGAGATCAAAATGGTATCCAAGTAAAGAAAGCACATAGAACTCCTAATAGACGTGACCAGAAAAAATCTTCACCATAACGCATTGTAGTCAAATTTTCAAAAGTAAAACATAAAGAAAAGATTCTAAAATTTGCATGAGAGAAATTCTAGATTACCTTTAGAGGATCTCCATTTAGACTCAAAGCTGACTTCTCATAATTTTCATAAGAAATGCTACAGCTAGAAGAGAATGGAAGGACAGAGTCTTAAGAGAACAAAATTGTCAACTGAGAATACTGTACCTTGCAAAGGAACAATTATGAATGAAGGTTAAATAAAGTACTTCCATAACAAACAGAAAATAAAAATATTTGTTACCACTCATTCAACCCTACAAAAGATGCTTAAGGATGTGCTACACACAAAAACACAAAGATAGTCATCGTTATGAAACAATGTGAAGGCAGAAAACCTTCTAGTAAAAGCACAAAGGAAATCTGAGTCAAAAAATAGGAATATTTATGGACAATGGCAGAGCCAAATCATTACTTATCAATAGTAACCTTGAATGTAAATGGCCTATAAATTCTCCAATTAAAAGATACAGACTGGCTGAATGGATTTAAAAACAGGACTCATCTATTTACTGCCTGGAAGAAATACATGCTAGCAACAAAGATACATGCAGACTAAAAGTGAAAGGATGGAAAAAGATATTCCATGCTAACAGAAAGCAAAAATGAGCACATGTAGCCATATTAATATCAGACAAAGTATAGTGTAACACACTATTAAAAGAGACAAAGGCATTATGTAATGATTAATAGATTTATTCAGCAGGAAGATGTGAGTATAATAAATGTATATGCACCCAATGCCAAGGACCCTGGTTATTTATAACCAATGTTAATGCATTTAAGTGGAGATATAGACTCCAATACAGATAGTAATGGGGAACTTCAACACCTCACATTCATCAATGTGCAGATCAAATAGACACATAATCAACAAAGAAATAACACAGTTAATTGACACAGTGTGAACAGAACATTTCATGCCACAGTTGACAAATACACATTCTTTTCATCAATACATGGGAGGTTCTCTAGGATAGACCATATTCTAGGCTATAAAGTGAGTCACAGCAAATTAAAAAAGTTGAAATCATATCATGTATGTTATCATACATCAATGGAATGAATCTCAAAGTAACAATAATATTTAGAAAATTGCAAACTCATGGAGACTAAACACATGCTCCTGAATGAACAGTAGGTCACAGAAAAATATCAGAAGTAAAAAATTCCTGGGAATCAATCAAAATAAAAATCAACATATCAAACTTATAGAATATAGCAAAAGCAGTTTTAAGAGGGAAGTTTATAGATATTAGTGCCTACCTCAAGAAATTGGAAATGCATCAAATAAATGTGCCATCAATGCATTCTCAAGGACCTAGAGAAACAACAAACCAAACCCCAAATTAGAAGGAGAAAAAATAATTCCAAGATGAAATAAACAATATTAAATAAAAAAGCAATAAAAAATACCAGTGAAATGAAGAACTGATTTTTTCTGAAAAAGTAAAAAAAAAGATACACCATTGGCCAACCAATGAAAAAAAACAAAGAGAAAAGACCCCAATCAATAAAATCATAGAAGAAAAAAGAGATATAACAAAAGATATCACAGGAATACTAAGAATCACGAGGGATTACTGCAAACAGCTGTTTGCCCATGAATTGGAAAATCTAGAAGAAATGGGTAGATTTCTGGACACATACAATCTATCAAAATTGAGTCAAGAAGACTTAGGAAAATAAACAGAACAATAACCAAGATGGATATTGAAACACTAACAAAGATCCTCCCAACAAATAACCCATGAGTTGCTGGCTTCATTGCTGATTTCTATCAGATTTAAAGAACTAATTGCACTTCTTTTCAGAATATTTAGAACAATTGAAAGGTAGGGAATCCTCCCAAACTCCTTCTATGAGGTCTTCATCACTGTAATGCCAAAACCAGAAAAAAGATACAAGAAGGAAATTTACGTATAGACCAATATCCCTAATGAACTTAGATACAAACATCTTCAACAAAGTACTACCTAATCAAATCCAACAATACATCAGAAAGGTCATTTACCTGGACCAAGTCAGATTTATCCCTGCTATGCAGGGATGGTTTGACATGAAAACAAAAAATGTGATACATCACAGTAATAAATTGAGGAATAAAAACCATGTGATTATCTCAAAAGATACAGAGAAAGCATTTGATAAAATACAACATCCTTTCATGATTAAAAAAACTCAATTAAATAGTATATAAATTAGCATTCCTCATTACAATCAAAGCAATATATGACAAACCCACTGCCAGCATTACAGTGAATGGGGAAAAGCTGGAAGCATTTCCACGAAGATCCAGATCAGACAAAGATGTTCACTTTCACCATTGGTATTCAATATATTTCTAGTAGTTATAGACAGAACCACTAGGCAAGAAAGAGAAATCAAAGGGATACAAATGGGAGAGTGGGAAGTCAAATTATCCATGTTTGCAGCTAACATGATTCTATATATAGAGGAATTAAGAGACTATTGGAACTCATAAGTGAGTTTGGTAAATTTGCAAGTTGTAAAATTAACATGCAAAAATCAATAGCCTTTGTATACATATATAGGTAATTCCATGGCTGAGAAAGAACTTGTGAGATCAATCCCATTCAAAATAGATAAAAAAAATTAAATACCTTGGAATTACCTTAATAAAGTAGGTAAAAAAGCTATGTAATTAAAACTACAAAATATTAAATAAATAAATAGAAGAAGACAAAAAATGAAAAAAATCTTCCATGTTTGTAGATTGGAAGAATTAATATCATTAAAATGTACATACTTCTGAAAGAGATCTATATATTCAATGTGATACCAATCAAAATGCCAATGGCATTCATATCAGATCTTGAAAAAAACAATGTTAAAATTTATGTGGAGACAAAAGAGAGCTATAATAGCTATTTTAAAATGAAAACAGAGGTATCACAATACTAGATTTCAAGACTTACTACTTGGCTGTTATAATCAAAACTGCCTGGTACTAACACAAAAATAGCCATGTAGACCAATGAAACATAAGAGAAACCCCAGAAATAAACCCACTAATATAATCTTTGACATAGGATTTGAACAAAATCCCTGGAGAATTGACAGTCTCTTCAACAAATGGTGCTGTGAAAACTGGATCTCTGTGTGCAGAAAAATGAAACAAGAATCCTACCTTATACCTTATACAAATATGAACTCTAAATCAATTGAGGATTTAAATCTATGACCCAAAACCATGAAATTACTAGTGGATAACACTGGGAAAACTCTGCAAGTCATTGGCATAGGTAAACACTTCTTGGAAAAGCACAGGAAATACAGACTATACAAATATCAACTCAAAATGGATCAAAGATCTAAAGCTATGATTTGATAGCATCAAATTACTAGAGGCAAATGTTAGGAAACTATGGTATTGACATAGGCAGTGTTTTTTGGAAATCACCCCAGAAGCATAGACAATGACAAAAACAGGCAAATGGGAGCGTAACTAGCTGAGAAGCTTCAGCACTACGAATGAAAATTCAATAAAGTGAAAAGGCAACTGACAGAATGGGAGAAAATATTTGCAAACTATGCAACTGAAAAAAGGATTAATATCAAGAGACTATAGAGAGGGGCTGGTGCCATGGCACAGTAGGTTAATCTTCTGCCTGCGGTGCTGGCTTCCCATATGGGCGCAGGTTCTAGTCCCAGTTGCTTCTCTTCCATTCCAGCTCTCTGTTGTGGCCTGGGATAGCAGTAGAGGATGGCCCAAATTCTTGGGCCCCAGCACCCACATGGGAGACCAGGAAGAAGTTTCTGGCTTCGGATTGGTGCAGCTCCGGCCATTGCAGCCATTTGGGGAGTGAACCAGCAGATGGAAGACTTTTTTCTCTGTCTCTCTCTCTCACTGTCTGTACCTCTACCTGTCAAATAAATAAATAAAATATTTTTTTAAAAAAAAGAGTCTATAGAGAGCTCAAGAAAGTCAGCAACAACAAAATGAACAATCCAGTGCATAAATGGTCAAAAGATTTGAATAGGCATTTTTAAAAAGATGATTCAGATAGGCAACAAACACATGAAAGTATTCTCAGCATCTTTTGCTATCAGGGGAACACAAATAAAAATGACATGAGGTTTCAACTTATTCTGGTTAGAATGGCTATCATCAAAAATACCAACAAACAGTCAATACTGGCGAGAATGTGTGGAAAAAGATATTCTAATCCACTGCTGGTAGGATTGTAAACTAATACAGCCATTGCGGAAGACATTATGGAGATTCCTCAGAAACCTGAAAATAGATCTACTGTATGACCCAGCCCGTCCCACTGCTGGGAATTTACACAAACAAAATGAAATTGGTACATGAAAGAATCATTTGTACTCCCATATTTATTGCAGCTCAATTCACAATAATTAAGATATGGAGTCAACCCAGATTCCCATCAACCTATGATTGGATGGAAAAAATGTGGTACACACAAACTATGGAATACTACACACTCTCTCTTCTCTCTCTCTTTCTCTCTATATGTATATATAAACACACATACATGCATACATACATATACTTATATATGCATATACACACACACACACATACATACATATACAATCACACCTACACACATTCTGGAATAATACTCAGCCATAAAAAGAATGGAATCTTATCTTGTGCAACAAAATGAATGCAGCTATTATACTTGGTGAAATAAGCCAGTCTCAAAAAGACAAATGCCATATATATTCCCTGGTCTGTGGTAACTAATACAGTACAAAAATATAATGTATATGAGCAAAATTGACATTTTGAAAATTGCTTACTATTTACAAGGCTTCTCTTCACTGTTGAGGAACAATGCTTTTATGTTCTTACTATCTGTTGAATTCTTTATTTAGTGGAGGGTTGGTTTTATCATTTTAAAATAAACCAAAAGTATGTCATCATAAAAATTAAAGAATAAGAAAGGAAAGAGGAGGGAGGGTGGGAGCATATGTGGGAGGGAAATGAAGAGGGACTATCACTATATGCTTCTAATTGTGTTTATATGAAATATATGAAATTTGTTCACCTTTTGTGAATTAAAATAATAAAGTTTTTGAGACAGTAGTTTGACTCATAGCATACACAATGAATGTAACAAGAAGTGGCCCACTGTAATTTTCATTATTACTTTTCAATGAGTATCGTAGATGTGCTCTTTTATTTACTTACAACATGTACACCAATAACAAAATTGTCAAAATAAGCTCATTCTCTTATTTTATATAGATCTCAATTATGACAACAAGTAATGAATGTGAGTTAGCCTTCCAAAAATTAAATGATAATGAATTCAATTTGCTGCAAAGTGATGTCTTTCTCAACTTAGGTCTTCCTGTTCCCAAAGACTTGAAGGAGGAATTTTCTTTGAATTGGAGAGAAGTATATTTAGAGAAGAAAGAAAATGTACTCTAAATAATTATGATATTAAGCACATTCTCAGACTTCATTTATCATAAATATTTCACGTGACAAATTCTTCCTTAGGAGGCCAGAAGTCAGAAGGGTCATTGTACTAATCCTGCTTGTAATGATTTCAAACTATTCAAAAGAAGTATTATTATGTTTTATCATATGAATGATCAAGAATAGGTCTTTGGTGAGTTACATCCTGATCTGTCTGTTCTCCAGATTTATTTATGAGAGTATGTAGACGTGGTAGCTGTGGTAATGCTAATATTTAAGGTGATAAGGGTGTGAGCATTTAGCCTACTAGTTAAGATATCAACTGAGATGCCCTTGTCCCATTTTTTAGGGCATATAATTGACACTAGGTTCCAGGTTTCTGTTAATGTAGACCTAGAAGGCATCAGTGATAGGCCAAACAATTGGATTCCTGTCACCTTTGTAGGAGGTCTGGATTGTATTCCGATTGTGGGCATTTGGGGAGTGGATCATTGGATGGATATTCTATTCCTGTCTTTCTCCATCTATCTTTTGTCTCTCAGCCTCTCCAATAAATAATTTAAAAAAAAAGGTTTTATCTGTTTATTTGAAAGGCAGAGTTAGAGCTACGGGTGGTGAGAGACAGAAAGAGAGAGAGGTCTTCCATCTACTGATTGACTTCCCAAGAGGCAGCAACAACCAGGGCTGGGCCATGTGAAAGTTAGGAGCCAGGAGTTAGAAATGTGCCAGGGGATTCCAATACAATCCCATCAAGATTGCATGTACCAATGCCATCTCACTAGTCAAAGTGATCCGTTTCAGTTCACAATTGATCATACTTATAGGTCTAAGAGTGAAAGGGATCGCAAAAACAAGACTAGTGTCTGTTAACACTAGCTGATAAAATTAAAAAAGGAGAGAATGATCCAACATGGGAAGCAGGATACAGAGCAGACTCATAGAATGACAGTGTCCTAAACAGCACTCCGGCCTCAGAATCAGCCATTAAGGCATTCGGATCTGGCTGATGAGCCCATGAGAGTATTTTAGGCATGGAAAGCCAAGACACTCTGGCAAACAAACAAACAAACAAACAAACAAACAAAAAAACCTAAATGAAAGATCTCTGTGAGTGAGATCCCAGTGGAAAGAACAGGTCATCAAAGAAGGAGGTACCTTTCTGTACCTTTCTCTGAATGGAAGAGGGAACTCCCAGTTTGACTATGACCTTGTCTAAGTAAGATCAAAGTCAGAGAACTCAAAAGGCTTCCATAGCCTTGGCAACTCATCCCCAGAGTGTCTTGGCTTCGAATATATCCAATGCCTCCTTCCTTATAGAGAAATGGAATTTTTGGGATCTGGCACTGTTGTGTAGAAGGAAAAGCCTCCGTCTGAGGTGTCAACATCCCATATGGGTGCGGATTCAAGTCCTGACTACTCCACTTTTGATCCAGCTCCCTGCTAATGTATCTGGAAAGCAGCATATGATGGCCCAGTTTTTTGGACCTCTGTACCCACGTGGAAAACCTGGATGAAGCTCCTGGTTCCTGGCTACTGACGGGCCCAGCTTCAGCTCTTCTGGGAAGTGAAACAGTGAACGGAAGTTTCTCTCTGTCTCTCTCTTTCTCTCCCCCTTTGCCTTTCCCTTTCCATCTCCTTCTCCCTCTCCCCCTCTTTCCCTCTACCTCTCTCTATATATATCTCTGAATTTCATATAAATAAACAATAATTTTTTAACAAAAAAGGAAAAGAAAAAGGAACTTTTTAGAATGCAAATGAGGTCCAGTGTACCAAGCATTGTCCAAGGCACTAAGCCTGTGTCTTCAAGTATAGTGTGGTCTAGGGGAGTAATAGAGGAGGAAGGTAGGTATAAAGGTAATGAATAGGCAATGCATTAAGGGCTTTTGTGGAGGAAGGTACATGGCAAAGAATGCATGATCATCTAGGCATGAGTGAGTCATAGAAAGCTGTATGCAAAAGGATGAATGAGTCAGCCTTTTCAGAATGTGCGTGGTCATAAATCACACATGGAACAGATTTGGAGATGTCATTTTATTGGTTAAGGTTTGACATATACCAAAATGTAAGAGGTTGTAAGAAGCTAATTGTGGCTACACCATAACTTCATGTAGAAGAGTTGTTAATGATGAGATTTGATGAGATTTGAGAACAATTCGGTGGAAAAAATAGGAAGTTCAAGCTGTAGAACAATCTGCGTGTTGTTATGTGCTATTAATTAGAATGGGTTCAGTTTTCCGCAAGTATTATAAATTCATACTTTTACATAATACTCCAGTTAACATATTTGTCTTTGAGAAAGTTTCCTCAGAGTTTGGTATTTGGCGCAGCAGTTGATATTTGGGATGCCTGCATCCCATTATCATCAGAGTGCCCTTTAAACTCTGCCTCATTTTCTTCTGATCCAGTTTCCCTTGATGCACATCTTGGGAGATATGGCCTAGGTGCTTGAATCCCTGTAACTTACATGATCCAGATGGAGTTCCGGGCTCTCTTGGCTTTAGCTTGGCCTGCCCCTGGCTCTTGTGGGCATTTGAAGGTGAAATAGCAGATAGAAAGATGGAAGATTGTCTGTTTCTGTCTCTCTTTCCCTCTCATAAAATGAAAATAAATAATAACATTTAAAAATAATAGTTTGCTCAGGCATCAGGATTAATGTTGAATGTTCAGAATTAAGTATTAAGGCAGTTTGGTAGAGATTAGCTTATGTGTCTAAGCAAAGTCAAAGAAAATGAGAAGTTTTAAAGAAAATAAATTTATGTGCAGTGGAATGAGGAAAGAAATCTTGAAAACACTAATGGCCTCTTGTCTGTCTGCCTTAGCCCAAGCTGAACCTGCCTGTCCTTTATCAAAAGGCATGCACTGACTTGAGGGAGTGATCCAGCTGCCAAGGTTCTGGGCACTGGACTGAAGGAGCCATTGGCTTCTTTATAGATAACAACCTTGATGCCCAGTATTGTGCAGAGGAGTTTGCTTAGGGGAATTCCATTTCTAAAGCAATTGATCTTGTTTTCTAACCTGTAAGAAGGGTTTCAGTACTTTCTTTGGGAGCAGCTCAGGAGAATCTCATCTGTCCTTCACCTACTGAGATTTTCTGGGATTCCATGCAGAGAAAGCTTCCACCCAGTGGTATCCCAAAGAGGGTGTATGGGGAGGGGAAATGGAGGATCGAAACCCAGGTCCATAAAAACCCTTCTGATACACACTGGGCTATCAGTCTCTTCTGAGATGCCTGCAGGATCTAGTAGGTATAGGAATTTATGAATATTGACTTTTTCAATAAATTATGCTAAGTTTGCCTTCCCATCTGCTTGTTCGTCAGCCTTATACTTTGTTGTTGATGAAACAAGTTCCCGAGATTCATACGGATGACAGATTTTGGTGTCATATGAAGTCTATTTCAGAATTCCAAAAGAGATCTCACAGGATAAATAGAATGATCACAGAGAGGAAGCACAGACTGAAACCATGTAAGTGATACAACTGAAACTGACACATCTAGATTATTTATCATAGGGAATGGAGGGCAGGAAATGGGGTAAGGCTGAATCTCAAATTCTTGCTTGTGTGATAGGGTAACTGCTTTTTGAGCTACTAGTAGAGAAAATACAAATGAGCCATATATTTGTGTACGTGAAAAAATGGAATCAGGTGTGCCAGAAATTGCATTTCGCATTCCTACTGGAAATATATACTAGGGAGTCAATTATATTTATAGTTCCTGTTATATAAGTGAACCAGAATAATGCATAGGCTATTCATTGTTTTCAAGGTGACAGTAGACCACATGATTTGTGAATGGCTGACAGTAGAATATATAGAATGAGAAAAGAAACAATGGAGGAGACATGTCTTAAGTGGCAGAGAGAAGGAGAGAAGGCACTGTAGAATATAAATAAATAAACAAATACATTAAAAGATATGGAACAGTATTATTTCTTTGATTCTAACTGTAGATAAAATATAAATATTAATTTAAATTGATTTCAGACCTAAATTGAAAATTCTAAATTGAAAATTTTTAAGTAAAAATTCTAGATGAACATGTAAGAGAGAATTGTTTTAACCATAGAGTAGGCAAAGATTGTCCGGTTACAATATTGAATGATGAATAAGCTAAAAAATTGATAATTTAGTTAAAAGTAACATTTTCTTCCCTATGGAAGATACTAGTAAAAGAATGAAAAAATGGACTGAAAATACATATTCTCAAATCATCTATTTGATAAAGATTTATATTCAGAACATATAAAGAACCTAATATTTATTAATAATTAAACAAATATCCAAATAAAGAATACAAAATATTTGAATGCATATTTTAACCAAAAAGAGAGGCTTTACGAAATAAACAGATGAAAGATGTTCCACAACATCATCTTAGTGTAATGTACTTTAAAAAACACAAGGTCATATTACTGTATAGGAAATATAAAATTTTAAAAAACCATTGACCATATCGGAACTGGGCAGGATATAGAGCACTTGTAACTATTGAAGCCTGCTGGTGAGGATAAATAAATGGTACAACTGTGGAAAAATTGTGTAACAGTTTTTCAGAAAGCTGAACATACACCTTCATATGCCCTAACCATTCCAACCCTATAAAAGTTTACTCAAGATCAAAGAAAGTGCATTTCCACAAAATAAACTTGTAAATAAATAAATATCTATAGTAGCATTATTTCTAATAGTCCTCACTAGAAAATAGCCTGAATTTTGAATTAAGACTGAATTAATGAGGCTTCGCTTGCCTGTATTCCCTGGCAGAGTGTGTGTAATCAAGTGTTTCTACTTTTGATCCATCTGCCTGCTAGTGTGTACGCTGGCAGGCAGCAGATAATGGCTCAGGTAGGCTCCCTACCACCCATGGAGGATACCTGCACAGAGGTTTGGGCACCTGAGTTCAGCCTGGCCCAGCCCCTCCCTGACTGTTGAGGGCATTTGAGTCCTGCACCAGAGTATGGAAGATTCATTCTCTCTCTCTCTCTCTCTCTCTCTCTCTCTGTTTCTTTCTCTCTCCACTCTCTCCCTCTCCCTCTTGCTCTTCTTCTCAGTCACTCTATTTTTCAAAAAGATAAAAATAAACAAAAAAGTGAATAATAAATAACAATGCAGCAATACTATATGCATTTTATGGAATATTACTCAATGATGGAACATAATGCATTATTGATAAAGTAACAACATAGACATATCTCAAAGAAAACATCTCAGTGAAATAAGCCAGACCAAAAAGACTACATGTATCCACAATTCCAGAAAGTGCTGTTGAATCTATAGTTTTAGAAAGCAAGTCGGTGGTTGTCTGGTTTAATTGTTTGCTAGGGTAATTCTATTATGAATAAAATTCTACAGATTAATGACCAAAACAACACAAATCTATTTTGTCACAGTTCTGGGAGCCAGAAGTCTGAGATAAGATTTTGGTAGGTTTGCTTTCATTCTGAAGTCTCTCTGGTTTGCAGATGGCTGCCTTTTTGCTTTGTTCCTTGCACAGCCCTTTCTATGTGAAAATATAGCCCTGGTCTCTTTTTGTGTCCAAATTTCATAATTTTATTAGATTTTTAAAAATAATCATGTTTGTCAATTTTTATTTTATTTGAAAGGGAAACAGAGAAACATAAGTCTTCCATCCACTGCCCACCAGAGCCAGGGATGGGCCAGGCTGAATCCAGGAGCCAGAAACTCAAATTATGTCACTCATAGGGATGGCATAGACCAAGCTACGTGAGTCATCGTGGGCTCCCTTCCAGGATCTGGGAAGCTAGATTAGAAGCAGAAGATCTGGGGCCTGAACCTGATATTCTGATATGGAATGCAGGTACCTCAAGTGGTGATTCAACAGCTGTTCAAATGCTCGCCCCTAAATTTCCTCAATTATAAGGACATCGGTGAGACTGAAATAAGGCTCATTCTAATGGCCTCATTGTAACTTAAACACCTCTCTGCCTATCTTCAAATAGTCACATTTTGAAGCACTGGTGGTTTGTGTTTCAACAGATTAATTTAAGGGTAGGGAGACACAATTCGTAACATAACACCATAGGAATGGACGTGGAGAGAGGTATTACACAGGGACACAGAGAAATCTGGGGGATGATGGAGAGGTTCATTGTGTTGCTATGATTAATTCATGGGAGTATACAGTTGTCAAAAATGATTAAATTGTACACTTTAAATAAATGTAGCTTGTTATTTATTGATTATATCTCAATGCTGTCAAAATGTGTTATAAGAGATGTGGATTGAGATTTGTAAATTACCTGTTACAGCACAAGTATAAATCTTATTAATATAACACGGTGCATTCCAAGCCAGATTCCAGATAACAGCTTTCTAACAATTACTTTTGAGGACAAATGTTAGTTAAAATACACAAATCCTATTTTGAAATTAGGTCTCATGATGTGGTCATTAAAACACTTCATGATGTATAAAAAGGAGAGAGAATCAGTTTATTAAAATCAGTTTAAAATATTGATGGTGTGTTGAGTAATTTTCAGGAGTGATAAATTAATTGGACAGAATTCCAGCAATCATGAACCCTAAGGTGTGAGAAACTTCCATTCAGGAAACCTCATTTTAGTCTGAATTAAATTCCAGAGATACACAACTTTCTAAAGCAGCTCAGTCCAACTTGGGGACATGTCAATTTTTCACTGTAACAAAAGGCAAATAGAAAAGAATCAATGAAAATAGAGTTGCTGTAGATATTACAAGATGGGATGAATTACTGCTGATGGTGCCATAGATAATTTTGCCAAGTGGCATGACAATAGAGCCCTCTTATCTTTGGGGAAGGCCTGTCTGGAGCACACGTGGATTCCAGTGTTGAACGCGAGCACTGTATAGCATGACAGTCTGATAGCTGAGATGGGTAGCAAGTGATTTGAGAGCGTGTGCAGATACTGTGTGGATCTGCTGGACTATGGGATGATTCACATATTGGACATGAAAGAACAGGATGGCCCAAAACTTCATCATGCTGCATACAATGACATGAAATTTAAAACGTATCAATTGTTTTATTTTTTGAATTTTGCTCTAATATTTTTAGATTGTGGTTGACCACAGTTCATTGAGCCTGGAATATGAAACTGCAAGATAAAGGCGAACTGCTGTACTATGAATTGGCATGGTCTGAACCAAATATCACTCTGTTAAGAAACATTGCTTAATAATCACAGCAAATGTCAGGCTACTACTGAATAGAGTGATAGTTTTTCCTTCACAATTTGGTACAAAAATAAATAAAAGATAGGGAAGGGGCAAGAAGCACTCAGTGCTTCATAACATTTATTTCTCAGATTACCTAAGAAAGAGGGCACAGGGTTTGTTTTCTATTAATTTCCCCGTATTTTTTTAGTCTGGCATTCTAAGTGCTTTGTGGTATATGCTGTGTGTGTCTGACACTAGATGGTATTATGCTCCTTTGCTTCAACTTGATTCTTGAATGAGAGGTGCTTTCTGTCTGTGTTATAACCTTCATGCTACCAGTTTTTAACATGAGATCAAGACTATTTAGAAAAAAATGCTTTGATTACAAAATAATGGTCTAAGAAAATATTTTTACCAGTTTTAAACTTAAGTGAATATATAGGTGTGGTTCAAGCAGTAATATTTGTAATTTGCCAATAAAATACTGTTCAAAATAAGGACTCTCAAAGGGAAACTAAGAAAAAATTGTTCTGTATGCTGTGTGCTGTGTGTTTCTCTAAAACTATAGCATGGAAAGATCAGGTGTCTTTTTGTTTTCTTTTTAAACATGAATGTGGCTGGTGCCACGGCTCAATAGGCTAATCCCCCGCCTGCGGTGCCAGCACACCAGGTTCTAGTCCTGGTCGGGGCGCTGGATTCTGTCTTGGTTGCCCCTCTTCCAGTCCAGCTCTCTGCTGTGGCCCGCGAGTGCAGTGGAGGATGGCCCAAGTGCTTGGGCCCTGCACCCGCATGGAGACCAGGAAGAAGCAACTGGCTCCTGGCTTTGGGTCAGTGAGGTGCACCAGCAGCGGCCACTGGAGGGTGAACCAGTGGTAAAGGAAGACCTTTCTCCCTGTCTCTTTCTCTCTCACTGTCCACTCTGCCTGTCCAAAAAAAAAAAAAAAAAAAAAAAAAAAACAAACCATGAATGTGCTCTTCAAACTTGAGTTTCATTTTACAAAATCAATATTTACCATTTAAATATGATATTCAAGTTTGAATTCAGGACTTAGGAACAATTTTATTACTGATGAGCATATTACTTATGATAATGAGTAATTTTATCATATCAAACAGATTAATCTATATTCTGGGTATTTGGTTCACATGTTGCTTTCATTTGAAAAACTCTTCTCATTCACTTCCACTTCAGAAAATAACTGCCTGTATTTCAAGGTCCATTTTAATGTCACTTTGTCAAGGAATCTGTTCAGAACTTCCTGTGTAATTGAATGTCTCAGGCTTCCATTATACAAAATATATTTCTGTCAACACTTGAGGTAGCTTGTTATGGAAGTTACATTTGAAAATATGCATTTCCTCTATAAAATGCAAGAGTATTTCAGAACAGCTCTGGAAAATGGAATTAAAAGATAAATTTATTGTGCTGCAAACATTTTTTTGAAATCCATGTATATGAAGAGTCTTCAGAAATTCATGAAATATGTATAACATGAAAATGATGCATGAACTTATCTTTTAATTCCATTTTTCATGATATTTTTGAAGTATCCCTCTATATGTGCTTTAGAGCTAGGGACAATGATTTGCACCTTCAGACTCAGGAAGGTGGATGAGCAGCAGAGGGGCTGGGACTGGATCTGGAACTTTTTTTTTTTTTTTTTTTTTTTTTTTGACAGGCAGAGCAGACAGTGAGAGAGAGAGAGAGAGAGAGAGAGAAAGGTCTTCCTTTGCCGTTGGTTCACCCCTCAATGGCCGCTGTGGCCAGCACACTGTGTTGATCCGAAGCCAGGAGCCAGGTGCTTCTTCTGGTCTCCCATGTGGCACTGGCCCTGCATCTGGCACTCTTATATGGAATGTTCCAGTGGCAAGCAGTGCCTTAACTTGCTTTATCATAATGCCAGGCCCTTGACTCTGTGTTCTTAAAGCAGGGCACAGGACAAACATACCAAAATCTGGAATTGAGCTTTTTGATGTAAATGCAGTTTGAGAGTATGAAATAGTCCTGTTCACTCTCTATTCACAGATGAGCATTTCCTCATGAAGAAGGATCTGTGGTTTATGAGGCATCTCCAAAAAGTTTATGCAAAATGCATTTGAAAAACTATGTGGATTTCAGTTTTTTGCATCAAAATACAATTATTTTTTTTTAAACTTTTATTTAATGCATATAATTTTCCAAAGTACAACTTATGGATTACAATGGCTTCCCCCCCATACCGTCCCTCCCACCCACAACCCTCCCCTTTCCCACTCCCTCTCCCCTTCCATTCACATCATGATTCATTTTCGATTATCTTAATATACAGAAGATCAGCTTAGTATACATTAAGTATGGATTTCAACAGTTTGCTCCCACACAGAAACATAAAGTGAAAAATAATAGATGATTTTTTTAAATGATGATGAAATCAGAGCAGACCTATTGTCATGTTTAATCCCAGTGAGAGTCAAGTTGGGAATTGATAATTTCTTTTTTTTTTTTTTTCTTTTTTTTTTTACAGAGGATCAGTTTAGTATGCATTAAGTAAGGATTTCAACAGTTTGCACCCCCATAGAAACACAAAGTGAAATATATTGTTTGAGTACTCGTTATAGCATTAAATCTCAATGTACAGCACATTAAGGATAGAGATCCTACATGAGGAGTAAGTGCACAGTGACTCCTGTTGTTGACTTTACCAATTGACACTCCTGTCTATGGCATCAGTAATCTCCCTATGCTCCAGTCATGAGTTTCCAAGGCTATGGAAGCCCTCTGAGTTCTCCGACTCTTATCTTGTTTAGACAAGGTCATAGTCAAAGTGGAGGTTCTCTCCTCCCTTCAGAGAAAGGTACCTCCTTCTTTGATGACCTGTTCTTTCCACTGGGATCTCACTCGCAGAGATCTTTTGCCAGAGTGTCTTGGCTTTCCATGCCTGAAATACTCTCATGAGCTTTTCAGCCAGCTCCGAATGCCTTTAGGGCTGATTCTGAGGCCAGAGTGCTATTTAGGACATCTGCCATTCTATGAGTCTGCTGAGTATCTCACTTCCCATGTTGGATCACTCTCCCCTTTATTTACTCCATCGGTTAGCGTTAGCAGGTACTAGACTTGTCTATGTGTTCCCTTTGACTCCCAGTCCCTTCACCATGACCAACTGTGAACTGAAACTGATCACCTGGAACAGTGAGATGGCATTGGTACATGCCACCTCGATGGGATTGAATTGGAATCCCCTGGTATGCTTCCAACTCCACCACTTGGGGCAAGTCAGCCTGAGCATGTCCCAAATTATTTTTAATTTCATTTTCCCACAAACTTTTTGAAGTACACTTATATTTGTATAACCTTCAATACATGTATATTTAGTATGTAAGCTACAAGAGGTCAAGGTTACATTGATCCTGTTCAAGAATCCTACATGTTTCCATAAAAAGTGTTTGTTTTTTTTGAACAGATCTTTTCTTTTGAAAAATACTTAAATGTAAACATTTTCCAACTGTTGATAGGGCAGTTTACAAGAGTGACAGGCAAATAATGAAGCTTTAGGTGTAAATCAGTTCAGGCAGCAAAGTTTCAAAGATAAGGGGGGGTGCAGTTCTATCACTTTTTAATATTTGTAGTGTAGACATTTGCCCTTTGTTGGTGTTTCAATGCTGTAGCCAGCTACTATGATAACCAGAAGTAGTGGGAAATTTGAACAACTACAAGTTTCAAGTTAAGATTCCATGAATACCTCTTACTAATATCAATGGAAATGTAAAGGACTAGAAAGTAAGTATTTTTTTGGAAATATTTTTTTTGGAAATATAAACCATAATATTTTGGTTATATTACTAAAATATATCATTATTGTAGATCAGGAGTAGATAGTAAGTATTTTCCCTTGGCCTACAAATAAGCATTTTTGTTATTTTTAGCAGGACCTGAATAAAAGTTTAATGTGTTTGCTGAGGTTTAGTAAAATCGTGATTGAATTTAAATGTAAATAGTTATATTATTTTATTTCAATTCTGAAAAAGACATATGAAGTCTTTTTAGTAGTTTCCAGATGGAGTAAGTTCTCTTTATATCTCCCAAACATAGCATTCACCGTTAATATGCAATAGTGTGTATTATATTGGTATCCATATATATATATATATATATATATATAATATTTCCTTCACTAAAATATAAACTCCTTGAAACAAGTGTTGAAATATTTATACATATTAGTTTCAAGTATTTGAAATATAAAGGTCCTATTTTTTTAAGATCTATTTATTTATTAGAGAGAAGGAGAGGCAGAGAGAGAGAGAGAGAGAGGTTTTCCATCCACTGGTCACTCCCCAATTGACTGCAAATAGCCAGAGCTGCTCCGGTCCGAACCCAGGATCCAGGAGCTTCCTCCAGGTCTCCCACACGGGTGCAGGGGCCCAAGGACTTGGGCCATCTTCTACTGCTTTCCCCAGATACAGCAGAGAGCTGGATTGGAAGTGGAAATAGCCAGAACTTGAACCAGCACCCTTATTGGATGCCAGCACTGAAGGGGGTGGCTTTACCTGCTAAGCCACAGTGCTGGCCCCTAAAGGTCTTATTTTAATAACAAGATATTCTGGGGAATTTGCAAATGGATGCCTTTACATGTTAGCATCCATTGAAGAATACTGTGCTTAAAAAGGTATGTATTTAATAATGTTTGAAATGAATTGTTCTTAACTGTAACATCTGAAATCATTGAATAGAAGGCAAGGTAGTGATTTGCAAAATATTCATCAAATAATTCTTGGTGCATAATGGATTACTCACATTTTGTAAAGCTCCATAGTTCTTTGTGGATGATTCAGTTCTACCCAAGTATTCATTGTAAATACATAATTTTCTTAAGTGATGATGGTAGGCAAGATTTCTGTAACATTTACTGCATCATGTGTCCATTAAGATAAAGATTGTGTATATATATAAATATTATCAAGTATCTAACCAAATGAAGTGTTAAAAGAGGAGGTGATACTTAGATATACAATTTTCCAGAATAACGAAAAATTGGAACTATTAGAAATAATGAATGCCATTATAATGACTGAGTACATTATAGGAACTGTATCATAAAATCTAGAGAAGTAATGTAAAAAATTTTGATTTAAAAAACATATAAATGTCTAATGTCACTAATCATGTTTGGACAATGAAGATATACATAAAGAACACAGAATCAAATCTCTCAGACAAGATTGGGTGCGTTCAGGGTGGTATGGCCATAGTCAAAGGGATCAGTTTCAGTTCACAATTGATCATAATGATAGGATTAAGAGTCAAAGGGATCACATAAACAAGACTAGTGTCTGCTAATGAGAACTGATAGAATTAAAAAGAAGAGAACGATCCAACATGGGAAGCAGGATACACAGCAGACTCATAGAATGGCAGATGTCCTAAACAGCAATCTGGCCTCAGAATCAGCCCTTAAGGCATTCAGATATGGCTGAAGAGCCCATGAGAATATTTTAGGCATGGAAAGCCAAGACACTCTAGAAAAAAAAAGACCTAAATGAAAGATCTCTGTAAGTGAGATCCCAGTGGAAAGAACGGGCCATCAAAGAAAGAGGTGCCTATCTCTGAAGGGAGAAGAGAACTTCCACTTTGAGCATGACGTTGTCTAAATAAGATCGGAGTTGGTGAACTCAAAAGGCTTCCATAGCCTTGGCAACTCATGACAAGAGCCTAGGGAGATTACTGATGCCATAAACAAGAGTGTCAAATTGTTAAGTCAACAACAGGAGTCACTGTGTACTTACTCCTCATGTAGGACCTCTGTCCTTAATATGTTGTACAATGTGAATTAATGTGGGTGCAAACTGTTGAAATCTTCATGTAATATATACTAAGTTGATCTTCTGTATATAAAGATAATTGAAAATGAATCTTGATGTGAATGGAAGGGGAGAGGGAGCGGGAGTTGGGAGGGTTGCAGATGGGAGGGAAGTTATGGGGGGGGAAGCCACTGTAATCCAAAAGCTGTACTTTGGAAACTTATATTTATTAAATAAAAGTTTAAAAAAAGAATCAAATCTCTCAGTGAAGAAATTAATTGAATCAAATGTAGTTAAGGTTTTAGAATAACAACCAATTAAATCATATATCTAATGTTAAATTTCAAAGGATTCAACATTTGTGATAATGTCTCGCAGAGAGGAATATTGTGAAAAAGACTCATTTTATCCATTTATGGACTGAGTGGGAACTGAAAACTCTTACTTAAACTTTAACAATGTATTTATTTTAGAGACAGAGAGAGAGAGAGAGAGAGGCGGAGAGAGAGAGAGACAGAGTGAGCGAGTGATAGAGCTAGAGCTCCCATCCACTAAATCACTTTCCCATATGTCTGCAGTGGCCAAGGATAGCTAAGCTGGGGTCCAGGAATGCAATCCAGGTCTCCCACACGAATGGCAGGGACTTAAATACTGGAGACATCGATGCTATCTTCCAGGGACTGCATTAGCAGGAAGTCAAGAGAGGAGCCTGAGGAGCCTGGTATCACCCCAATAAGGGGTGTGGGTATATTAATCACTAGGCCAAATGCTTGTTCTTGAGATAATATTTATTACTATTTCTGTTTTCTTAACTTTAAGTGATTTTTCTTTTCCATGAGATAAAGGTTTGAGTATAAAGCTTATAAAATAAATATTTTTCAATATAAGTTCAACATGATCATGTACATTAAATATTTGCTGTTGAGAGAATTTAACACTTAATCTTAAAAGTCCAATTTAAAATGTCCAATAATCTTAAACTGATGAATTTTTACATAGCAAACATAAGGAAGATCTCATGAAATATATAAATATTTGCATTTTTAAATATAAATTGATTTACTGTCTTAATTTAAGTGATCATAAACATTTTGCTTCTTTGATTACATTCTCTCAGCTACTTCAAGTACCAAAAAAACCTCAAACATTTAAAAAAGTATGTATGTTTTTATTTTTAATTTATTTGATAGGAGAAAAAGAGAGAACATGACAGAGAGATAGAGATCTTCCATCCACTGGTTCACTTGCCAAATAACCACAACATTCAGGAATGGATTAGGTCAAAGCCAGGATCCCAGAACTCACTTTGGTTCTCCCTCCTGGATGACAGGGGCCCAGATATTTGAATCATTGTCTACTGCCTCCCAAGATGTGCATTAGAAGGAAGCTGGATTAGAAGTGGTGATTCTGGAACTCAAATCAGGTTCTCCAAACTGAGATATGGATGTCCCAATTCCTGGCCCACAAAAATAAAAATATAAAATCTATGATTAAATTTTAAAGATTTAAATATTTCAGTCAATAATTGATGTTGAAAATATTTAGTGTTCTTTACTAATTTCATGAATGGAATAAAATATTTAAAATTAATCCTTTTAACTTGATACATTCCAATTTTGAAGAATAAAAGAAATCATTTTATACATAAGAAGTCAGATTTTAAAAATAAGATTTGTATTAGCATTTCCCTGATGGCTACTGATCCTGAACGTTTTTTTCATGTGCCTGTTGGCCATTTGGATTTCCTCATTTGAAAAATATCTATTTAGGTGCTTGGCCCATCTCTGAAGTGGGTTGTTTGTTTTGTTGTTGTGGAGTTTCTTGATCTCTTTGTAGATTCTGGTTATTAAACCTTTATCAGTTGAATAGTTTGCAAATATTTTTTCCCATTCTGTTGGTTGCCTCTTAACTTTCCTGACTGTTTCCTTTGCAGTACAGAAACTTCTCAATTTGATGTAATCCCAATTGTTAATTTTGGCTTTGACTGCCTGTGCCTCTGGAGTCTTAAAAAAGAAGTGTTTGCCTGTGCCTATATCTTGCAGGGTTTCTCTGATGTTCTCTAATAATTTGATGGTTTCGGATCATAGATTTAGATTTTTAATCCTTGTTAAGGGGATTTTTGTGTAAGGTGAAAGGTAGGGATCTTGCTTCATGCTTCTACATGTGGAAATCCAGTTTTCCCAGTGCCGTTGTTGAATAGACTGTCCTTGCTCCAGGAATTGGTTTTGGATCCTTGATCAAATATAAGTTGGCTGTAGATGTTTGGATTGATTTCTGGTGTTTCTATTCTATTCCATTGGTCTATACATCTGTTTGTGTACCAGTACCACGCTGTTTTGATTACAACTGCCCTGTAGTATGTCCTGAAATTTGGTATTGTGATGCCTCCGGCTTTGTTTTTGAATGGCTTACATACAGAAATCAACTAAAAACAGATGCTGGAGAGGTTGTGGGGAAAAGGGGACATGAATCCACTGTTGGTGGGAATGCAAACTGGTAAAGCCATTATGGAAGTCAGTTTGGAGATGTCCCCAAAACCCAACCATCCCACTCCTTGGAATTTTTCCAAAGCAAATTAAATTGGCAAATAAAAGAGTTGTCTACACCTCAATATTCATTGCAGCTCAATTCACAATAGCTAAGACATGGAATCAACCTAAATGCCCATCAACAGAAGACTGGATAAAGAAATTATGGGTTATGTACTGTATAGAATACTATACAGCAGTTAAAAATGAAATCTGGTCATTTGCAAAAAAAAATATGGAGGAATCTGTAAAACATCATGCTGTGTGAAACAAGCCAGTCCCAAAGGGATAAATATCATATATTCTCCCTGACCGGTGACAACTAACTAAGCACTTAAAAGGAAACCTGTTGAAGTGAAATGGATACTATGAGAAAAAATGTCTTGATCAGCCCTTGTCCTGACTGTTGAGGAACAATTTACTACTTTATTTATTCCTTTAAGTATTTTTTTGATCTACTTAATACCATTGGTTGAAATCTTTAATTAACACACAATTATTATTAGGTGTTTAAATTTAACTGAAAAGTGATCCCTGTTAAATATAAGAGTGGGAATAAGAGACGGAGGAGATCTACAGTTCAGCACATGCTCACTCAGATGTACCCCTAATGGTAGAGCTAGAAATGTGCCAGGGGATTCCAATTCAATCCCATCAAAGCAGCATGTACCAATGCCATCTTACTTGTTAAAGTGATCAGTTTAAGTTCATAATTGATCAAAAAGATAGGATTAAGTGTCAAAGGGATTACATAAATAAGACCAGTGTCTGCAAATAATAATTGATAGATTTAAAAAGGAGAGAATGATCCTACTTCGGAAGCAGGATACACAGCAGACTCATAGAATGACAGATATCCTAAACAGCACTCTGGACTCAGAATCAATCCTTAAGGCATTCATATCTGGCTAAAAAGTCGTGAGAGTTTCTCAGGCATGGAAAGCCAAGACACTGTGGCAAAAAAAAATTACCTAAATGAAATATCTCTGTGAATGAGATTCCAGGGGAAAGAATGGGCCATCAAAGAAGGCAGTACCTTTCTCTGAAGGAAGGAAAGAACTTCCACTTTGAATATGGCCTTGTCTGAACAAGATCGGAGTTTGTGAACTCAAGAGGCTTCCATAGCCTTGGCAGCTCATGACAAGAGTCTCGGGTGAGTACAGATGTCATAAATAAGAGTGTTAATTGCTAAATCAACAACGGGAGTTACTGTGCACCTGCTCCCCATGTGGGACCTCTGTCCTTAATGTGTTGTACTATGGGAATTAACGGTAAAACTACTACCCAAATAGTACTCTGTACTTTGTGTGTCTTTGTAGGTGAAGTCTGTTGAAATCTTTACTTAGTATATACTAAGTTGATCTTCTGTGTATAAAGATAATTGAAAATGAATCGTGATGAAGAATGAGATGGGAGAGGGAGTGGGAGATGGGATGGTTGTGGGTGGGAGGGAGGTTATGGGGGGGAAAGCCACTATAATTCAAAAGTTGTACTTTGGAAATTTATATTTATTAAATAAAAGTTAAAATTAAAATAAGATTTGCAGATTGAAATATTAAGAAAAATTAAGTTTTGGCCAGTGCCGCAGCTCAATAGACTATTCCTCCACCTGTGGCACTGGCACACCGGGTTCTAGTCCTGGTCGGAGTGCCAGATTCTGTCCCGGTTGCCCCTCTTCCAGGCCAGCTCTCTGCTGTGGCCCGGGAGGTCAGTGGAGGATGGCCCAAGTGCTTGGGACCTGCACCCCATGGGAGACCAGGAGAAGCACCTGGCTCCTGGCTTTGGATCAGCGCGGTTTGCTGGCTACAGCACGCCAGGCACGGTGGCCATTGAGGGGTGAACCAACGGAAAATGAAGACCTTTCTCTCTTTCTCTCTCACTGTTCACTATGCCTGTCAAAAAAAAAAGAAAAAGAAAAATTAAGTTTAGGTGTAGAGATGCTACATAAGTGCCTCTCGTGTGCACAGCCCCCTGAAATGAGGCACATGGCAACAGCAACAGTTTCTGCTCACCCTGAAACAGTCCAAGGATGGCACACCCACTCCAAAGTAATGTGGCAGCAGAAGCAGCAGGGGGCTAATGGAAGTTAGGATTTGGGCCTGTCTCTGAAGATTTACAACACAGCTCTAATCCCTCTATGTTAGACCACAGGACCAAATTCCTTTTCCCAAATCCTTAAATTGATGTCTAACCTTGGCTATGTGCCTGCTGCTTTGTAGACTTCCTTGTACCCTCTAAATAAATGTGGGAGTGCATAGCTATCTGGTGGCACACTCTTAGAATGTTTGCTTCCATGTCCTGTCTCCCACTTTGAAAAACCCCACTTTTAAGCAGTTTGTGACAACAAAAAATTAATTTTGAAACAAAGAAGGTCTACAGAACTCCCTATCATTCAACAAAAATTCTAACAATGGCATAAAATGAATCAGTTTATAGAGTGCAGGTGTAGATGATGATTTGCCAATGAGATATAACATTTATTGATCCCTGCTTAATACCGCAGCACTTAAGAAACATGTCATTACTTTATTTTCCTATAATATTATAGGTATGTATTACCATTATACTTTCCATTTACAGAAAATAAATAACCTTAGTATTTAAGTACCTCAGTGAAAGCCACTAAGTCTCAAAATGGAAAATTAAAAAGCTGATAAATAATATTTTAGAGAATGAGTGAAGACCTAAAAACTTTTACATTTTTATTATAACATTTTTTAGAAATTATTAAAAAAGTGAAAAATGGGTGAGTTTAAAAAATAATAACAAAAATTGTTTTCCCTGGAAAACCTATAATGGAAGAAGGGTTTATTATATATATAGAGATTATATTATATTATGTATAGTATTGTCATCTCAGGAGGAAGTATAATCTGAATTGAGATGCATAGGAACATCTGTAAAATTTTTGAGAATATTTGTTTTCTGATAATATTTAATAACTTTAAAAATAGATTTTGAGCATATTTTCACAGATAAACACCCATTATTCCATACACATATATATTATGTGTATGTGTGTTTGTTATACAAAAACTAAGAAATGGTGCAAAGATTTGTCAGGTAGGCTTTGTAGAAATAGGCAAGGTCTAAATTTTGTGGTCATGCTATAACAATAGGCATATTCATGTTGGCTTATTTTCAGTAATGATGTCTTGGAATTGGTTTTTACATTAATAAAAGTTGTGTTGGGATGTTCAAAATGTATGCAATTCACCCTAAATTACTCTTCCTCCTCTTCTTCTTCTTCTTCTTCTTCTTCTTCTTCTTTTTTTTTTTTTTTTTTGACAAGCAGAGTTAGTGAGAGAGAGAGACAGAGAGAAAGGTCTTCCTTTTGTTGGTTCACCCCCCAAATGGCCGCTGTGGCCGGCGCCACGCTGATCCAAAGCCAGGAGCCAGGTGCTTCCTCCTAGTCTCCCATACAGGTGCAGGGGCGCAAGCACTTGGGCCATCCTCCACTGCCTTCCCGGGCCACAGCAGAGAGCTGGAATGGAAGAGGAGCAATGGGGACAGAATCCGGCGCCCCGACCAGACTAGAACCCGGAGTGCCGGCACTGCAGGCGGAGGATTAGCCTAGTGAGCCGTGGCACTGGCTAAATTACTCTTTAATTCATGAAAGAAGGAACAATTTGCGCAGACTAAAAGTGAATATGCTACTTTCTTAGAAACTCAATAGTGATAAGAATTACATAAAATATTTTAAAGCAGATTAAATATGACATCATCAAGTACAAATCATGGCAATTCCTTTCCTTTTCCATATTCCATTCACTACTATATAAACACAAGCAATAAATATCACAATTATTCTGTATAAGAAATTATAGATAAATATGTGGGAGTATACATATACATAGCAACAAGCATATAAATGTCACAATTGTTCCATATAAATAAGAAATTATACCTAAATATTCAACTATGTCCATATGTATTAGTTCTTATAATGTATTTGTAAACAGAACACAAAGAAAGAGACACTCTATAGTTCTTTGAATAAAGATAATGAGTGGTCATTGTTTGATTCCTCTAAGATAGAATAGGAACTTCAAGATATTAGTCAACAAGTGTCCATTACTATCCAAAGTTACTTTATAAATGTAGCACATAGAAAAGATCAATAATGCCCCTGAGCACAATTATATTATAGTATCAAGAAAGCATTTCTACAAATCACGTTATAAAAATCTGTTACACCGGGGCTGACACTGTGGTATAGCTGGTAAAAAGCCGCTGCTTGCAGTGCCAGCATCCCAAATGGGCACTGGTTCAAGTCACAGCTGCTCCACTTCTAATCCAGTTCTCTGCCGTGGTCTGGGAAAGCCATGGAAGATGGTCCAACTCCTTGGGCCCCTGCTCCCACATGGGAGACCCGGAAGAAGCTCTTGGCTCCTGGTTTTGGATCAGTGCAGCTCCTCCCACTGAAGCCTTCTGGGGAGTGAACCAGCAATTGGAAGACTTCTCTCTCTCACTCTCTCTGCCTCTCCTTCTCTCTGTGTAACTCTAACTTTCAAATAAATAAATCTTTTCTAAAAAAATCTGTTACAAACACTTATTTTTAAAAGATTTATTACTTGAAAGGCAGTTACAGAGAAGCAGAGGGAGAAAGAGAGAGAGAGAGACAGAGAGAGAGAAAGGGGGGAGATCTTCCATCCCCTGGTTCAGTCACCAAATGGCCGGAACTGGGCCAATCTGAAGCCAGGAGCCAGAAGCTTCTTCTGAGTCTCCCACACGGGTGCAGGGGCCCAAGGACTTGTGCCATTTGCTGTTGCTTTCCCAGGCAGTAACAGAGAGCTGGATCAGAACCAGCGCCCACATGGGATGCTAGCACTACAGGCAGCAGCTTTACCCCTACACCACAGTGCTGGCTTGTGTTACATGGACTTTTGCTGAGAGAAGTTACGTTTTATTTACCAAGGTAGGTTATAGTTAAGAACTTTACATAGCACACGTTTAGTCATAGTAATAATTATTTCTGTTAAAAAATCTAAATTATATTAATATCTTTGGCAAAAATGAGGAAAGATGGAACTACCGGTGAATATAAAAGGAATCTGGGAACATAAATGGAGTCTACATGTCACAGATTTATCAAGAATACTATAATATTCTATATTCCATATACAATAAGATTCTATGTGCAATAATAAACTATAATATTACTTAGAAATAATATTATAAATAGTTTGGTAATAGAGATTTGCTGAATTTTTAGCAAAGAACATTTCTGAAAGTTTCACATAAACATGACCATCATGAAATGGATTTCATTTACTGAAAACTGACTTTTAAATAGATGTTAGGCTTTTCAAAAGCTAATATATTCTGTAAATGAAGGTAAAGTTATAAAAATCTCTATAGCATAGCACACAGTATTTCCATAGCAAGAGGAAAATACGAATGGGAATTTTATATGCTGCATACATTCCATTTAGTTGATGAAGAAACTGGCTCATAAAAGATTAGATGTATCCCAGCAAACAAGTACAGTAGAATAGTAGAGAACTATAACCTGAAATCTAGTCTTAAAATTTGAACCCACTGCTCTTTGTTCTACCTACCAAAAATATGGTGAATAACAATTTAATTGTATAAAACAGTATATACTTATGATTCATGACATCTATGAAAGAAGGCATATACAAGGTACATGAAATGAACAAGTTTAAAGTCATTACTTTTGGGTTTTAGTCTAGTCAAAAATACCCAATTTTTAGATTTATTTTATTTATTTGAAAGACGGTGTTACAGAGAGAGTTATAGACAGAGAGAGGTCTTCCATCCGTTGGTTCACTCCCCAGATGGCCGCAACGGCCGGAGCTGTGTCGATCCGAAGCCAGGAGCCAGGAGCTTCTTCAGGGTCTCCTACGCCGGTGCAGGGGCCCAAGGACTTGGGCCATCTTCTACTGCTTTCCCAGGCCACAGAAGAGAGTTGGATGGGATGAGGAGCAGCCGGGATTAGAACCAGTGCCCATATGGGATGCCGGCGCTTCAGGCCAGGGCTTTAACCCACTGCACCAAAATGCCGGCCCCCAAAATACCCGTTTTAAAGTTCCTCAACCCTTCAACAGGTAAGAGATGTATTTTCAGTCATATCCACTGTCATTTATCTATCAATAAAGATAATAAACAGTGGTTAAAAGTTATATTAAAACACAGTGCCTTTCTCTCTGTCTCTCTCTACCTCACTGTCTAACTCTGCCTGTCAAAAAAAAAAAAAAAAAAAAAAAAAAAAGGCCAGCGCCGTGGCTCACTTGGCTAATCTTCCTCCTGTGGCGCTGGTACTCCAGGTTCTAGTCCCAGTTTGGGCGCCGGATTCTGTCCCGGTTGCCCCTCTTCCAGGCCAGCTCTCTGCTGTGGCCCGGGAGTGCAGTGGAGGATGGCCCAAGTGCTTGGGCCCTGCACCCGCATGGGAGACCAGGAGAAGCACCTGGCTCCTGCCTTCGGATCAGCGCAGTGCGCTGGCCGTAGCGGCCATTTGGGGGGTGAACCAATGGAAGGAAGACCTTTCTCTCTCTCTCTCTCTCTCTCTCTCTCTCTGTCTGACTCTGCCTTTCAAAAAATAAAAATAATAATAAAAAAACAGTATTTATCACATAGATTTTTTTTTTTTGAGGGAGCAGAAACATCCTCCTCTTTGACCTGTCAGTGACACAGGTTGAGTGATCAGTCCCTGGCCTGCTCTCTGAGTCTTATGCAGCTTTCTTGTTCCTACTACACGAGGAATCATTCGGTACTGTGATGACACTGTGATCATTTCCACTGCAGAACGCACAAATGTTATTCATCTGTGACTGGAGTTTCCTTATTCCACTTTTATGTTTGGTCAAAATTGCGTGTTATATGTCCTCAATAAATAAAGATATTTCAATTCCACAATCTAAATAAAATTTGTACAATAAATAAATATAGATTTGAATAATTTGAGTGTTATTTCAGACAATACTGAGATTAGTTCAACTAACGCAACAGGGCAGGAGCCAAATGAAGATATGTTAAATAATAGTTATAAGATAAGGGTAGAGATATAAAGTAATGACTGTTCTAAATTTTTTGTTTTATTTTTAATTAGTTTTTAATAGATTCAGTGTGATTTGTATATACAGGTTTTTTTTTTTTTTTTTGACAGGCAGAGTGTTCAGTGAGAGAGAGACACAGAGAGAAAGGTCTTCCTTTGCCGTTGGTTCACCCTCCAATGGCCGCCGTGGCTGGTGCGCTGCGGCCGGCGTACCGTGCTGATCTGAAGGCAGGAGCCAGGTGCTTCTCCTGGTCTCCCATGGGGTGCAGGGCCCAAGCACTTGGGCCATCCTGCTCTGCACTCCCGGGCCTCAGCAGAGAGCTGACCTGGAAGAGGGGCAACTGGGACAGAATCCGGCACCCTGACCGGGACTAGAACCCAGTGTGCCGGCGCTGCAAGGCGGAGGATTAGCCTAGTGAGCGGTGGCGCTGGCCCTGTAGATACAGTTTTTAAAACGTAATGCTATTCCCTTCCTCCCTCCCATTCTGACCTTTTCACTGTCTTTCCTTCTCCTTTATATTCAACTATTGTTGAATGTGATTTTGGTACTGCTATGTTTTATTTTACCTACTGTTATTTCCAGTAAGAGATAGATTGTGTTTAAAAATTGACATGAATTGGCATGTAGCGCATACAATAATTCAGGAAGAAAGTAATATACTATACCATATTTAACAACTCTTCCAAACAGATTAAATTAGGTCAGGATGGGACTTTTATTTTGGCTTCAGTACAGTGAGAAAAGTCTTTTATAATAAATGAAATATCAAGTAACCAATATTTTCTGATAACGGCCCCAGATTTGTGAGAAATGTCTATGATACACTTTTTTTTTACTTAAAAGTTCCAATTATAAAGAAAATATCAGGTAATTTCTCTTAAAATGAGTGAGAAATATAGTTAACTGTAGTGATTCCAGATATTTAGTAGTTACAAAATCCTATCTAATCTTATAAAATTCAAGGCTCTGTGTGTATATTCATCTTTGGTGGTAGGCCTCTTCTCTTAGAACTTTTTTTTCCTACTTGTGACATCTTAAAATTGTGACAATTTTTCAGTGAGTACAGTGGAACGTTGGAGTTCAAAATGAGCACCAACTCCTCTTTTCTAAACAGGTCACATAAAAAATGAGAAGGTCAAAACTATTTCTTTGACTTTAAATTGCAATCAGATAATGACTTACATTTCACCAAAGTCTGCATGCTTTGAGGTTCAAAGTTATCAAGAATAAGTTATAAAGAATAATCTTGGCCGGCACCACGGCTCACTAGGCTAATCCTCCGCCTTGCGGCGAGGGCACACCGGGTTCTAGTCCCGGTCGGGGCGCCGGATTCTGTCCCGGTTGCCCCTCTTCCAGGCCAGCTCTCTGCTGTGGCCAGGGAGTGCAGTGGAGGATGGCCCAAGTGCTTGGGCCCTGCACCCCATGGGAGACCAGGATAAGTACCTGGCTCCTGCCTTCAGATCAGCGCGGTGCACGGGCTGCAGTGCACCAGCCACGGCGGCCATTGGAGGGTGAACCAATGGCAAAGGAAGACCTTTCTCTCTGTCTCTCTCTCTCACACTGTCCACTCTGCCTGTCAAAAAAAAAAAAAAAAAAAAAAAAAAAAAAAAAAAAAAAAGAATAATCTTGATCATGTTATGAATGGGTCTTTGTTCTAGGTTTTGAACTGTGATTTTAGTGACTTGCAGCTCATATTTATTCCTCTCTAGATGAGGCCCACTGATTTTAACTTCATTTTCAGTCAGTGGCAAATTAGGAAAGGGGAAGACCACCGAATTATTTTAAAAAATAATTGAATGTAGAAAGTGTTAAAATGTATATTGGATATTTAAAAGACAAGGAGAATACCAGGATGACAGCAGGGCAAATCCATGACTCTTTAAGTTGAGGAAATAAGACTGGGATCCAGGTTCTTATGAAGGGAGCCTGCCCAAACTGTGCTGCTGCTTCAGGAGCTCAGAGTCTGGGCTCAGGCCCCTGGGGATGAGTGCTGTCTGGCTAGTACTGGCATACATGGACAGGAGTCCGAGGCATTTTTGGACAATTTGAAAATATTTGGAAATTGGAAGCATCTGATATCTGGGAGCCAACTGTTGCTGCTGGGGTAAAGGTCCATTGTAGAGTGATGCTGACAGTAACAGTGCAAACCATCCCTTGTCCATTCTTTGAGCCCTAGCCCTGCAGTCTTCCTCTAAAGCCTCCTGTTGAGCAAGCCCAGCACGGTACCAGCCAGCACAGGAGAAATGTCTAGCATCACAAACTAGAATGCTTAATGATAAAATTGTTTTTCTGTTACAACCATTTTTATTTAGTATTGATATTCTCCACACTTATAAACTGACTAAAATTATTTAGTCATGGTATATCTTAGGATTTATACAGGTTTTATTTTTTAAATAATTATCCTTGGACGAGTTATATTTTTACCCATATAAATCATATCATGCAGACCAAATATTTTCTTTTCATGCTGATATAAATAATTATTATTAAATTATAAACAGAAATAATATTTATAAGTAGTTATCACTTTAAAGAAAAAATACCTTATTTTAACATGTGGGAAAAATAAAACATTTTTTGTTTCCTCAGTGTTCATGTAAAACCTTAGCCTCATGAGACTCCTTATATAAGAATTGGGTGTACAGCCTTTGCTAAGTGCTCTGATCTGAAACAATAATAAAACCTCTCTTAACTCCTAGAGAGAGTGAATAGCTACAGCCCAGACAAGATCCCTGGGTGAAGCCTCAAATGCCAGGGAGACTAGAGTGGCTCTCTTCCTAGATATTTACATGTCATGAGGGATATAGCCTAGAATTTGGAGACATCTCTGGGTCAGGAAACTGGACACACAAAAAGCTATCTGGATCAAAGTAAAGCTTTTATTTATATACTGAAGGGCTGAGTAAGAAAGAAGACCTTTCCAGCAAGAGAGAAAGATGATTTTTCCTATCGGCTCCCCAAGGAGTGTCTAGCTAGGAGCATTTGCTACTTGCTGTGACTCTCATCATGTTATCCCAGAGATAAGGCTGAGGGCAAGGGCAGAGTGTGGTGGGGAGGGCGGCACATCTATCATTTGTTCTGAGGCATTTAATGAGAGATCTGAACCCGAAACGTCACATGAAATGCAGGATAAAGGTAATGGAGGTGAAGATTAAAAATCTAAAAATATGATCAACTATGCAAAATCATTCTTCCATCACCCAACTTAATTATCTCTTAAATATAGAGCCTCATATTCATTGAGAATTGTTTATATTATGGTTTATTCACAAAATCTTTATACGGGGGAAAGCAGATGTCTGGGTTTCCTTTTTGGCTTTATCTTTTGAGATTACTCAGTGTGATCCTGGTAATTTGTAGGAACTGTTTTATTATACTGTTGCACTTCCTCTAATATGAGATTATTCATTAACAGCTATATTATTATCTTAAATGTTTGTGAGAAAGATGTGTACTCCTGGATGATTTAGCAAAAGGAAAGTAGATACACCCAGAGGTATGAGGATGAAAGCATGTGGTAAGAATTTACCAGCTGGTGAATCTAGGTGAGTGATATTTGACTTCATAGTACATTTTTGCACATTTAATTTTTTTTAAAGATTTATTTATCTGAAAGTCAGAGTTACACACACACACAGAGAGAGAGAGAGAGAGAGAAAGAGAGAGAGAGAGAGAAAGGCAGAGAGAGAAGTCCTCCATCCGATGATTCACTCCCCAGATGGCCGAAATGGCCAGAGCTGCGCTGATCCGAAGCCAGGAGCCAGGAGCTTCTTCCCAGTCTCCCACGCAGGTGCAGGGAACCATGGACTTGAGATGTCTTCTACTGCTTTCTCAGGCCATAGCAGAGAGTTGGATCATAAGTGGAACAGCTGGGTCTCAAACCGGTGCCCATATGGGATGCTGGCACCACAGGCGGTAGCTTTACCTGCTGTGCCACAGCACCAGCCCCTTAACTTTTAAAATTAATTAAGACTCTCTATGTCTCTCCCTTTCTCAAATTATATACTTAATTTTCCTGATTATTAACAATCTCCTAGCTATATTTCATTGTTCTACAAGGATTGGGAGAAGAGAATAAGGTAGTCAGGGGAGGCATCCTATATATGTTCCTATATTTATGTGTTAGCTGTTGCTGTCACAAAATACCTGAGGCTGGTGCTTTTTGGAAAAGAGGTTTATTTAGTTCATCGTTCTGGTGGAAGCCTCAGGGTGGATAGTATGTGTCAGGAGAGGGAAAGAGTGAGTAAAAGAGAGGTCAGGTGGTGAGGAAGCACGAGAAACAGGAGACTCTCTTACAACAACCTGCTTTCAGAGAATCCAGTCCTGGGAGACCTGGCCCACTCCCTGACATCTGCACTGAAAAATGACGAGGGCAGTCATGACCCAGTCGCCTCTCACTCAGTTCCACTTCTGAAAAGTTCTACTACCTTCGCAAATCACTGTATTGGGAAAGAGGCTATCAGCTATCCCTGTATTTTCAGGGAGAAACCAAATCCAAACAATAGCACTCATGGAAGTGAGGGAATGCACACTATGATTCTCTGGGAAACAAAATTCTTGAAAGAGGGAACATCAAGTGCAAAAGCCCTGAGGGCTGCAGCTATTAGATAAGCAAGTGCATCCATGGATCTGTTTATGATTTTCCTCTCATGTGCAAGATGGTTCCTTTGCCTTCGCTCCTCTTCATTGAAATTCACTCTTAGGCCTGTTTTTGTGGCAAGCTGATTGCAAAATGTTCAAGGATGTGAGTATACATGAAGCAATTAACTTGACCAGAGAACAATTGAGGGAACAAAAAATAAATGGAAGGAAAATTGATGCAACAAGCCTGTGATGTATTTTCAAGCTCTGATTTACCAGTGATGGAGATTATATGTTTGTCTTCACAAAACTTCTATGTCCATTTTTATGAATTCATAACTTATGAGAGAAAGCAAGGTAATTAATCATTATTTTCACTCACCTAGCAACATAGTTTTCCGAATGACTGTGCTGTAAGAGTATGTTATATAGTACTGTTTGTACTGGTAGTAACATCAGAGGTAGAAACCATTAGTAGAAGTTGGTATGAACTACATGTTGTGATGAATATTTTGTAGGTACGATTCTGTTCAATCTTTTTTTAAATTATTTATTTGAAAGGCAAAGTTAGAGTGAGGGCAAGACAAAGAGAGAAAGAGAGAGAGGTCTTCTATCTGCTGGGTCACTCCCCAAATGGCCAGGGCTGGGTCAGGCTGAAGCCAGGATCCAAGAGCTTCTTCCGAGTCTCCCACGTGGGTGGCAGAAGCCCAAGCACTTTGTCCATCTTCCACTGTTTTCCCAAGTGCATTAGCAGAGAGCTGGATTGGAAGTAGAGCAGCTGGAACTCAAACATATGCAAACATGGAATACCATTGCTGTAGGTTGTGGCTTAACCCACTACTCCACAGCTCCAGTCCCAAGTATATTCAATCCTAATAGTAATCCACTGATATTTGCAAACATTTATTCCTTGCCTTTATATGGTCATGCTAATTTATTGAGCCATAACGTTGAGGATGTGGTATTTGATTGAATTACATAGCAGGAAAAGGCAAGGCAAGTGGTGGAAGATGGTTGTAAAGTATTATGACTGAGCACCATTTGGCTCCTCAAATTCATGCAGACATTTAAACTCCAAAGTTATGGTGAATGGATTAATGTTAGTGGTTGGTATATCTAGGGTGGTGACTTGGCCTAATTATGTATTCTAGGAAATGATCTCAGTCTTTAGGTAACTGGAAGTGTGCTCTAAGAAGGTAGTTCTTGAGAGAAAATTGATTATATAAGCCACTTTTGGCCCAGCATTCCTGTATTCTGGCTTCCACATGAGTTCCACCATCAGACACCAGAGTATGGGGACCATCAGAAGTTGTTCTATGGTTCTCTAAAGCTATAAAAGAAACCTTCTTCCTTCTCCAGTACCTTCTTGCAGGTATTTTTAAGTTAAAGTAATGAAAAAATCACTAATGCATCAAGGCATCAGGAGTTATGTTCTAAAAGGTGGTGGGCAGCTGACAGAGTTTAGTAGGAAATGCACACGTCTTATGTGTGTGTGTGTGTGTGTGTGTGTGTGTGTGTGTATGAAAGCCCAAGAGAGAGAAATAAAGAAGATATTAGAGGATTGAATATAGAGGTGTAGATGCCAAGGTCTAATAGGCAATAAATGGAAAACACTGAATTTATTGATAACATAAAAGCCAGAGGGAAGGAAATGTTTTATTTATACATGTAAAATGTTTAAATGATAGAAAAAAAATTCCTTTTAGTCTTGGTAACTTACACATTCAGAAGAAGTCTCTGTATTTCAGCCCCTTAAAATCACGTACCTGAGAATAACGACATAAGGAACATTGGGAATGGGTTTGGATTTTGGTGATGAAACGTGCAGTTCTTCTGGGTGTGATTTGTCAGGTTGATCTGGCTGATCACTTCGTGTTCACCTACCTGTTCATGGATGCCCCTCCTAAACTTAAGGGTTAATAGAAGAATTGTTAGCATTTCACAGGAAGAAAAATAGAATTCTATTGAATACAAGTTGCTGACTATAATCGTGTACTCTCATGTTGGAATTGCTTTCAGATTCATGTGTATTAATATTCAGCTTAGGGGTTCAAGTCTATATATAGGCTTGCTGCAAAAACATGAGTGTTAGAAGTATTAAATTCTTTTTTCTCTTCGCATTCATTCTGTTCTACTCTATACTTATACCTTTTCTCTGTCCCCAATCATTACATTCCCACAAATATATTGGCTAGGTGGAAGCTAAGTGTATAGAAGAAAGAAAGAACCATGTTCATCAATATATTTCCACATATTGCCTCTGTAAAATGTGCAGTGAAGACAATGATAAATCTACAGTATGCACTGCACTGCAGAAATAATTCTCTGATTCTCATGCTTTCCTATGTTTTTCACTGGAATGCTTGACAGTCTCCCAATTTTGGAAAACAAATGGACTTGAAATTGATCTTTCAGAGTAAGTCTTCCCTAAGCTCTAGATCCTGTTTCTTTAGTCCATCAACAACCCCCATCTTTGTTCCTGGATCTCTCTTTCGAAGGCTCTCTGGCACCAGTTAGTCCTCTCATTCTCTTTGATAGACCTCCTTGGTATGATAGAAAATCTGCATTGTTTAGGAGTCTGGGAAGTCATTTAATTTAGGAAATATATTTGTCCTTATGGGGTCATTGTAAGAGGCCTGACACAGTATTATCTCTGTGGGGCTACTGCCTGCAACTTTTTACTCAAATTTTACATATGAGTAAGCAAGTACTGATTTTTGTACCCAACGGTATTTGTATTAAAGTTCTCGCCCCCTCAATGTATTGACATGTGCAGATAATTAGATTTATATGAGGTTAAGAGGGCAGTGCCATCAGGATGAGAAGTACTCTAAGTTAAACAAACAAATGGACAAAAAAAATTCCAAAAACAAACAAGGAAAAAAGCACTTGCCCTGAAGTTCTCTCTGTTAGCATTGTGAGGACACAGTTAGAAGGTGCCCATCTGCAAGCCATCAAGAGGACCCTCACCAGAATCTGATTGGCATCCTGAGCTAAGATTTCCAGCTTCCAGATCTTTGAGAAAATAAGCTTGTTTTATTTAAGCCAAAGCAGACAACAAACTCAACACATTGGGGTAATGACCTTCATGGAGCAGTGTAATTTAACACATTGGATAGTTTTAGCTGATTTTTAAATTCTGCCCTAAAGAAAACATTGAAATGTTTAGGTTGATTTTTTTTAACTTTATTTAATGAATATAAATTTCCAAAGTACGACTTATGGATTACAATGGCTTCCCCCCCATAACGTCCCTCCCACCCACAACCCTCCCCTTTCCCAATCCCTCTACCCTTCCATTCACATGAGGATTCATTTTCGATTCCCTTTATATAAAGAAGATCAGTTTAGCATACATTCAGTAAAGATTTCAACAGTTTGCTCCCACACAGAAACATAAAGTGAAAAATAATAGATGATTTTTTAAATGATGATGAAATCAGATCAGACCTATTGTCATGTTTAATCCCAGTGAGAGTCAAGTTGGGAATTGATAATTTCTTTCTTTCTTTCTTTCTTTCTTTCTTTCTTTCTTTCTTTCTTTCTTTCTTTCTTTCTTTCTTTCTTTCTTTTACAGAAGATAGTTTAGTATACATTAAGTAAAGATTTCAACAGTTTGCACCCCCATAGAAACACAAAGTGAAATATACTGTTTGAGTACTCGTTATAGCATTAAGTCTCAATGTTCAGCACATTAAGGACAGAGATCCTACATGAGGAGTAAGTGCACAGTGACTCCTGTTGTTGACTTTACAAATTGACAGTCCTGTTTATGGCATCAGGAATCTCCCTATGCACCAGTCATGAGTTTCCAAGGCTATGGAAGCCCTCTGAGTTCTCCGATTCTTATCTTGTTTACACAAGATCATAGTCAAAGTGGAGGTTCTCTCCTCCCTTCAGAGAAAGGTACCTCCTTCTTTGAAGACCTGTTCTTTCCACTGGGATCTCACTCACAGAGATCTTTCATTTAGGGTTGCTTTTTTTATACTCTCATGGGCTTTTCAGCCAGATCAGAATGCCTTTAGGGCTGATTCTGAGGCCAGAGTGCTATTTAGGACATCCGCCATTCTATGATTCTGCTGAGTATCTCGCTTCCCATGTTGGATCACTCTCCCCTTTATTTATTCTATCAGTTAGTGTTAGCAGGTACTAGACTTGTTTATGTGCTGCCTTTGACTCTTAGTCCTTTCATTATGATCAATTGTGAACTGAAATTGATCATTTGGACTAGTGAGATGGCATTGGTACATGCCACCTTGATGGGATTAAATTGGAGTCCCCTGGTATGTTTCTAACTCTACCATTTGGGGCAAGTCAGCTTGAGCATGTCACATATTGTACATCTCTTCCCTCTCTTAGTCCTACTCTTATGTTTAACAGGGATCACATTTCAGTTAAATTTCAACACTTAAGAATAACTGTGTATTAATTACAGAATTACACCAGTAGTATTAAGTAGAACAGACAAAAATTTAATTAAATAAGTTTAACTTAATAATACTTGCCATAAATGAAGCGAATGTTGGCACAGCAAGTTAAATTGCTTCTTGGGATGCCTGCATATCATATTGGCACACCTGTCTCTAATCCTGGCTACTCCACACTTCTGATCCAGTTTCCTGCTAATTTGCCTAGCATGTAGCATCAGATTATGGCCCATGACTTGGGTTCCTGCCACCCACATGAGAGACCATGATGGAATTAGGTGTCTGGCTCAGCCTGGGCTAGCCCTGGTTGTTGTAGACATTTGGGGAGTGAAGCAGTGGATGGAAGACGTCTCTGTGTCACTTCCTCTATGCCATTCTGCCTTTTAAATAAAAATAGACCTTAAAAATATAATATTTTTCTTTAATAATTTTAAAGCAATATATATAGATGTTATTATTAAATAATTTTAGATTAATTTGCACTAATTTAAAATATTAAATGTTAGCATTTTAAGAGTGAAATAATTTAGATTGTTTTCTTTTTGTTTTTATTTTTCTGAAGTTACATTACACTTAATGTGATTCTTTCTACTAGTTAAAAGTTTTTCTTTATATCCTATTTTAATATTCAGCAAATGCAGATTAAAATTTTTATTATTCCTAGTATATGTATTAATTTTGGAAATAATTTATTTCATGAGAGAATCTTTGACATTAATATGAACGCTAATATTCCCAATCAAATGAAAAACATTGGTAAGCAAAAGAAAAGCTTACTTAAAATTTTTAATACTCTACTGCTTTAATGCTGTACTAGTTATTATTGCTTCTGTAGCATGTTGCTATTCTCACATAAATAGGGCCTTGTTTATGAAATACAACTTTATGTATAAGTAATTTTAAATTCACAAGTAAGCACATTAGATTGGAAAATCCTGAGATACTTTGTAGTATAAAGTAATCACTTGAATTCCTACAATGTTTCTTCGTTTTTATATTATTAAATGATTATAATAGTGCTTCAAGATTGTAAGTTAAGGCAGTTTTTTCTTCCTTATTTCAAAACTTACTTCACATAATTATCTAGATAGTAGTTTATATTAGATTTTCTCTTCTTTCTCAGCATTTATACTACAGCTACTACCAATACTTTTTTTTTTTTTTTTTGACAGGCAGAGTGGACAATGAGAGAGAGAGACAGAGAGAAAGGTCTTCCTTTGCCCTTGGTTCACCCTCCAATGGCCGCCACGGCTGTGCGCTGCGGCCGGCGCACCGCGCCGATCCGATGGCAGGAGCCAGGTACTTATCCTGGCCTCCCATGGGGTGCAGGGCCCAAGCACTTGGGCCATCCTCCACTGCACTCCCTGGCCACAGCATAGAGCTGGCCTGGAAGAGGGGCAACAGGGACAGAATCTGGCGCCCCGACCGGGACTAGAACCCGGTGTGCCGGCGCCGCAAGGTGGAGGATTAGCCTAGTGAGCCGCGGTGCCGGCCACCAATACTATTTTAAGTTGCTTACTAAAGTTGTACCATGTTCTCTTCACTTTTTTACTTTGTAAATCACTTTCTTTTAGATGTGCCTAATCCATTTAATAGAATAGAGTTTTGCTTTGTTATCCCTTTTGGCCTTATTTTTAATAAGTGGATTTATGCCATTTAAATTTATTGAAAGGGAAAATATGTTTGATCTTTGTTCTATTAGGTTATATTTTCTATTTAAATTTTTATGTTTCTTTTTGTGCTTTTTTTCCAGTTTTTTATAGGGGTCAGTTTTTCCAGTATTTAAGAAACTTAAAATCACTAGTCAACCATTAAAAAGTATGAAATGCTATGTGTGTGTGTGTATGTTTGTGTGTATACCCAATTAGTGAAATAAGTCCCAAAAAGACAAATATCAGGAACTAATAATAACAGTTCATAAAGTTTGAAAACAATACATAGTTCATTAAATTACAGACCCAATATCTGACCAATTAATCTCATTTTCATGAATACATTTTTTTTGTCTAACCTTTTTCAGTTTAATAGAAACTGTATACCGAATCCTTATTGATAAAAATGTTCTCCTTCTGTCGAAGAATTCATAATCTCATAGTTAATCAGGGGCCAGAAATATAAAATCAATATGGAGTTGAGAAAGTGAAGGCAAGTATGCTCACTCTTTATTCAACTATGTGTTCATTACTGTTCTGTGATTTTATATAAGTGGTGTTGCTTTCTTTTACTATGTCAGTTGTGAGGCTGAGGGAGGCTAAATATTTGGTCAACATCACACATAGATGAGTAGAAATGTAAACCTAGGGTGTGTTAATGAAAAAATTGTGTTGACGTCAGAGAAACAGAAGACTAGAATGGAGAATATATATAATTTTTGTATGATCAAGAAACATTAATATTTGACTATAATATAAATTAAATTTTTATCTCAAAAATCAAAAACAGAAAGAAAGAAACAGAGGAAAAGGGGAGGGAAGGTAGGAGACAGAGAGGAAGGAAAGTATTGTGTTCTCAGAATTGTATCCATGAATTACATTAAATGTGTTATCTTTATATTAAAATAGGTAAATAAAACACTCTTGATGTCACTTCTGCCTATTTATTGGTAGACATAAAATGTTTATGCAAATCTTTAACATACTCTCAACATTAATGGAGAAAATCATATCATTATGTTTACTTGATACATTACAGATTGATAACTTTTAATTGCAATCTGGACTTTGATGTGTGACAGTCTTTAAATCTGGCTGTTAATTACCTCCTTTTCCCTTTTTCCATATTACATATTCCAAACTTTAATGACAATTCACCTGCCCATTGCTTATTCTCAGAATGTACATACTTCTCAGAAGTAATGCCATCTCTTGCCTTACATATTTTTAAAGATATAAAGATATAGTAGGCCGTGCCACAGGATTCCTGTGGCCCTGGCATCCCATATAGACCCAGGTTCATGTCCTGGCTGTTCCTCTTCTCATCCAGCTCCTTGCTGATGGCGTGGGAAGGCAGTGGAAGATGACCCAAGTGCTTGGGCCCCTGCACTTGCTTGGGAGTCCTCCTAGCTCCTGGCTTTGATCTGACCCAGCCTCAGATGTTATAGCCATCTGTCTCCCTCTCTCTGTTTGTAATTCTACGCTTTAGCTCTCAAATAAATAAATCTTTCTATATATTTTATAAATATATTAATATATTTATATAAATATATTAAATATATTTGTAAGTATTATATATATGTATGTATGTGCATATATATATATATATATATAGAGAGAGAGAGAGAGAGAGAGAGAGAGAGAGTCTGTTGGCTTCAAACACCATTTTCCCTATCCTTTCAGTGAACAAGTCTTTTAGGCATAGACGGTTTCCATACTGAGATATGAATGGACCATAGTAACCATGTCTCTTGCCATTGGCTCTTGACTTACTCTTCAGGCCATCCCTCCAACCCTCTGCAAAATCCTCACCCAAAGCATCACTCACATCTGCTCGCAGACCAGTGCAGTCAGGTACCATATGGCATCAGTCAGACACTGTTTTTGTTACCTTTACAATGAAATTTCTGCCCACCAGGCAGCTCTGCCTCTCCTGGGCACCAGTGCCACAACCATTTGCAGTGTCATGCCGGCCAGGTGTCAGCACGGTCGCTGGGTGCTGCTGCTGCTTTCACTGAGCTCTGACATGTCTGCCAAGCCCTACTGACATCACCTGCCAGGCACAACAATGGGAACCATCTGGCGCTGTGGCTTTTGCCATCCCTTTCCAGGAGCTGCTGGAAGAGAATGTACAACATTTATATCTGTGAAGTGCTCTGTGATACACTGGGGGAAGAGGTGGAGTAAGCTTTGCTTCATCCCTTAATACTACACTCTGACAGGGAGTACCTAATGCATCCTCTTGTGTCTTTCTAAGACTTTACTCACATTTGTTCATTTAATACTTAAAACTCTGTTTTTGCATAGAAGCCAAAATATGAATTCATGGGAGTTTGGAGATGTTAGATTTGAGTGACAAAACTCAACAAAAAATGGTTTGATAGGTGAGCTGTTGTGGGGTCAGGTTTCCTTAGCACATCCTGAGACAAGGATTTGTGAGCAATTCATTTACTAAGTATTCTTGGGAAAAAATCATAAAGGAGTGCAGAAATTAGAGCTAAGAATGAGAAGAGGCCACATATGGAGTACATTTAAGTAAAATCTGGTTTCAGCCTGACCCTATGAGAAAATGTGATATACAAACTATGCCTTAGAATTCTTCTAAGAGGAGCTGTTTTTTTTTTTTTTTTTTTAATAATTATTTTGGAGGGGCTGACACTGTGGCATAGCTGGTGAGGCCACGGCCTGCAGTTCAGGCACTCCATATGGGCACTGGTTGAGTCCTGGCTGTTTCACTTCCAAACCTGGTGTATAGCCTGGGAAAGCAGTGGAAGATGACCTAAGCGCTTGAGTCCCTGAACTCACGTGGGAGACCTGGAACAATCTCCTAGGTCCTGGCTTTGGATGGGCCCAGCTCTGGTCATTGCACCCACTTTGGGGGTGAACCAATGGTTGGAAGACCTCTCTCTCTCTGCCTCTGCCTCTCTGTAACTCTGGATTTCAAATAAATAAATAAATCTTTAAAAATAATTATTTTAGAGGCAGAGAGATATACATACATGGATGTATGCACAAAGAGATGGATGTACAAACAGAGAAGGGGAGGTGGAGACTCCCCTCCACTGGTTCACTCCCCAAAAGCCCAAAGGTCTAAGTCTGGGCCTAGATTACAAGCCCACTGTGGGAGTTTAATACAAATTTTCCATGAAGGTGGCAGGAACCCCATCAGCAGAGTTCTCACTATTGCCTCCTGGGGTCTGTATTATTGGGGAATCAGGAGCAGGAGCCAGAAATGGAATCCAGGCACTCTGATGTAGGCTGGAGATATTTTAACCAGTGTCTTACTGCTAAGCCACATACCTGCCCCAGTCATTAGCTTTTGAAGTTGACATACTTATGTGGCGTTCCTCATGATGTATAGCATATGTTGTTGAATGGCTATATCAAGCTACTATCTCATGCTTTCCATCAGTCATTGCTCAGGCCACCCTGGGCCAGGGCGAGTCACCTCCAAGCACGTTATGCTATTTGAGTAGATGGTGAGGCTCCAGTAGCCCAGGAAAGTTGATTGAGGGCAGTCACAGGTACTGATTATTAGAAACAGAAGCACATAACAGCTATGGGAGAGAACACAGGAAGGGTTAAAGGGGTCTCAAGGATGTTGGCAGAATCAGATAGGGATTGCTATACTCATACATTAGTAAGGGGATCTTATTTCCTCAAAAGAGAATAAAATAACTCTTGGCCTACAGGGTTAAAACAATGTTCCAAAACTTTTAGAATTTCATAGAAATTACATTTCAATGTAGACTTTTTTTTTCCCCTAAACTAAACTTTGCCTATGGGATTTTCTAAGCTTTATTTCATAGAATGACATGTTTTTGAAACTGAAGGGAACTTCATGACTGTGGACAACCTCCTACCAGCTTAGATTCCATACCCTACCCCTTACAAAACCCACAACAGTCTAGACAACGGTCACTCTCCAGATGGTAAAGTTACTAATGAGGCAGCTTTAGTAGGTGTTTTTCTTAATAACATTTGTTTTTGGTAATATTTAACTTGAAAAATATTTCTAAATTTAGAAAGAATTGAAAAGAACTCCATGCTCTTGCCAATCATTTAAATAGATATTATTTGATCAAAATTGGCTAAGCTGTCTTTATTATATAAGAAATAACATGCTGTAAATTCAACTAAAGTGTCAGCATCCATTTTCAATATTGTCAGTAATTGTCCTATGGAAGGGATCACTCTCTGAAGAGGGCATGGTGTGATTCTTTACTTGTTTTTTGGGGGGAGGGGTGTAGATATCACTATGTTTGTATGTAAAGAGACAGATACATGAATATTAAGAAAAATATTTACTCATAAGTTGAAAAATTTTCACTTTCGGTGATAAAGTGCAGGAATGGAGCTCTGTGCAGTCCTGAAGAACACACCATGTGTTCTCAACAAGTTCTCAGAAGTGTAATTCATTATCCAGCTGTTCGGTAGTTTATGCAAATTACTTCTCCTGGAAGAACTTGGAACTATAATCAATCCGTAATTCAAAAGATCAGTTAATGCATCAGTTGGATAGTGCTCCCTGCAATGTTGACATTCCGCATCTCTCTTTGTGTTACTGATTGGTAATCTTGGAAATGATTTCATATTCATTATTCTTCATTCTTTCTAATTTATAATAAGACTATAACTGATACTACAAAGTTGATGTGAGATATAAATATCTCATAAGAAAAGCAGAAATCACATGAGTATTTAAATAGATCATATGATGCTGTTTGGTTTGGCTATAAATGATAAACTCAGGGGATTCCAATGATAATAACACTGTTCAAGTGACAATGATGTTGCAGATGATTCCTCACATTTTCTACCCTCCCCCAGTCTTGAACAATACACCAATACTGTAAACATTATTGTCCCTGGTTTGTAAATGAGATACCTGCAGAAAGAACCTGTAAAGGAATGGCTGAGAACAAATCAAAGGAAAACAAAAACCATATTGGTATGATAAAAGTAATGTATATGTGGGTTTTGTTTGCGGGGAAGGACAGAAAATTAGGTTTAAATAATTTCAGGGAAATTTGAGATGTTGAGAGTTTCTTGAATGAAGTAGTCAGGACAGTTGAAATGTTAAAGAGAAATTATGAAGATAATATAATAATTATGAAATTCTGAAATACAGAACTGACACATACATTTGGTCCTCAAAAGGTTCTGGTAAACTTGGTAACATGCATTTCAGTGGAAAGGCGGGGAAGGAGACCAGATTGCTAGAGTAGAAGGAATAGTGAGAGATGAAGAAGGCAGATTCTCTAGATTTTTATTTTTTGCAAAATGTCTGTCTCTCTTTCTTCAGATGGTGGATATCTGTGAACAGCTTCTTCACCTCTAGAACTCTGGTTTCCTCCTCCTGTCTTTCTACTGAAATGGATATTACCAAGTTTACCAAAATCCTCTAAGGACCTAAAATCCCTGGGGCTAAGTGTCTGACTATACCTTGGCTAATATTCAGCAAATGCATGTATTAGGGACTCTGCAACCTAACATTTCAGATAATCAGGAAGAATTCAAACCAGTTAAGTGCAGACATGGTAAACAATCAGGGAGCAAAAAAATATTTCAGCTGGCCAGTTTTGCTGAAACCCTGCACATTCCAAAGAACGGCCTGTTTTTTGTTTGTTTGTTTGTTTGTTTTTGACAGGTAGAGAGAGAGACAGAGAGAAAGGTCTTCCTTTACCATTGGTTCACCCTCCAATGGCTGCTGCGGCCAGCATGCTGTGGCCGGTGCACCACGCTGATCCGAAGCCAGGAACCAGGTGCTTCTCCTGGTCTCCCATGCGGGTGCAAGGCCCAAGCTCTTGGGCCATCCTCCACTGCACTCCTGGGCCACAGCAGAGAGCTGGACAGGAAGAGGGTCAACCGGGACAGAAACCAATGCCCTGACTGGGAATAGAACCCAGTGTGCCGGCACCGCAGGGGAGGATTAGCCTAGTGAGCCGCGGTGCTGGCCAGAAAGGCCTGTTTTTAAGAAGGGTTCCTGGAGGGCAACGTCTTAGCCCTGAAATGTTTTGCCTGTAAAAGTGTTTTGTATGGGGGCCGGTGCTGTGGCTCACTTGGTTAATCCTCCACCTGTGGTGCCAGCATCCCATATGGGTGCCGGGTTCTAGTCCCGGTTGCTCCTCTTCCAGTCCAGCTCTCTGCTGTGGACTGGGAGTGCAGTGGAGGATGGCCCAAGTGCTTGGGCCCTGCACCCAGATGGGAGACCAGGAGGAAGCACCTGGCTCCTAGCTTCAGATCAGCACAGTGCACCAGCCTTGGCGGCCATTTGGGGGGTGAACCAACTGAAGAAAGACCTTTCTCTTTGTCTCTCTTTCTCTCTCTCACTGTCTGTAATTCTACCTGTCAAAAAAAGTGTTTTGTATGCCTCAAAAGTGCAACCAGATAAGTTTGTTCTGTTAAAGATTTATGGTACACATCTCTTTCTGTCTTGGAAGGCTGGAGAGTTTGAGTCTGTCAGTCATTTAGATCATGCAATAAAATAGAACTTAGATCTCAAGGCCTGGATGAGTTTCACTCAGTGGTCAACATTTTTCTCATGGTTGTCACACACCTTGCTAGGAGAATTAATTGTGTCCCATGTGACTCTACTGGGAAGTGCACCTTAGATCTCCTCTTGGTCTTTATCCTGTGTCTGGCTTCCTTTTACTGATTTTTATCTCTATGCTTTACAATAAATATCTACACTCAGTATAACAGCTATCCTGAATCCTTTGAGTTCTAGTATATCACCAAGACTGAAGGTAGGCTACATGATAACAATATTTTGGGCCTGTTAAGAGGTGTCTAATAATTTGGCCGGCGCTGCGGCTCAATAGGCTAATCCTCCACCTAGCGGCGCCAGCACACCGGATTCTGTCCCAGTTGCCCTTCTTCCAGGCCAGCTCTCTCCTGTGGCCCCGGAAGGCAGTGGAGGATGGCCCAACTGCTTGGGCCCTGCACCCCATGGGAGACCAGGAGAAGCACCTGGCTCCTGCCGTGGGATCTGCGCGGTGTGCCAGCCGCAGCGCGCTGACCAAGGCGGCCATTGGAGGGTGAACCAACGGCAAAAGGAAGACCTTTCTCTCTGTCTCTCTATCTCACTGTCCACTCTGCCTGTCAAAAAAAAAAGAAAGAAAAAGAAAAAGAGGTGTCTAATAATTTTCTTATTTATTTATGCCAAGAGTTTATACTGTGGTTTAGGCACTGTATTTGGTACTGAACGTGCAGTGGTGATGCTATGTTTACACTCAGCTTAGAAATAAAATAGAAGAAACGAATCAAAAGCAAGCAAAAACATTATTGGTCTGAAAAGTGCTGTGTAGTAAACAAAAACAAACTTGCAAATACAGGCTGGTTAGAGAGTACTTCAGGTGATGTTGTCTCCAAGGGAGAGATGCTTACAAAGACCTTAAAGGAATAAAGGGGAACTTTAGGGCTCTGAGGTTGGGAATGAGTTTAATATAATTTTTGAATAGAGAAAAACCAAACTGACCAGAAAATCAATGAAAAAGAAAAAGATTGGTCATAATTGAAATCAAAGTTTGGATAATATCTTACATATGGTCCAAGAATAAATATATATATATATATATACACACATATATATATATATATATTTCATTATTCCTTATTGATATAGGCAATCTCTCTCAATTCAGCAAATGAAAATACTTTATTTCACCTTTTTCCTTACCTCTAATCTTATTTAGACAAGGCCATATTCAAAGTAGAAGTTCTATCCTCCCTTCAGAGAAAGGTACTGCCTTCTTTGATGGCCTGTTCTTTATGAAGGGATTTCACTCACAGAGATCTTTCATTTAGGTCATTTTTTTCTGCCACAAGGTCTTGGCTTTCCATGCCTGAGAAACTCTCATGGGCTTTTCAGCCAGATCCGAATACCTTAAGGGCTGATTCTGAGTCCAGAGTGCTGTTTAGGGCTTTTGCCATTCTGTAAGTCTGCTGTGTATCCTTTCCATGTAGGATCATTCTCTCCTTTTTAATTCTATCAATTATTTGCAGACACTGGTCTTATTTACGTAATCCCTTTGACATTAATCCTAAATTTTTGATCAATTATGAACTTAAACTGATCACTTTATCAAGTAAGATGGCATTGGTACATGCTACCTTGATGGGATTCAGTTGGAATCCCATGCCACATTTCTAGCTCTACCATTTGGGATAAGTCTGAGTGAGCATGTGCCGAACTGTACATCTCCTCCCTATCTTATTCACACTCTTATATTTAACAGGGATCACTTTTCAGTTAAATTTAAACACCTAAGAATAATTGTGTGTTAATTAAAGAGTTCAACCAATGTTATTAAGTAGAACAACAACAACAAAAAACACTAAAAGGAATAAATAGTAAGTTGTTCCTTGACAGAAAGGATAAGCGCTGATCAAGACATTGTTTCTCACAGTGTCCATTTCACTTCAACAGGGGTCCTTTCAGGTGCCCAGTTAGTTGTCAACGATCAGGGAGAACATATGATATTTGTCCCTCTGGGACTGGCTTATTTCACACAGCATGATATTTTCCAGATTCTTCCAGTTGATGCAAATGACCAGATTTTATTTTTTTAGCTGCTGTATAGTATTCTTTAGAGTACATATGCCCTAATTTCTTGCTCCAGTCTTCTGTTGATGTGCATTTAGGTTGATTCCAGGTCTTAGCTATTGTGAATTGAGCTGCAATAAACATTAATGTGCAGACAGCTCTTTTATTTGCCAATTTAATTTCTTTGGGTAAATTTCATGGAGTGGGGTGGCTGGGTTGTATGGTAGGGCTATATTCAGGTTTCTCAGCAATCTCAAAACTGACTTCCATAGTGGCTTTACCAGTTCGCATTCCCACCGATAGTGGGTTAGTGTCCTTTTTCCCCACATCCTCACCAGCATCTGTTGATGGTAGATTTCTGTATGTAAGCCATTCTAACTGGGGTGAGGTGAAACTTCATTGTGGTTTTGATTTGCATTTCCCTGATTGTTAGTGACCTTGAACATTTTTTCATGTGTCTGCTGGCCATTTGGACTTCCTCTTTTGAAAAATGTCTACTGAGGTCCTTGGCCCATCTCTTAAGTGGGTTGTTTGTTTTGATGTTGTGGAGTTTTTGATCTCTTTGTAGATTCTGGTTATTAAACCTTTATCAGTTGCATAATTTGCAAATGTTTTTTCCCATTCTATTGGTTGCCTCTTCACTTTCCTGACTGTTTCCTTTGCAGTACAGAATCTTCTCAATTTGATGTAATCCCAATTGTTAATTTTGGTTTGACTGCCTGTGCCTCTGGGGTTCCTTCCAAGAAGTGTTTGCCTGTGCTTATATCTTGCAGGGTTTCTCCAATATTCTGTAATAATTTGATGGTGTTGGCTCATAAATTTAGATCTTTAATCCTTGTTGAGTGGATTTTTGTGTAAGCTGTAAGGTAGAGCTCTTGCTTCATACTTCTTTATGTGGAAATCCAGTTTTCCCAGCGCAATTTGTTGAATAAATGTCCTTACTCCAGGAATTGGTTTTAGATCCTTGATCAAATATAAGTTGGATGTAGGTATTTGGATTGATTTCTGGTGTTTCTATTCTATTCCATTGGTCTATCCATCTGTTTCTGTACCAGTACCAGGCTTCTTTGATTATAACTGCCCTGAAGTATGTCTTGAAATCTGGTATTGTGATGCCTCTGACTTTGTTATTGCTGTACAAGATTGCTTTAGCTATTCAAGGTCTCTTACATCTCCATATGAATTTTAGCATGTTTTTTTCCAGATCTGAGAAGAATATCTTTGGTATTTTGGTTCGTATTGCATTGAATCTATAAATTGCTTTTGGGAGAATGGACATTTTGATGATATTGATTCTTCCAATCCATGATCATGGAAGATTTTTCCATTTTTTGGTATCCTCTTCTATTTCTTTCTTTAAGATTTTGTAATTCTCATCGTAGAGATCTTTAACGTCCTTGGTTAAGTTTATTCCAAGGCATTTGATTGTTTTTGTAGCTATTGTGAATGGGATTGATCTTAGAAGCCCTTTGTCAGCCATGGCATTGCCTGTATATACAAAGGCTGTTGACTTCTGTGCATTGATTTCATATCCTGCTACTTTGCCAAACTCTTCTAGGAGTTCCAGTAGTCTCTTATTGGAATTCTTTGGTCCAATGGTGTGTCAATTTTGTTTGTTTTTTCAAAAAACCAGCTTTTCATTAGGCTGATCTTTTGTAATTTTTTTGGATTCAATTCTGTTGATTTCTTATCTAATTCTAATAATTTCTCTTCTCTTACTAACTTTGGGTCTGGTTTGTTGCAGTTTTTCTAGATCGTTGAGATGCACTGAAAGCTCATTTATTTGATGCCTTTCCAATTTCTTGATGTAGGCTACTATTGTTATAAACTTTCCTCTTAACATTGCTTTTGCTGTATCCTATAAGTTTTGATATATTGTGTTACCCTCATTTACTTCCAGAAAGTTTTTGATCTCTTTTGATTTCTTCTATGACTCACTATTCATTCAGGAGCATATTGTTTAGTCTCCAAGTGTTTGCATAAGCTCTAGGGATTCCTGAGTTGCTAATTACAGCTTTATTCAACTGTTGTCTGAGAAGATGCATGGTATGATTTCAATTCTTTTGAATTTGCTGAGACTGCCTTATGGCCTAGTATGGAACCTGCTTAGAGTAGGTTCCATATACTGCTGAGAAGAATGTGTATTCTTTAAGTATAGGATTAAAAGTTCTGTAGATACCTGTTAGATCTATAGTTTTGATGAAATCTGCTGCGTCCTTGTTGATCTTCTGTCTGGAAGTGGAGTCTTGAAATCCCCCAATACTATTGTATTGGAGTGTAAGTCTCCCTATAAGTTCCTCAACATGTCTTTTAAATAAAATGGTGCCCTGTAATTAGGTGCATATACCTGTATAATAGTTACATCTTCCTGTTGAATTGATCCCATAATCATTGTATAGTGCCCCTCTTTGTCTCTCTTAACAGTTTTTGTGTTAAAGTTTATTTTGTCTGATATTAAGTTGGCTACGCCAGCTCTTTTTTGGTTTCTGTTGGTATTGCATCTTTGTTGGAAAGATGTGTTTCTTGTAAGCAGCAAATAGATTTTTGTTTTTTTGACAGGCAGAGAGAGAGACAGAGAGAAAGGTCTTCCTTTACAGTTGGTTCACTCTCCAATGGCCGCTGCAGCCTGTGTGCTGTGGCAGGTGCACTGTGCTGATCCGAAGCCAGGAGCCAGGTGCCTTTCCTGGTCTCCCATATGGGTGCAGGGTCCAATCACTTGGGCCATCCTCTACTGCCCTCCCAGTCCACAGCAGAGAGCTTGACAGGAAGAGGGGCAACCAGGACAGAATCCAGCACCCCAACTGGGGCTATAACCCAGTGTGCTGGCGCCGCAAGGTGGAGGATTAGCCTTTTGAGCCGCGGCGCCAGTGATGGGTTTTGTTTTTTAATCCATTCAGCCAGTCTGTGCCTTTTAACTGGAGAGTTGAGGCCATTTACATTCAATGTGACTATTGATAAGTAGAGACTTTGCCCTGTCATTTTCCCATAGATATTTCTAATATATGCTTTGAACTTCCTGTGATCTTTTACTGAGATTTTTTTTTCCTTTACATTCTCTAGTTGATGGTCATGTTTCTGTGTTTCTGTGTATAACACATGTTTAAGCATCTTTTGCAGGGCTTGACAAGTGTTGACAAATTCTTTCAATTTCTGTTTGCTAGGAAAGGTTTTATTTCACATTCACTCACAAATGAGAGCTTTACAGGATATAATATTCTGGGCTCGTAGTTTTTTTCTCTTAGTACTTGGGCTATATCTCGCCATTGCCTCCTAGCTTCTAGGGTTTCTGATGAGAAATCTGCGTGAGTCTGATTGTTGATCCTCTGAGAGTAATCTGACGTTTCTCTCATGCACATTTTAGAATCTTTTCTTTATGTTTCATTGTGATGAGTTTGATTACAATGTGTCATGGTGAGGATCTCTTTTGGTCATGTTTATTGGGGGTTCTATGTGCTTCCTGTACTTGTATGTCTCTTTCTTACTCCAAACCCGGGAAGTTTTCTGCTAGTATCTGAGTATAAAGGCTTTCTAATCTTTTCTCTATCTCTTTTTATGCCTTCAGGAATTCCTAGAACCCAAATGTTGGTTTTTTTAATAGTATTTTGTAGATTCCCAACAATATATTTTTAGATTTCTAATTTCATCTTCTTTTCTTTGGTTTAACTCTATACCTTCCTATGCTCTGTCTTCTAAGTCCAGTATTTTCTCTTCTACCTCACTGATTCTTTTTTATGGCTCTCAAATGCATTAGTCATTTGTTCTATTGAATTCTTCATTTCATTTTGGTTTCTCTTCAATATCTCAATTTCATGTTCTGTTAAATTCCTCATTTCATTTTGATTCCTCCTTATTATTTCATTTTCAGGAGAGAGATTTTCTGTCCTGTCCTGTATGGATTTCTGTAGTTCATGCATTTGTTTTTGAAAACTTCTAAATGTTCTTATAATTTTTTTGAAATCTATATCTTGCATTTTTTTGTCTCAATTATCTTCATAAGCTTGTATTGGAGTGTCATGTTCATTTGGGAGAGTCATGATATCTTCCTTTTTCTTGTTTCCTCAGTTTCTGTGTTTGTTATTTGTCATTGTGGAGATATTCTTTGGTTTCTTCTTTTTGTTTCCGCTGTGGTGGCTTTTCTAGTCATACTATGACTCTAGATTAAGTTGATTGTATGCTTTTGGTTAATCTCTGGAGGCTTGTGGTAGGTTTGGCTAGAGAGCTCTGTTCAGTTCTTCAGGGTTAAGGCTGTGTAAAAGGTGACTCACCCAGGTTTGGCATGGTAAATCTCTCTCTCTCTCTCTCTCTCTCTCTCTCTCTCTCTCTCTTTATTCAGATGGGAAGTAATTCTGCTTAGCTGAGCTCTTCTCCTTGATGGCAATCAGTGCCTGAATGGTAGCCCCAGTGGGTATAATATTCATCTGCTCTGTCCTAAGGACCACACAAAGTTTCTGTGAAGTCCTCAGTGTTAGCTCAGATTCTCCTGCAGTATCTCTCCCCGGGTAGCCAAGGCTGCCTGAACTTGTGGCATCTCCCACCGAGACTACCCATGTCTCAGCCACACCGTGAGTTCTCCCACATACCCTCAGTTTTTTTTTTTTGTTTGTTTGTTTGTGTTTTTTTTTTGTTTGTTTTTGTTTTTTTTTTTTCACAGTCCAGGTTCAATAACTCCACAAATTCACTAGGTCTTAGTATCCTGTTATTTCTCCCCATCAGAGTCAGGTTTTCTGTTTGGCTGAGGGAGATCTGGTGCCCTGAGCTTGCACATCTGTTACATATGTCCGAAATGGCGCCCGCTCTATTGTCTCGCTTGCCTTTGTAAGTTGATTGGAGAGAGAGAATCGTGTCTGTACCGGTCCCTTTTTTTTTTTTCTCTCCTCTGATTAGGCTGGTGTACTTTCCCCCATGGGACTTCAAGCCTCATTCCCTCTAGTCTCTTCCTGCCGCTTTTCTGCCAGTGTCTCGGTCTACTGTGGTTTGGTCTCACCTCCTATTCCAGTGTGGAGCAGAGACACTCTCAGCAGCTGGGCTCCCGAGCCATGGGCGCCTGTGCCTTCCATGTAGGTCCACCATGTACCTCTAATTCCAGAAGAGTTTCCTCTGCAGTTTTTTCCTTAACTCTTCCCTGAGACTACAGTATCTCCACTTTTATTAACCTATCTTTTCCTGGACTATCAGTGAGCTCCCTCCCTTTCCGCCATCTTGGCCCCTCTATTTTTCTATTTTTATAGTACCAAAATGATTTGAAATTTTGCGTAGTTCTCCATAGAACTATAATAATACTTTTCAAGATCTCTGTGATTAAATACTTCCTAGCCAATTGAATGCAATTAAGGGAAATATAAATAGGATATAAGAAATCATCTGGAAGCTTTTCACATTGAATTACTGTCTTCTTTAAAAACTTCTTGATATAGACACCCATTAATACCATTCCTCTTTCCTCGAGCACCTGTTCCTGGTAAAAACAAGGGCTATATTGATTTGCTGCAATTTATCTTCACCCAGGATTTTTGTCTTGACAGTGTGAGAAGATTAATTGGAATTAATGGCATTTGCACAGCTAATTAAAGTCACTCTTCCTAAAGTCAAATCAATTCCTTTAATCAGAGCAATGACAAAGCTTTGCTTACTTGTTACAGTTTGCATGTAAATTTTTCTTGGATGAATCAGAAACTGTGTAAGCATTACGCATGCTGTAACACAGTAACTACTTAGGTTGACCTGGAATTTCTCTGACACTTTGTAATTCCCAAAATGTCACTATGCCACATATATATACACATATATATGCCACATACATATACTCTAAGAATGTTTTAATTTAGATGCAATGAAATATAATGTATGTGTATACATTTCATATATATTTTATTTTTATAACTCTTTATATTGGTTTATATTCACATGCATAAATGATAATTCTTCAAGTTTACATAATGAATGAGGAGTTAGAGGGTTAGTAATTCTCAGTCATTTAGACATCAAATCAATGTTCAGTTTGTACTTTCTGGTTTTATTATTTGCTGATAATTCCTTTCTCTACCTTAGCTATCTATATCTTTGTTGGTATAGATATATATAGTGTTCACTGAAGACTGAATGGTTCAGGTAAAATATACATTTCTGAGGGAAAGTTTTGATAGGCTTATCACAAATTTTGTCTGTGTTGCTGTTCACCATTAATGCAGCAATGATGGTTCATTTGACATGGGAGTGGAGTAACAGGATAGAGGACCTGTACATTCTCTTCGTCAATCCTGACAGAAATATCTTTTTATTCCAGACAAGGGAGAAGCATAATAAACATGTGAAAGATAAAGCAAAGTAGTGTTTATGGTTAGCTAAAGACATTTAGTGATATGAGTGACAGTGATATTTGATCTGTAATAGTATAAACAACAAACATTTATCAAATGCGCATGGCTCTTGAGTAGAGCTTCAATGTCTTTTGGCCTGGTGACTGAGCCCAGACATTGCTGTAATGTCCTCTGTAGGCTTCAGCCTCTTTAGTACTAAGCATCTGGTCCCATGTATTTATGAAGAATCTTGTTTCCCCCTCAGAGGTTTCTCTGACTTTGACAATGAACCCAAGAACTTATATAAGTGAAACTGCGAAATGAAGCTAAATAATGAAAGTTCACAAAATGCAGAGGGATGAGCCAAATGGTGGGCGGCAGGAAGTGATACATGGACATATAGCATTTTCAGTTGCAATAAAGATTTGTAATGTATCTGTATGAAAGTATGAATTAGCAACAATTAAAAACAGGAAAATAGCTCAAGATTCTAAAATTATACAGAAATACTAAAAAAAAGTTTTTATCATTCCTGATGCATGTGTATATAAAAATCAGTACATTAACTGAGTATTTATTCTTCATGCAGTGATTTGGAATCCACTCAAATGGTGTACTGATGATGATGGTATCATTGGTGAATATTTTATGTTTATGAATGAGGATAAGAGATACATTAGTTATTTAAGAATGAATTGATCTCTAGTTACAGAAATACTACTAGTATGCTGAGAATATCCTCTTTAAATATGACTTACAGCATTTCTGAGATAAAAGTAAATGTTTATATTGTATAGTGACACATACCTCTATTAAATTACTTATAAATAAGCATATACATAGCTACAGATAGAAGATACTCCTAATACATAGTTATTTAAATATTTAGGAGTTTATATGTTCAATTATTTACAGGAACCATATCCTACCATACTGCTATCCCAACTCCTTCAGTTGAGTTAATCACACTCTGGAAACACAGTTAAGGGTATGAAGTTTTTTGATCCCTTGATCCCTTGCCCTGATTTTGCTTCTTCTAATTATTAATATGAGCAACCAGAGACTTAGTACTTCTTTCTTCTTCTGGAAAAGAATGAGAAGCTGTTGCTTGTTAAAGCAAAGTCACTACTTTCTGAATCTGTGTGGTTGGGGAAAGTTGCTACTCTTCCTCACCAAAAAAACTAAAAATAAAAGCTAAAATATGAGATACAACTAAGATCAGAAAACTGTAGATATTAGCAAAGAGACATCAGTTCTCCTGAGTTCATATCTTGGGTTCATTCTTCACTTTTGTAGATAATTTTTGTAGGTTAGATTTGAGTTGGGGAGGGATATATCTATGCCAATTTAGAAAAAATGTCAGAAAACAACAAAAACTAATTCCAAAAACTTTCCAACATACTACACTGATGAGAACTATCCATGAAAGAAAATGATGACTAGAAATATTTCCGATTTTCATGTATAGCATGGTGCCTAGTAAGGCAGAACATTAAATTGTGTGTAACTACTTCTATGTCTATGGCTACCTAAATATTTGTTAAAATTTCTTGATATGACTTCTATGGAAATGGACATTTCCATATAATGCGAGGAAGTATGAGTGCTTTCCCTCAGCAATGTGAATAATTGACAAATGAGAAAGCCATTACCCAGAGAATAAAAATGTTCTGGTTTTAAAGTTTGTCCCCCCAAAAAATCATGTTGAAATTTCATAATAGTATAAAGAATTGACTCTTTGAAAGGTGATCAGAACATCAGGGCTCCACCCTCAAGGATGTGACTAATGCTGTTATTAAGCAATGAGTTCAGCTGCTTTTTTGCCTCTCTTGCCTTTTCACCTTCAAGCTGCGATGATGTGGTAAGATGGCCCTGGCAAATGCCAGTGACTTGATCTTGGACTTTGCAGCCTCTAGGACTGTGAGAAAACACATTTCTGTTCTTTACAAATTACTCAGTCTCTAGTAGTCTGTGGTAGCAGCACAAACAGGCTTAGACAAACAGCTTTCTGGTTTTTGTCCCCTGGAGGTCAATAACTCTCTCTTAATAACATACTTAATATGCAGCATTGAACATGAAGTTTATCATTTTACTTAAGGAGACCAGGAACTTCAGTAGGAAATCAATAAAGAAAACATCCCATGAAGCCCAGATTTAAAGATGAAACTCTTGCTAGGATAGGCACACAAGGACTTCATTTTGACTTATGAGAGGAAAGTGACATGACACCTCTTAGAAACCATTTTCCATGACTCTTTGTGGTTTGGATCCTGGGATTACACTCATGAAGAAGGGAGAGGAAAATTGCAGATGTCTTTTGGGAGCAGATGTTACAACTATTGGGTATAATATAAACCCAGATCATGGCTGTGTGTATGAATTTAGTTATGGCATTATAAGAGAGCTCTGCCAAAATAGCATTGAAACTCTTCACAGGATAAACCTTAGGAAATGGGCTTACTTTTTCCACAAAAACTGATGATGATCAGGGTTGGAATCTGTACTCCTTACTGTAACCAAGGCAAATAGATTGTCTAGTCACATTGTAATTCATGGTCCTCTCCTTGCTTTAGAGAACGTATTCCCAAGGGAGACAGCCTATTTCAAGAGGAAATGCATCTTCACGCAGAGTCTGCGAGCACAGACTGGAGAAAGTAATAGAGTTGGATGCGATTAATGTGATTATTCTTGCAAGGTCTCTAGGACTCCTCTGGCTGAGGGACTCCATTGACTATTGCACTGGGAATATCATCATTCTTTTGACAATCTCCTGGAGCCTGGGGAAGAGAGTTTGAATATAATCATACCCTAGCTTCTCACCACATAGCTAGCTGAGCAGACATGAAATGCATTGCTACTGGAAAAACAATTACTGGCAACAGACTGGGGCTTCTCCAGCCTTAGATTACAGGCACTTAACTTCAGAGTTGGCTTTGATACATCATGATAGGAATCAGTGAGATAGATATTCCTTCTACAACCTCTGTATGCGTCAACTCAAGCAACTTTTTAAAAAGTTTGTCTATTTGAGAAGTACAGAGTCAGAGAAAGAAGGAGACAGATAAATCTCCTATCTGCAGGTTCACTACCCAAATGTTCCACATCTGTGCCTAACCAAGACTGAAGCTGGGGCCTGTAGCTCAATATAGGAATCCAAGTGAGTTGCAGGATTCAACTGTTTCAGCCATCACTACAGTCTCCCAAAATCTGCCTTAGCAGGAAGCTGAAACCAGAAGGTGGAACTGGAGTTGAACCCAAGTATTCTAAAGTCAGATGTAGGCATCTTATCTTCAAAGATAAATACCTACTCTACAAGCAAGTCCTGAGATTTTATAAGGCTATGTATTGTAGAAGGGGTAGAATTAGACCAAAATTGTAGCTAATCTAGGCATTTTTATATCACTTCTGCATTTTACAACATCACATTATTTGCCTTCATATTACATTGTCAGCTAATTCAGTTGCACATATTTGTATAAAGAACCTAGAAGAGGCCTACAAGACAGGTATTGTTTACCAAATTTTAGCTGCTATATAGAACTGATGAAGTGTATATATATATATATATATACACACACACACACAGACACACGCACACATACACACTCATTCTCAGTACCTGTGGAAGATGAATTTCAAGTTTCCATATGTGAAACCTGCAGAATGCTCAAGTCCCATATATAAAATTGTATGCTATTTGCACAAATTCTATACACATTCCTCTGCTTACTTAGAATCATCTTCAAGTTACGTTTAATATGGAATGCAATGTAAATACTGTGTGGGGAGTTGTAAAATTATATTGCTCAGTACATCTTGAAAAGGGGAAAAAGTATACAAGTAGAATACAGAAGCAATTATAAAACTGTTTTCAATGTGAAACCACCCGCTGTGGTACAGTAATAAAGCTGCAACCTGCAGTGCCACCATCTACATAGGACCCGGTTCGAGTCACAGGTGCTCCACTTCCGATCTAGCTCTCTGCTATGGTCTGGGAAAGGAGTCAAATAAGGCTCAAATCCTTTGGTCCCTGCATCCATGGGGAGGACCCAGAAGAAGCTTCTGGCTTTGGATCTGCCCCGGTCTGGCTGTTGTAGCCATTTGGGGAGTGCATATGGAAGATCTCTCTCTCTGTCTCTCTGTCTCTCTCTCTCTCTCTCTCTCTCTGCCTCTCTGTAACTCTGCTTTTAAATAAAAAATAATAAATTAAAAAAAAAGTATGTCAAAGATCTCTACAATGAAAATTACAAAACACCGAAGAAAGAAATAGAAGACATTAACTGGGAAAATCTTCCATGTTCATGAATTGGGAGAATCAACATCATCAAAATGTCCATACTACCAAAAGCAATTTATAGATTCAGTGTAATTCCAATCAAAATATCAATGACATTCTTTGCAGATTTAGAAAAAAACTATGCTAAAATTCATACGGAAACACAAGAGACCATGAATAGCTAAAGCAATCTTACACAATAAAAACAAAGCTTAAGGCATCACAATACCTTACTTCAAGATGTATTACAGGGCAGTTATAATCAAAACAAATGCTATTGGCACAAAAACAGATGTGTAGACCAGTTGAACAGAATAGAAACTCCAGAAATCAATCCATGCATCTGCAACCAACTCATCTTTGACAGTGGAGCTAAAATCATTCACTGGAGCAAGGGCAGTCTCTTTAATACATGGTGCTGGGGAAAATGGATCTCCACATGCATAAGTCTGAAACTAGACCCATACTGTATACCCTACACAAAAATCCACTCAAAGTGGATTGAAGACCTAAATCTATGAACTGCTACTATCAAATTACTAGAGAACATTGGGGAAACTTTGCAAGACATAGGCATAAGCAAAGATCTTACAAAAGACACCCGAAGCATAGGCAATCAAAGCCAAAATTGACAAATGGGGTTACATCAAGTTTAGAAGGTTCTGCACTACAAAAGAAACACTCACACTTCAAGTAAAGTGAAGTGGCAACCTACAGAATTGAGAGAATATTTGCAAACTATGCAGGTGATGAAGGTTTAACATCCAGAATCTACAGAGAGCTCAAGAAATTAAACAACAAGAAACGAACAATCCAGTTAAGAGAAAGATTTGAACAGACATTTTTCTTTCTTTTTTTAAAAAACTTTTATTTAATAGATATAAAGTTTGAAAGTACAACCTTTGGATTATAGTGGCTTTTCCCCCCATAACCTCCCTCCCACCCACAGCCATCCCTTTTCCCACTCCCTCTCCCATCCCATTCTTCATCAAGATTCATTTTCAATTATCTTTATATACAGAAGATCAACTTAGTTTATGCTAAGTAAAGATTTCAACAGTTTGCACCCACACAGATACACAAAGTATAAAGTACTGTTTGAGTACTAGTTTTACCATTTATTCGCATAGTACAACATATTAAGGACAGAGATCCTACATGGGGAGTAAGTGCACAATGCCTCTCGTTGTTGATTTAACACTTGACCCTCTTATTTATGATGTCAGTAATCACCCGAGGCTCTTGTCATGAGCTGCCAAGGCTATGGAAGCCTCTTAAGTTCACAAACTCCAACCTTATTTAGACAAGGCCATAATCAAAGTGGAAGTTCTTTCCTCCCTTCAGAGAAAGGTACCTCTTTCTTTGATGGCCCATTCCTTCTGCTGGGATCTCACTCACAGAGATCTTTCATTTAGGTCACTTTTTTTCCACAGTGTTTTCCATGCCTGAGAAACTCTCATGGGCTTTTTAACCAGATCTGAATGCCTTAAGGGCTGATTCTGAGGCCCAGTACTGAACAGGCATTTTTCAAGAGAGGAAATTCAAATGGCCAATAGATACTTGAGAAAATGTTCAGAATCACTAGCCATCAGGGAAACATAAATCAAAACCACAATGAAGTTTCCTCTCTCTTCAGTTAGAATGGCTCTCATATGCTGACAAGGATGTGGGGAAAAAGGTACCCTGATCTATTGTAATGTAAACTGGTGTAGGCACTGTGGAAGACAGTATGGAGATACTTCAGAAATCCGAATGTAGAACTACCATATGATCCAGCCATCCCACCCCGGGAATTTACCCTAACCAAAAGAAATCAGCACATAAGAGTTACATGTACCCCCATGTTCATTGCAGCGCAATTCACAACAGCTCAGATATGGAATCAACTCAGATGTCTATCAGCTGTTGACTAGATAAAGAAATTATGCTTGACAATGGACATGTTTTCTAGAACCTTCAGGGTAAAAAGCTGTCCTGACCAAAGCAGCATTTTAACACACAACCCTTGGACCAACAACTTTATCAGCCTGTTGCTTGCATTAGAATAGTCTAGTAACCTTGAGTTTCAGCTGTTTGGAAATTCTAGCTGAAACCTGTCTTTCATACTGCTTACCCAATCACCAGCTACCCTAAACTTGTACTGAGTCCAGCAGTCAATAGGGTTTTTTTTGTTTTGTTTTGGTTTGGTTTTTTTTTTTTTTTTTTTTTTTTTTTTTTTTTTTTGGTGCGTTGAGTAACCTGAACCTTGGCAGTGGCAGAGGGCACTGAAGTTCAAGTGCAAGTTCTAATCTAAATTTAAGCAGTTTATCATTTGATTCAGGACTCTGAGCTGTTTTCTGCAAGAAGGCAGCCTGTTCTCCCAGCTTGCTCTTTGCAGTTAAGTTGAACAGTGGCAAGATGGAAATGGCAGTTTTTTTCTCTTATCTTGTCAGAAGAGCACACAATAGGGTCCTTTAGGCTCACCTTGAAATTTTATTTGGCAACAGATGCTATTCTTCACTCAACAATTTCAGTGTGGAAACTAAGCTCTATCAGGAACACCTTCCAATCTGATATCCTGATGATTGCTTGTGGGATGTGGCATAGCGCACCCCTGGAGATACTGGCATATGGGGATAGTTAGGTATAGAGGAGGCTATGCCTGGTTCCTGATATGTGGGACAGATGTGATTTGACATTCAGATTTGTTTGTTTTTATTCCCTGGCGATTTGAGTCCCTGAGAGCTGGTGTGAACCTGTGTTTTGTGGCGATACATTAATAAAATCACTAAAGCCCTGGATCTGCTTGCCTTTTAGCCTCACCTGTAGCACTAAGCATTTACCTTCATGGCAGATTAGGACTTTAACCATTACTGCTTTTGTTAACTTTGGGAAATGGTGCCACTCAAAAGCAACTTCCTAACTTTAGGAATTGTGGGGCTCCATGGGATGCGCAGCCATGGAGCCCCCACGTCAAGGTCGGTCTGATAGCTGTTGCTGTGTCTTTATCACAAGGCAGATGTTGCTAGTTTCGGTTAGGGCAATGCTTTCCCATGGTCAGGACTTTCCAGAGGAGTTGAGAATGTTGTAAACAACAAGATGGCGCCGAGGACCGCGCAGTGAGCCTGCCTGCTGCGTGACACCTCATCTGATTGGCCCGAGGACGTGTGCACACTGCGTGAACAGACAGCGGATTGGAGTGTTCCGTGCATGGACTTGAGCCCGCTTGCAATTGGCCGGATTTTGTATATAAGCTGTGTGCTGAGGAAGGAGGGGGCTTTTCTTTCCACTCTCCTCCCTTCATTCTTTCTCTGTCACTGTTATTTTCTTATTAAAAGTCTACTGAAGACCGATAAGCTGTGAGCAGTGTCATTCCTTTGCGGGCAAGGGAGCGACAAGGAATAACTGTATTCTAGTGAAATTCCTAATGCTGGTGCCTTGTTCTAGGATGCCACTATACTCTTAGCTCAAATGTCCTCTTCCAGATAGTGAATTAAGGCTTAGATTTCTGGGTTTGGCACTATGGCGCAGTAGGTTAATCCTCTCCCTGCGGTGGTGGCATCCCATATGGGCACCTGTTTGAGTCCTGGCTACTCCATTTCCAATCCAGCTCTCTGCTATGGCCTGTGAAAACAGTAAATGGCCCAAGTGGTTGGGCCCCTGCACATGCATGGGAGACTAGGAGGAAGCACCTGGATACTGGCTTTGGATTGGCACAGCTCTGGCCGTTGCAGCCATCTGGGGAGTGAAAGTGAACCAATGGAAGGAAGACCTTTCACTCTGTCTCTTCCCTAACTGTCTGTAACTCTACCTCTCAAATAGATAAATACAATCTTAAAAAAAAAATAAAGCTTAGCTTTCCAATCATGAAAAGAAACCCTGATGCTCTCCATGGCCATTATTCCTCGGTATCAAAGACTCTACCCTAGGGAGAACTCTTTGGCTAGATCCTGTAAACTGAAAGAATTTCCAGTGTCTAAAGTGAGCTTTACATCCAGAGGCCAGATTCAAAGGACCAATGGAGAGGTGTTGAGGAGTTGTCCCAAAAGTAACGACACTTTTTCAGTTATTTAGAGACTCCTAAGTTGAGAATTAGGAGAGAAGAGGCTTTTTTTTGTGAGTTTAAGTGCCTAAATCTTGTTTACCTATCACTTTTTTAAAAAATGGCTTAAATGTAAGTGCAAGAAAATGCTTGGAGTTTTATAAAAAAATAAATTATGCTATATATACACTTTGGATTACTACTCTGCTATAAAAATGAAACCTTGTGTTTTCCAACAAGATGGACACAACTGGAAATGATTATACTTAGTGAAATAAGGGATTTCCAAAAAGGCAAGTATCATATGTTTTCCTTGGTCTGAGATAACTGGTAGATTATCTGAAATGTACTCTATTGGCATGAAATAAACATTTTGAGATCCAATAATTGTTTACAGCCCTTGTCTCTGCTTATGAGGAACACTGTTATTTTTTTCCCCTTCATAGTATTTGTTGAACTCTTTAACTTAGTGTAGGGTTAACTATAGGATCATTACATAAAGTGAAATTAAATTGTTGTGAAAATTAAGAATGGGAATAAGATTGGGAGGAAGAAGAAAGGTTGCAGTGTGGATGAGAGAGAAGGTGGGGGGGGGGGAGTATCACTGTGTTCCTAAATGTGTATATATGAAATACATGAAACTTGTATAACTTAAATAAAATTTAATAAATTAAAAAAAACTGGGTGCACAAACAAAATCAGCACACTCAAATCAATAAATGTGATACATCGTATTAACAAATTGAAGAATAAAATCCATAATATTAACTCAATGGATGCAAAGAAAGCATTTGAGAAAATACAAAATCCTTTCATGATAAAAACCTACAGCGAATTGGGTATAGAAGGAACATTTTTCAACACAATCAAGGTGATATATGACAAAACCACACCAGCATCATATTGAATGAGGAAATGTTGGAAGCATTTCCACCACTAAGATGTGAAAACAGACCAGGATACCCACGCTTACTACTATTATTCCATATAGTTCTGGAAGTGTTATCCAGAGCCATTAGACAAGAAGAAATGAATCAATGAAATACAAATTGGAAAGGAAGAAATCAGATTATCCCTGTTTGCTGGTTCAACAAAAAACTTAGAACTCATAAGAGAATTTGGCAAAGTTGCAATATATACAATCAACACACAAAAATTAATAACAATCTTATACATCAACAATGCAGTTTCTGAGAAAGTGCTTCCAAGATCAGCCCCATTCACAAAAGCTACAAAAAATTTAAGGACCATGAGATAAATTTAACTGGGAGTGTGAAAAATCTCTGCCATGAAAATTACAAAACACTAATGAAAAAATAATAAACACAAAAAATGAAAAATCTTGCATGTTCATGGATTAGAAAAAAATATTATCCTCAAAATGTCCATACTACCTAAAGCAGTTTACAGTTTCAGTGCAGTTCAATTCAGAGTCCCAAGGACAATCTTCACAGAACCAGAAAAATATTTTTTTAACTTTTATTTAATGAATATAAATTTCCAAAGTACGACTTATGGATTACAATGGCTTCCCCCCATACCGTCCTTCCCACCCACAGCCCTCCCCTTCCCCACCCCCTCTCCCCTTCCATTCACATCAAGATTCATTTTCGATTATCTTAACATACAGAAGATCAGCTTAGTATACATCAAGTATGGATTTCAACAGTTTGCTCCCACACAGAAACATAAAGTGAAAAATAATAGATGATTTTTTTTAAATGATGATGAAATCAGAGCAGACCTATTGTCATGTTTAATCCCAGTGAGAGTCAAGTTGGGAATTGATAATTTCTTTTTTCTTTTTTTTTTTACAGAGGATCAGTTTAGTATGCATTAAGTAAGGATTTCAACAGTTTGCACCCCCATAGAAACACAAAGTGAAATATATTGTTTGAGTACTCGTTATAGCATTAAATCTCAATGTACAGCACATTAAGGATAGAGATCCTACATGAGGAGTAAGTGCACAGTGACTCCTGTTGTTGACTTTACCAATTGACACTCCTGTCTATGGCATCAGTAATCTCCCCATGCTCCAGTCATGAGTTTCCAAGGCTATGGAAGCCCTCTGAGTTCACCGACTCTTATCTTGTTTAGACAAGGTCATAGTCAAAGTGGAGGTTCTCTCCTCCCTTCAGAGAAAGGTACCTCCTTCTTTGATGACCTGTTCTTTCCACTGGGATCTCACTCGCAGAGATCTTTTGCCAGAGTGTCTTGGCTTTCCATGCCTGAAATACTCTCATGGGCTTTTCAGCCAGCTCCAAATGCCTTTAGGGCTGATTCTGAGGCCAGAGTGCTATTTAGGACATCTGCCATTCTATGAGTCTGCTGAGTATCTCACTTCCCATGTTGGATCACTCTCCCCTTTATTTACTCCATCGGTTAGCGTTAGCAGGTACTAGACTTGTCTATGTGCTCCCTTTGACTCCCAGTCCCTCCACCATGACCAACTGTGAACTGAAACTGATCACCTGGAACAGTGAGATGGCATTGGTACATGCCACCTCGATGGGATTGAATTGGAATCCCCTGGTATGCTTCCAACTCCACCACTTGGGGCAAGTCAGCCTGAGCATGTCCCAAAAATAATTTTAAAATTCATATGAAACATGAAAGACCTAAAGCAATCTTAAACAACAAAAACAAAGAGGCATCATGATACCAGATTTCAAAACGTACTGCAGGGCTGTTACAATCAAAATAGCCTGGTACTGCTACAAAATAGACATGCAGAGTAGAAATCCCAGAGATTAACACATGTCTACAACCCACCAACAAGTGAGCTAAACTCATTCACTGGAGAAAGGACAGAAATGATTCTGGGAAAACTGGATTTGCACATGCAGAAGCTTGAAACAAGACCTCTACTTATAGCCCACACAAAAATTAATTCATATTATGGGGCCAGCGCCGTGGCTCACTGGTTAATCCTCCACCTGCAGGCACCAGCATCCCATATGGGCACTGGGTTCTAGTCCTGGTTACTCCTCTTCCTGTCCAGCTCTCTGCTGTGGCCCAGGAGGGCAGTGGAGGATGGCCCAAGTGTTTGTGCCCCTGTACCTGCATGGGAGACCAGGAAGAAGCACCTGGCTCCTGGCTTTGGATCAGTGCAGCATCAGCTGTAGTGGCCATTTGGGGAGTGAACCAACGGAAAGAAGACCTTTCTCTCTGTCTGTCTCTCTCACTGTCTATAACTCTACCTGTCAAATAAATAAAACAAAATAATTCATAGTAGACCAGAGATCTAGTATTAAGACCTAAAACCATCAAATTCCTAGAGTAAAGCATTGGGCAAATGCTGCAATGTACTGGCCTAGGAAAAGCCTTCTTGGATAAGATCTTAGAGGCACAGGAAATGAAAGCAAAAACAGACAAATATGATTGCATAAAGTTAAGAAGCTTCCAGAAAACAAAGGAAATACTCAACAAATTGAAGAGACAAGTAATGGAATGAGACAAAACATTTGAAAACTATGCATTTGATAAGGATCTCAAGAAACTCAACAATAACAACAAGCCAATCCAGTTAAGATATAGACAAAGGTATGAACATTTTTCAAAGATGAAACACAAATGTCTGTATAGGTATTTCTCTCAGAAAACAGCTTTGCCCACAAATAATCACATAATCATAAATCCCATCGGTTGACTCAACTGGAACAAATATTTTGCTCTTATTAGGCCTTTAGCATTTCTCATCATTCTTTGTTGCTCTTATGTTTCAATATAAATTCACATTTAATTTGTTTCTCATTAATATTCCCAGGAATCATTCAGTAATAATGTTTTCTGTCTCCTCTGCTCATTGAATATCTATTACTATTTATGCATCCCTGAAGATATCAGTTTGCATTCTTCCCAGAAGAATTACATTTTTGTTATTTTGGGCTCAGAGTTCTGAGACTTTTGCATCTATTTCAGATATATTTTTATCAATTACAAATTGTTTTCAATATTCAGCTTGACATTGTTTGAAGATGTTATAGATATTGTCTCTTATATCTCTTATCAATGTAGTGATGTAATTCTAATGGGAGTGCACCTGCAGGCTTTCTAGAGGTCTCCTGGCTATATTACCTTTTGCTTCCCATCATCTTTATTTTAACCAAGTGTTTTAAATAAAATAGATTTCTACTTTAATGCCAAAATGGAGAAATGGAAAGATAAAGGTAGATAATGTTTTGGAGTGATAATAATGATGTTAATAACAAATTCATGGACATCATAATATATGACCTGTTGTGTTACACATGTTTTATTTGTTCTACTTCAGTAAGGCTCACAATGTATCTCTTGGTGACTCTTTCCTTCTCATTTTTGGATATAGATTAATGGAACTCTTGAGAGCTTCAGTGACTTTTCAAAGGCCTCACGGTCAGCAAATAGGATCTCCAAAAATCTATTTTTTAAACCAACATTCTTTCATTGTATTAAATACTGTTATTGTATATTTGTCTAAAAAATGTAAATACTCTAAACTCAAAGTCACTTCCCATTCTCTCATGTTGGGAAAAACTAGCAGTAATAATAAGCATTTATCTTAAATGTTTGCCAGGCTTGGTGTTATTTTCATAGTCTGTAGACCCTGCTTACTGAAAACAAAGCACATTGAGTTAATCATACACTTTTTTCAGCTTTTAAATTTCTCTCTTAATTCACTGTTTTATTTTTCTGGTTTCTAATTTCTCTATATTGAAAATTTACAATATCACATTTTTACAGATTTAAATTAACAGTTTTTTTTTTTTAAATTTATTTGAGAGGTAGAGTTACAGAGAAAGGGGGATACAGAAAGAGGTCTTCCATCGCTGGTTCACTTCCCAAATGGCCTCAGTGGCCAGAGCTGAGCCAATCTGAAGCCAGGAGCCAGGAGCTTCATCCGTGTCTCTTATGTAGGTGCAGGGCCCAAGCACTTGGGGCATCTTCTGTTGTTTTCCCAGGCCATAGCTAAGAGAGCTGGATCATAAATGGAGTAGCTGAGACTCGAACTAGTGCCAATATGGGATGCAGGCGGCATGGGCAGAGGCTTAGTGCACTCTCTCACAATGCTGGCCCCTTTAACAATTGTTTATAGTTAGTATGTTGCAGTGATCTTTCTAATGATCTCATTTGGTGTAAATACAGAGTTTTATAAGAAGAAAGATATTCCTTTTGAAAAATGTTTCATTTATTTAAATATACCTATTTAAACAGCAAGATACTTTTATTATTGAATATGAATAAAATTTTTAATGAGTGGGACTTTTATTATAATATAACACTTATGCAAATTCATGAATTTTACATTTATATTCCCTTTTCAAACTGCTGTATTTATATTTGTTCAGTAGGGATATAAAGACAACTGTTCATATAAATCACTCATTATTGAATAGGTAAGTATTAGAATTGAGTAGTTATAGCAAGGCAAAACACATGTATTGTTTCTTTGTTATTTTGTGATTTTATATTTAGTTTGAAATAAATATTAAAGAAAATAGTTCACAGTAGTATAGTTTATGAATATTTCCATATACTTGGAAAAATACTCAGCATTTTGGCATTTTTTAGAATAAGAACAGCTTGTAAGAAATGAGAACCTATTCTCCAAGAAGAAAAATAGCACAGATAATGTTAATAAACTAGAATTAGATTCTGTTTGTGTTAGGGCAAATGCCAACTTCTGATCATCAACATCAAATGCTTCTTAGTTTTCTGGTGATCACTCACATTTTTAAACAATTTTAAACTCAATTTTGTGATTTACCAAAGTAGAAAAGCATGAAATGGGATTCTTCATAATAAAGAGAAATCCTTGGTGAATAACAATGCTGGGAGGTGGTGTCACTTCTCTACATTTGTTTTAACTTCTTCACTATGTGCTCCTGTCTTGTTGTGACAGAAATGTGTATCTCCTGCTTTTTCTGGGTCCACAGCAATGTGCATCTTGGAAGTATGAAGTAGGGTAAGGACTGATGTCAGGTCAATGAAAAAAATAGGCTATATTTTCACTCCTGATAAAAAATCATCTTCAAACAATCTATTTTGTTTTTCCTTTTATAGAGATGCTGGAGACTACTGCGATAAATGGTGGCTCGTAAGTTGGAAATGCTCAATGCCCATTGCCCCTTTTGGCTCAGTACACATGTGATAACACACACAGCACCTGCCTACACACACATACACACACACACACAGTACTATGATATGAGTGAGCAGTAGTGTTTCTACACTAAGCCACTGAAATTTGGGGTGTAAGAGCAATTTTTCTCCCCGAATAGCAATGATTATTGCAAATGTGAAATATGCATAATGTTAAAAGCACAGGATTGGTGTAATATATATCTGAATGCATACCCTATTTTTTTCTTCTGTTGATTACGGGGTAAATTACTTGACCCTTCTGTGATTTGGGTTATTTGTTCGTAAATTGTACCTAATAATAGTTGCCTTGTAGGTTTCTATATTAAACAGTTTGTGTATGTGTGTGTATGTGTGTGTGTGCATGCCTAGAACAAGATATTATTTGAAAAGTGTTAGCTTTTGTCATTTTTTTAATTGCTACTTATTGAATTCTTTATTTACTGTAGGAATAAGCTAATGATTACAAAGTAAATCTTTACTTAGTGTAGGGTTAATCTTATGAGTATAGAGTAAATTGAAAGTAGAACATTTTAAAAATTGAGAGGGGATAAGAGAGGAAATAGGAGGAAGGTTGGGAGCATGGGCTGGAGAGAGGGTAGGGTAGGAGGTGTCACTGTGTTCCTAAATCTGTATTTATAAATTGTTTGAAATTTGTTTACCTTCAATTAAAAATTTCAAAAGCTAAAATACTGATGGCATTAAAAAAAGAAATATGTCATTGTAAAAATCAAAAGAAAAATAAGAAAAAAAGGAGAGTGGGAGTGAAGGAAGGAGGGAGGGTAGGGTGGGAAGTGTCATTATGTTCTTAAAACTCTATATATGAAATGCATGAAATCTGTCCCTTTATATAAAGAAAAAGTAAAAAAAAAACCTTTTTTACATATGTTATAATACATTTAGGTCAAGCTTTGTATTTAAAAAAAAAAGTAATTTGAGTGTTCATTATTAGTGTGATCAGAGGACCTAAACCTCCTTTATCTGTATTATATGCATGTGTATGTACATGTGTACTATATGTATGTATATTTTATTCCAATAAGAAAAAAAGAAAAACCATATAACTTGAAATATATCCATTTAGAATGACAAAATAAGTGGTTTGCTAGCAGAATTTGCCTCTGGGATTTTTCATTCTTCCAAAGCTTACCTATTGCTTTTGAACAGGATTTAAATGACAATAATCATAGTTTGTAAATGGTAGAACTGAAGTCTCCCTTTCTTAACTGAGAATTTTATTGAGTCTCAGACTCTCATAATGTGGGGAGCAACTGGGAGCAACTCGGACTAGACTAAGTTACTGGAATTAAGACTTATTCTATGCATCTGCTTTCCCACAATATGGCGCTGAGAAGGGAAACAGCTTCTACACAGCTGCCTCCAGTTCAACCAATAGACTGTGGGACCTGCTCCTGATTGGAGGAGAGCAGCATACTCGGCGTGTGGGCAGCCGAGTTGGGGTTGGCGGAGGAGGACTATAAAGGGGGAGAGAGACAACATGCACCAGGAACATCTAAGGGGAACATCTGAAGGAACACCTGTGCAGCCCCCGAGAGAGCCGGCCGGCGGTGTGCCGCTCCCCCGCGGAACTGGGGAATGTGGCAGGGGGAACCGCCCTTCCACAGAGGTGGAAGGGACAGTAGCCAACCCGGGAAGAACCAGCAGCAAACCCGGGGAGGGCAGAGCAGACGAAAGAACAACGCAGGGTCCTGTGTCGTTCCTCCACGAAGACGGGGAGCGACACATAAGACTAAAGAGAATATTTTCCCCATTTTTCTCCTGATTATCGCAGTGGCATGTTAGATCCTCTCCCTTTCTGGCCCCATTCTAGATATCTGTTACTTTCTTTACTGAAGAGTTGTGTCCCAAATCTTTTCAGACTGAAGGAAATTTCTAGATGTTCAATTGATGAGAATACTGTATTTTGACAGTTCATTGCCACATGTCTTTCCTTTTCATGCACAACACCCTTATCTCTCCCTGAGTTTCTCTCAGTCCAGTGTGTGGAACTCTGTGTTCTTCCCACTACTACTGGCTGCTCATATGCACTCGTGTTAGAGCCCACACTATCTCTGAAAGAACAGAAAAGAATTCCTGTAACAGAACATTCCTCTTAACTTCTGTTATTCCACTGAAAACCACTTAACCCATTTTAAATACATGCATTTGGGCCATACATGTGGCACAGCAGATTAAACTGTCATATTAAATGCCTATATCCCTTATCAGAGTGCTCATTAGAGTCCTCCGATCTCTCTTCCTGCTAATGCATCCTGGATGCAATGGATAATAACCTAATAATTGAGCCCCTGCCTCAGCCTGGACTAACTCTCTCTCTCTACCCCTCTCTCTCTCTCTCTACCTCCCCCCCCCCAATTTTCCTTTCAAAATAAATAAATAAATATTTTAAAATTGCATGCAATCGTCGTAGGGATAAGTGCTTTTCCCAAAGCCCTGTATGACTCCATATCATATCAATTAAATTCAGGAAACCATTGGAGGGGCCGACGCTGTTAATGCGGGTTAACGCCCTGGCCTGAAGTGCCAGCATCCCATATGGGTGCAGGTTCTAGTCCCAGCTGCTCCTCTTCTGATCCAGCTCTTTGCTATGGCCTGGGATAGCAGTAGGAGATGGCCCAAGTCCTTGGGCCCCTGCACCCACATGGGAGTCCCAGAAAGAGCTCCTTGGTCCTGGCTTCAGATTGGCACAGCTACAACCATTGCGGCCAACTGGGGAGTGAACCAGAGGATGGAAGACCTCTCTCTGTCTGTAACTCTGTTTTTCAAATACATAAAATAAATCTTAAAAAAAAATAAGCCATTGGAGTGTGTTGCTTGGGGTAAACAGTTATCGCTTCATACTCAGAACTTCATTTTCCTAGAGAATATGCTCAAGGATATTCATAAGGGAACAAAATAATTCCCACTAACAGTAGAAATTGCATCCTTTCATCTCACCACTATAAATGGCCCCATTCTGTATAAAAATCGGTTTGACCTCTTTGCAATTAGCTGTGATGAACCTAGGAATGGGAACCTGGACATATGAGAAGATATGAGCAGTTCAAAGTGCCTGTGACATAGTGCAATGGAGAATAATCTACAAAAAAAAAGGTATGAATGCTAGATAGTTGTGAGGTAACTGGTGGCTACTATGCCTCATTACATGATAAAAGGGAATGTTGAGTTCTGAATCTACATTTTCAGCTTCTGTTTAGGCACCTGTTTTAGGATTAAAGATTAATCATTGTTTAGAGATAGGATGGTTTTAGATATGTCACTAATTCCTTCAATTTATGTAAGAAAAAAAATTCCCAGTGCTCAATGATTTATCCAGTTCTATTCATCCAGTTAAAGAGGCAGATCCTGGGCCAGACTGGAGACCCAGACTCCAGACCTGTGCTCATTCTGTTACAAATTGCTTGGTTTTCTTCTTATTTCTCTTTTTTGACTTTTACATTTGCACCATTTAGTATTTGAAATCTGAAATATTTATATAAATGGTACTACTTTCTGGATTTTTCAGTGCCAATCCTATGAAAGGAAAAAACACTGGAAACATTAGAAGAGGCTTCACTGTAGAACAGACACCAATTAATTGGAACACTAGCATATTATCCACTATAAACTAGTAATTTTGTTCAATAGTTGAAGAACTCAACATGTCCTGGTTATCTTTAAAATTATCTGAATTAGACTGGCGCCGCGGCTCACTAGGCTAATCCTCCGCCTAGCGGCGCCGGCACACCAGGTTCTAGTCCCAGTTGGGGCGCCGGATTCTGTCCCGGTTGCCCCTCTTCCAGGCCAGCTCTCTGCTGTGGCCAGGGAGTGCAGTGGAGGATGGCCCAGGTGCTGGGGCCCTGCACCCCATGGGAGACCAGGAAAAGCACCTGGCTCCTGGCTCCTGCCATCGGATCAGCGTGGTGTGCCGGCCGCAGCGCGCCGGCCGCGGCGGCCATTGGAGGGTGAACCAACAGCAAAGGAAGACCTTTCTCTCTGTCTCTCTCTTTCACTGTCCACTCTGCCTGCCAAAAAAAAAAAAAAAAAAAAAAAAACTATTAAAAAAATTATCTGAATTAGAAAACTAAGTGAAAGCACTGATTAGAACTTAGTTGTAGATATGGTTTTTTTTTTTTTTTTTTTTTTTTTTTTTGTCAGGCAGAATTAGTGAGAGAGAGTGAGAGAGAGACAGGAAGGTCCTCCTTCCGTTGGTTCACCCCTCAAATGGCTGCTAAGGCCGGCGCTGCGCCAATTCGAAGCCAGGAGCCAGGTGCTTCCTCCTGGTCTCCCATGGGGTGCAGGGCCCCAGCACCTGGGCCATCCTCCACTGCACTCCCTGGCCACAGCAGAGAGCTGGCCTGGAAGAGGGGCAACCGGGACAGAATCTGGCGCCCCAACCGGGACTAGAACCTGGGGTGCCGGTTTTTTTATACTTTCACTTTCTAAATGTATTGCTTTCAAATTTAACACCTTGTATTTCATTTCTTCTGTTTTTCAATTAATTTATAAGTAGCAACTTATTTTATTGATTTAGTTAAGTACTAACCAACTAGCTACTGGATCATCAATGTCCTCACTGTAGTCTACTCAGAAGTTTTACAATGAATTAAAATAATTAGATAGAGCTTTCAACATTACCTTTAAATATATATTTGTGTATAGGTATAAGACAATGGAAATTGGTTGGCAACAATATTACTTGCTTTAAAGACAGTATTTTACATATGGTTCTAGGAATTGCAAATGTTTTCAAGTGTTGGTACTTTTAATGATAACAAAAACAATTACAATGTTCAAAACTCCTGGTATTTGAGGAATATGTTTCTGAATGTCTCTGTTAGTCAATGCTAAATATGATTAGAATATTAGATTGGAGATTTTGAAATATTAAAATCTCAGTGAAATTTTATTTATGCCTTTTTATGTGACATTTCAAAGTTTGTGTCTGATCCAAAATTGACACTATTAGGGGTGGACAGTTTACCATTAAGACATGGCTTGGGTTTGAGTCCTGGCTCCATTCTCAATTCTAGCTGCCTGCCAATGCAGACACTGGAAGGCAGCAGTGATGGCTCAAGTACTTGGGTCATTGCCACTCATGTGAGAGACCTGGATTGGGTTCCTGGCTCCTGGTTTTGGTCTGGCCTAGGAAGATCTATACAAATATCTAGTGTAATACCATTAAAACTCATTTTTTACCAGAGTCCCTGTATTGGAAGAATGACAATATGACTTTTAAAAAATATTTACCTATTTATTTGAAAGAGATACAGAGAGGGAGAGAGGAGAGGGGAGAGGGGAGAGAGGAGGAGAGAGAGGGGAGAGGGAGTTCTTTCATCTGCTGGTTCACTCCCCAGTTGGCTGTAATGGCTGGAGCTGTGCCAGTCCAAAGCCAGGAGTCAGGAGCTTCCTCTGAGTCTTCCCACGTGGGTGCAGTGGCCCAAGGACGTGGAACATCTTCCTCTGCTTTCCCAGGCTGTAACAGAGAGCTGAATTGGAAGTGGAGCCACAGGTTTTGAATTGGCACCCATATGCGATGCTTTCACTGTAGGTGTCAGCTTTACCTGCTACATCACAGTGCCAGCCCCAACAATTTGATTTTTAGAAGACTTTGGTATTTTTTTTTTTTTTTTCAAAATTGGAAGTGGAGCAGCCAGGACTTTAACCATTGCCCATATGGGATACTGGCATTGCAGTCTGTTAACCCACCGTACCATAATGCCAGGCAGGGAGTTTTTGAAGAAGTCCTTAAGGTAACTTAGCAGCAAATGCTGCTCTGGAACAACGTGTCACATTCCCCTGCATCTTCCCCATAACACCACCACTCAAACGTTTGGAAGACATTTATCATATCTGCCCATCTCCCAACTGAAGCGCTGTATTCATTCCTCAAATGATTGTTATTGTTTCTATAGAACCTGCAGCATGCAGTCTCACTTCCTCTGGGATTCATTTGAACTAGTAGAACCTTCATTTTACTGTGGCATTCTCCGCAGGTTGCCTCTCTGAGCCTTTTGGAGATGCTCAGCCTCCCAACTGAGATTCAGAATTTATGAGGTAAGTACTGTTTTTATGGATTCAGTTTTTGTTTAGCTCATATTGCAAGTGATACTCAGAGTAGTTTCATTGGCTGTTCTTCCCTATGACTGATTTCAGATTTACTGTTTAGAAGCTGTAAATGAATAAAAGCTCGACTTGATATGAAAAAAACTTAAGCTATGAGAACTGACACATCATGCATTGATTTCTAGTTAATTGGTCAACAGGCAGGTCATTTGAGGGAGGTGTTGTTAGCTGGGAGAGGTTTGTCTTCCTCATTTCTTAAAGGAAGCAATGATATCTTATTATAGTGCTAACAATTGCAAATAGCAAATGGAAATAGCATTTGTAAAGGATTTAGTATAGAATCTGGTGCTTGGAAGGTGCCCATTAACTTATATTCATCAATATATCACACATGGATGCAAGATGGCCACCGTCTTCTGTCTTGACATCCAGTGAATTAATAGCACAACAGTAATTGAAATTTAAAATTTTAATAAGGGAAATTTTAATATTACCCAATTGTGGAAGATGGGGAAGCCTAAAAGATAACACGGAGAGTGAGCATCTAAAGTTTTGCAGAGCCAATGCAACACTTCCAGGCTGGTTCAGACACAGAGACTCTGCTTGATTACGGACCTATCCCTGACATTGCTGGTAACTAATCCAGCAGAAGTTATGGCCTAGACTGAGTACTAAACAATATTGTACAATTTGATTGGCATAATTTGTGGTAGATTCCAACTGGTGCCCATATGGGATGTCGGTACTGCAGGCAGCAGCTTTTACCACAGCACTGGCCCCTCTTCCCTAATTTTAATTATTTATTTTCTCCTACGAATTTTGGGTTTGGTTTGTTGTTATTATCCTAGGTCCTTGACGAACATTGATAGCTCATTTATTTGGTGCCCTTCTAATTTCTTGATGTAGGAACCAATTGCTATATACTTCTCTCTTCCTGCTTTGGCAGGAAGTTTGGATATGTTGTATTGTCAGCTTAATTCATTTCCAGAATTTTTAAAATTTCTCTTCTGATTTCTTCGACTCACTGCTGGACTCACTGAAGGACCCTGTTGGTCATTTTCCATGTGCTTACATGCGATCTAGATTCCTGAATTATTGCTTTCTAGCTTCATTCTATTGTAGAAAGAGAGGATGCATGGCATGATTTTGATTTTTTTTGTTGTTTTTAAATTTGCTGAGACTTGATTTATGGCCTAGTATATGGTCTGTCCTAGAGAAAATTCCATGCACTGATGAGAAGAAAGTGTATTGTGCAACTGTGGGATGAAATGTTCTGTAGATATCAGTCAGGTCTGTTTGGTCTGTAGTGTTGATTAGCTCTGTTACTTCTTGGTTGATTTTCTGCCCGGTTGATCTGTTCATTGATGAAAGTGGGGTGTTGGAGTCCCCTATTGCTATTGTATTGGAGTGATGTCTTCCTTTAGATCTATTAACATTTTTTTACAGGCAGAGTTAGACATTCAGAGAGAGAGAGATACAGAGAAAGGTCTTCCTTCCATTGGTTCACCCCCCCAAATGGCTGCTACAGCCAGTGCGCTGCACTGATCCAAAGCCAGGAGCCAGGTGCTTCCTCCTGGTCTCCCATGCAGATGCAGGGCCCAAGGACTTGGGCCATCCTCCACTGCCTTCCTGGGCCACAACAGACAGCTGGACTGGAAAAGGAGCAACCGGGACAGAACTGGCGCCCTGGCTGGCACTGCGGCTCACTAGGCTAATCCTCCGCCTTGCAGCACCGGCACACCAGGTTCTAGTCCCGGTCGGGGCGCCGGATTCTGTCCCAGTTGCCCCTCTTCCAGGCCAGCTCTCTGCTGTGGCCAGGGAGTGCAGTGGAGGATGGCCCAAGTGCTTGCGCCTTGCACCCCATGGGAGACCAAGATAAGTACCTGGCTCCTGCCATCGGATCAGCACAGTGCGCTGGCCACAGCGCGCCGGCCGTGGCGGCCATTGGAGGGTGAACCAACGGCAAAGGAAGATCTTTCTCTCTCTCTCTCTCTCACTGGCCACTCTGCCTTTCAAAAAAATAAAAAATAAAAAAAAAGAACTGGCACCCCAGCTGTGACTAGAACCCGAAGTACCAGCGCCACAGGGGTAGGATTAGCCTAGTGAGCCGCAGTGCCGGCCATTTTTTTTAAATAGCCAGAAACTCTCTATTTGGATGAATATACATTTATTATAGTCACATCTTCCTGTTAAATTGATCCATTAATTATTTCATAATGCTCTTCTCTCTTTTAACAGTTTTTGTGTTAAATCTATTTTGTCTATTTGTCTGATATTAAGATTGCTACATCAGCTCTTATTTATTAATTTATCTTTTATTTTTTGCTTTCCATTAGCATGGGATATCTTTTCCCATTCTTTCTATTTCAGTGTGCATATGCTTTGTTGATGAGGTGTTTCTTTTAAGCAGTATATAGATGAGTCTTATTTTTTTAATCCATTTAGCCATTCTGTATCTTTCAACTGGAGAATTTAGGGCATTTATAATCAAGGTTACTATTGATAAGTGATGACTAGGCCCTTTCATTTTTTCATTAATATTCCTATTGGTTGCTTCAGATTTCCTTTATACTTTTACTGGGAGATTTTCTGCCTTCACATTCTTTCGTAATAATAACTATTTTCCTGTGTTTCTTTGTATAGCACATCCTTAAGCACCTTTTGTAGGTATGGATGAGTGGTGACAAATTCTTTCAATTTCTGTTTGTTATGGAAGGTCTTTATTTCACTTCCATTCATAAATGAGAGTTCAGCAGAGTACAGTGTTCTGAGTTGACAGTTTTTTTTCTTTAAGTCTTGGACTATTGTCTCCATTCTCTCCTGGCCTATAGAGTTTTTCATGAGAAGTCAGCTGAGTTTATTTGGAGATCTTCTGAAGGTAACCTGGCATTTCTTTAGTGGACATTTTAAAATATTTTCTTTATGTTTTAAAATAGAAAGTTTGACTACATCGTGTCATGTTGAAGATCTTTTCTGGTCATGTCTAGTAGGATTTCTTTATGCTTCCTGTACTTGGTCATCCCTTTCTTACTCAAAATTGGGGAAGTATCCTGTATTTTTTTTTTTTTTACTAAATAGGCTTTTTAATCCATTCTCTCTGTCCACACCTTCAGGAACTCCTAAGACTTACGTTGGGTCTCTTGATAGTATCTCATAAATCTCATCACTGTTTTTAATTTTTTCTAATTTTTTTTTGTCTAACTGAAAAATTTCCAAAGATCTGTTTTCTAGCTTAGTTTTTCTTCTGCATCATCAAGTTTGTTTTTAAGACTTACTACTATATTTTTATTTGACCTATTGAATTATTTATTTCTAATATTTCATTTGATTTCTCTTTAAAATATCAATTTCATGGGAACCATTTTCATTCATGTCTTGTATGGATTTTTAAATTTCTGGATTTGCATCTCATTGCTTCTCAGTAATCCTATGATCAATCTTTTGAATACCATTTCAGGCATTTCATCAACTTCTTCATCTGTCATTCTAATATTGGAGTGTTATTGTGTTCCTTTGGGAGTCATGTTTTCTTCTTTATTCTTACTTCTGGAATTTCTTCATTTATATTTAGGCATTTGTGGAGGTAGTTGTTGGTTTTTTCCTCTGATGGCTTTCATCTTTGAATGATGCCACTGTAGCTTAGTGGAATGTCCGCTCTTTCAGTGAATACCCAGAAGTGTGTGCTATGAATTACTATTTTTGCAGTAATATTATTATATGACTCAAAAGTCAAAATCATATGAGAAATGTTTATACAGTAAACTCCTACTCTTATCCTTTCTCCATTTACCAGGGGAGATAACCAATTTTATATTACTTTGACTGTTTTATCGTTCTGGCATTTCTTTTGACAATGTAAACAAATATATCTATATATTCTTATATTTGATCTTTCTTTTATTTAAAAATGTTAAGCTTTCTGATGATTTTTGAGGCTTAGAACATGAAGGAGTTTTCCTCTTCACTACAGGCCCATGGTCTTGTTTAATTCCTAAATCAGGAAGTCACACTCTCTGCTTTTTGGGTTGACCCCTCATTCTCCCTTATGGATCTTAGTACACTTTGTGAGCACTCCACTTCAGTGCCTGACATAATTCTGGGGATATAGAAGATGATTTTAATAATAAATGTTGTATGGAAAATAAATGAAATACCTCAGTGCTGAGACAAAGGGTCTATGCATGGCATACAGCTGCCAGGGCATCCCTCTTGCTGCAAATTAGTATACATCTCAAGAATTTCACTTAGTGCATCAGGAAAATATGGAAAATATATTTTATTTTGCCATGAGACAAGTTCAAGTGCTCATGATAGCACTATTCACTCAGCCAGCTTTCAAATATTAAACATGATTTATGATAAGATAGGCAGAGAACATTATGCAAATGGTATACCTAAAATATAGTTTGATTCCAAAGACTCAGTCCTTCTCATATTTTAAATATTAATCATTTGGCTCAAACATCTGATTTTAGGTAAAAAAGAATACTGGAATAAAGGCATTGACTTTCTGGTACCCAATTGCATCCTAATGTATTTCTGTCTACCTGGGATTTTAAATCAATAGTTGAGAAAAGATACTGGACTATTTTATGGAATAGAATTTGGAGTCTATGAGGATAGTTAATAAAATTTCCATCAAAGAGAAAGTAAAAGGGAATAAAATCACTTAGTCAAAATGAAAACTGTCCATTTAGGACTTGAAATTCTGAAATTAAATGATGGCAGCAGTGCATTTAAATTTTCACACTCAATTCTGTTGAAGAATAAAGATTCAGAATTTTGTCACGTCCTGCAGGGATAAGGAACTGCTCTGCAGTGAAGGCAGAATAAGCTTTTGCAGTAAGTTTAATTAATTTTGGAAACATTCCTTACTGATGAGGTGAGAAAAGATCTCAGATGACTTTGTTTTGCTATATTCACATTTAATAGTATTCATTAAAATCCATATATAAATTGTGGATACATCTTATTTAACTGAATGAAGAAATATTTTGGCTTCAAATACCAATATATATCTAATGTTATATAATAATAATAATAGCTCACATCGATATTTAAAATGTTTTACATGTTATGTAACTTTGACTTATTTGAGAGGCAGACATACAAAGAAATATATGAAAGATAGATAGGCATATATAGAAATAGATGATAGATTCTCTAATCCTCTTTTTCACTCCCCAAATGCCCACAACAGCTGATGCTTGGCCAGAAATACCAAACTCAGTTCAGGTCTCCCACATAATGGCTGGGGCCCAAGTACTTAAGCCATCATTTGCCACCTCCTAGGGTATGCATTAGTAGGAAGCTGGATGGGGAACTTGAACCCCAGGTACTCTGAGATGGGATGCAGATATCCCAAGAAGTGTCTTAACCACTATGTCAAATATCTGTGCAAAGACACATTAAAAAAAATCACAGTTCTACATACATACACACTCAAAAGATAAAATAGCTTGCAAAGTTATAAAGGCCTTTCAACAGAATTTATTATAAATAAAATATTTTAATTATTACTGTAATTAAATACAAGGGGTCTTCAAAAAGTCCTAGTAAAATCTGAATCATTGAAAATGTATGCATGCTTTTCAAAAATCTTTTGCATCAAATTAAACTCATCTTTTAAAAATATTTTATTTTATTAAAGATTTATTTATTTTACTTGAAATTCAGTTACACACAGAGAGAAGGAGAGGCAGAGAGAAAGAGAGAGAGAGAGAGGGGTCTTCCATCTGCTGGTTCATTCCCCAATTGGCCGCAATGGTTGGAGCTGCGCTGATCTGAAGCCAGGACCCAGGAGCTTCTTCAGGGTCTCTCATGCCAGTGCAGGGGCCCAAGGACTTGGCCATCTTCTACTGCTTTCTCAGGCCATAGCTGAGAGCTGGATCGGAAGTGGAGCAGCTGGGACTTGAACCAGCGCCCATATGGGATGCCGGCATTGCAGGCAGTGGCTTTACCCACTATGCCACAGTGCCGGCCCCTTAAACTCATCTTTTAATTCTATTTTCCCATAATGTTTTTGAAGTATTCCAGTATAACATGCAATTAATTGTGATCAATTTTCAAAGAACAAAATAATACAGTACTGACAAAATATAAATTTCATTATGGATTCCTATTATTTAGACTCTCATTAATTAATACTGTATCTAGTGTCACATTGCAAGTCTGACCAGTACATATTTAGGAAACCTAAATAAGTTCAAGAATTTTATTTTTACTTTCATATGAATTTCAGGAGTAAAAACAAATTTTTAAGGAAAATAAACTTTTTTGGATGGAATGACTTCCCAAGATTTTCTGATTTTAATATCACTAGGTGCAATATACTTTAAATTATAAGCAACTTTTACCCTTTAAATTCATGTAATTTCTACTAGACAACATGAAGCAACTACTTCACATCTATGCTTGTTTTAACCTACACAGAGTATTAAATATATATCTCCAATTCATAATTTTTTTTCAGTTGAAACTGACATTGAAACTAACAGAAATATGAATAGCTTCAATAACAAACATAAGCATGGCATAATTAATCAAGTGACATTGCAGTGTTTTGAGAGTAAAATGTTGCTGATGGGTCATTGACATGAGAAACAATTTCTGACACTATCCACTAGCAATAGATATCACTCACCAGCAATAGAAAAGAGTGCCTGTTACTCCCAGTCCTCTCCAATGTTTGATTTGTTAATATTTTTAGTATTAGCCATTATAATAAATAAAGTATATCTCAATGTGGGTTAATATATATTTCTCTCTCTCTATATATAGATGATACTGAGAATCTTTCCATTTTGGTAACCTGCTATGCCACAATGCTGGCCTTATCGTTTTCTTTTGTCTTGCTGAATTATGTTTATAGGAATTGGGTCCCTTGATATAGGCAGTTTACTTTGTGTTAGGTTTTTTATTGGAAATTGGTTAGAGGTTTGGGAAGCTAACATAATACAATGTAATTTTCCCCATTATAATAATGGAAATGAATTCCAAGTGGTGTTATCTGACAGGGTATTTTTTTTCAACAAGCAGTTTGCTAATATTAAGCAGGAGATTCTTTTGTGTGATTCCACCTTCATTTGTCCGTATCTGAACCATGAAGTGTTCCTGTGAAGTCATACTGTGAACGAATCATGCCTAGGAAATAATGCTATAGAAATACAAATAATGGGGTAGGTATAAGTATGTTCATATTTGTGAAAGATTACAAGATTACACACACAAACACATACACAATTTTCTTAAATTACTTGAACTGGGCTACATAGACATAGTGTTTCCTTTTCTTGTTTCTTCACTGCCTGTTAGCATCCTTCAAGCCTGTGACAATTAGTGGCTTGCAAGATGAGCCTAGAAATAAGAACTGTCAAGAAAACAAAACTGACTTGGCCTGCTCCTTAAGAAGGATATTGCCTTAGACTGGTGATTGCTGTAGTAGCTTAAAGGAAAGAAGACAAAAAGAGAACACCATTCTGATTCTCTAACTTGGTTCCTCACCCTGTTATGCATAGTTAGCATGACCAAGAGAGTTCATTAGGATGAATTATACTATATGCAGTGTTTGGATACTGTAGCATATCATGGTTGCTAACGTTTGTATAACATAAAAGTCCAGTTATGTAAGGGATTTACAGTTCCATGTAGAAATTAAGAAAACAAAACCTTGATCATTCTATTTTCATTCGAAAGACATGTTCTAAAGTCCTATAAAATATCATAAATGCATCACAGAAATTAGTTGTAAATATCTTCTGCATGATGTATTTTTAGAACTATTCATATAATTCCTTAAATTGATTTCCATCCAGTTCCATAAATCTTAAGTTGCTTTGTAAGCCTCAGTCTTTAATTTATGCATATTTACAGGTAAAGTTTGCTGATTTTTTGGTGCCTGGTATCTGCCACAGATCATTGTTTTGTAATTTGTCAAATGGAGAAATGCATTTGTTCTGAGATGTTTATAAAGTTATACAGAGAAATAGAACAGACTACCTTTACAAATGTTTGAGTATTTTGTGTTCTTCTCAGATTGTTTATAATCATCTTTGCTTTTTATTTAATTTGACTTCTAAGGATAAATTAAAAAATTATCACACAGCATTTCAAGGTGTTATATTTTCTATTTAATGATGATAGTATAATCAGAATTCCTGAATTCTCCTCAAAGCTTTCTTAAAAGCTAGGCATAGTTCTAATTTTCTGAAGTGTTTGAGCAAGGTGTAAATTTAAAAACATTTCTGGGAGTCTTATTTCACAAGAAAAAAAAATCAGAACCATGATCCTGTATTTGATGTAGAAAAAAGTAGTACAAATGGAATAAGGACATTATTTCGCTGTGTGTATCTGTGTATTCATGTGTGTTTCAAAGCAAACAGATGTTACCAACCTTGTGATTTTCACTTGTCTTTCTGTTGCTTAAAAATTGTGCATTTGCAATATGTTTGTTCTTAAGTTAGCTATTTTCAGAGAGAAGATCAAATAGAACAGAAAAAAATCATTTCGAAATTTCTATCTGATCCTGATCCATTTAATCTTGAGCTCATCTACCCAGCAGCATTTTTCCTTTAAACTTGATTATCAACAAAAAAACCCACTTCTTGTAAATCTACAAAGAATACCTTTCTAAATCCAGACTCCTGTGAGGTCTCTTGTTTTCTGTAAGTCAGGGAACTGATATGATGCATTTGTTTGATTTAGAATCAATTTTGTTGCTGTATTTGTTCATATTGTGTTTACTTTCCAGAGAACAGAAGTCCTTACATCAGTCTATGGAATTTATAATGGTTTTAAATAAACTCCATGAAGGCTTTTATTTCAAAATCTTAATTTGGGTAAATAACATTGGGAAGTAAAAATTTGGCAACTGTTCTTATGCTTGTAAATCAATTCGCAATATTTTTTAACAATACTGAAGAAGTGTCAGGAATCCACCTACCCTCCCATGATGGCTACCTTTGTTATAAAATATGCTAATTTTAGAAACAGCCAGTTTCATGCTCAGTCATCTACCCTAGAACAGAATGGAACAACTAGAAGGCAGCTCCCTCTCATTTAGCCTGGAAGAGGAACTTTACATGAAACTCTAGTAGAAGGGAAACAAATGTCTGACCCAAATGGAAACTGGTTGGGTCTGACCCAAATGGAAACACACTGGAATCATACTGTGCAGCTTCTCAGAGCACAGTTTCCAACCTTTGTTAAATGATTCACATCACAAAATATTTGATCAAAATACTAGGAAAGATTGTCAATATTTTGATCATTTTTAGTGGAGACAAAACTGCCACCTATCAGTTTATGAACAGGGCCATTGAATCTAAACTCACAATTTGGTTTATTGTCTGTAACAATAATTAAATTCTGCTCCTAAAATTCCTTGTCTCCCTTCCATGATTATGAACATGGTTTCATTTCCTTAGCCAAGTTCGCAAGAGTTTTAAATGAAAAATAGTGCTGCCATGTTTCACCTATGTGATCTGCATAATTAGCTGAAGATGAATTGAGCTGCTTCTGCTTTAGCAAAAGGAGACTGTGTGCTTTGTGAGTACTTGATGTTTTAAGGATTGCAATTGATTGATGTTCTTGAGATGATACTTCCAGTGCCTTTGCTTAAAAAAAGGGTGCGTATCAGAGAGAACTTCATCAGTACAATGGCTCATACAAATGTGATGCTTTCAGTTTTTAGTTAGAAAAATATCTGTCCTGGACTATTTTCTTTTTCCATTCTCACAGGGGCTCCTTTGCACCATTCCTAATAATATCATCTCACTTGGGAGCTTTTCATTAAATCAGTGAGAGAATTTGTCAGTGTGCTCACAGAGAATTGTATTTAGAAAGGGTTGCTTTTACACAGTGCAAGCTCCCAACAATCCTTGAATACCTGTCTGTCCCTTGTTCTTACCTATTGAGTCTAAACAACCAAGTAAGTGCCTAGACCCAGACTGCACTATTTTATTACCAGATTAACAGGAGTGGAATATTAAAAGACAAAATTAATTGCCATTAATAAATGAATTTCATATGAAGACAATTGTCATTATAATTTCCCTTTTAATTTCTACAAATTTGTTGGTTTTGACCAAATTCAGTACTTATTGCTTTTTTGGCTTAAGGAGCTGCTATTTCATAATGTTTACATTCGACGTGTACTTGCTGGTTTTGCTGGTGATTCCTGTTTATGATTTGTGGCTCCAATTCTAATCAGCCATCAGGAAGTAATAGCCAGGTTAAAGTTATCAAGAGTGTTTAAGGACACCATATAATTTTAATCTCTCCATGTTATATAAACAGTCAATTTTAGATAAAATTTCCTCTTGTAAAAGTTCCAAAATTACATTGATTAAGAGGCGTTGTATATTTAGCTCTGATAAGATGCCCAATAAAATATTTTAAAATGCTTTTTGAAAACTATAGTTATCTGGGCTGGCACTGTGGCTTAGTGGGTAAAGCTGCTGCTTACAAGTGGTGGCATTCCACATGAGCACTGGTTCAAGTCCCAGCTGCTCCACTTCCAATACATCTCTCTGCTATGGCCTGGGAAAGCAGTAGAAGATGGCCAAGTCCTTAGGCCCCTGTACGCATGTGGGAGACCTGTAAAAATCTCATGACGCCTGGCTTTCGATCGGATCGGCCCAGCTCTGGCCGTTGCAGCCAACTGGGAAGTGAATCAGCAGATGGAAGACCTCTCTCTCTCTCTCTTTCTCTCTCTCTGCCTCTCCTTCTCTCTCTGTGTAACTCTGACTTTCAAATAAATAAAGAAATCTTTAAAAATCTATAGTTATTTTTCATCAAGGAATAATGTATCTCAGCTTTTCTTGTGTTTGTTTTTTAGTTCAGTCACTCAATGGGTGTGTTAAGTATTAATTTCTTTGATTAGCAACTCAGATGTGGCAATATGAATATGAATAGGACATTTTTGCTAACCTTGAGGAATTCTTTGTGTTATGTAATCTAAAACCATCATAGTTATAATTTTATTGCTCATAAATTTCTTGAAGTAATTTTTGCAACAGAGGAGAAAACACTGTGAAAGACATGAATGGAGATACAATACTATGGGAAATGTGAGGGTGTCTGCATCAGAATTTAGACTTCCTTCCTCTGGCTCAGCCCCTTCAGCCAATGAGGTGACTCACTTGAAACTCTGGAATCCAATATCCTCATTTGTACAGTGGGATAAGGCTTTTAAATTACTGGGAGAGGAAGCAAGCAGTTACTTAAAGGTCTAGAAGTTAGGAAACCCACATTCCACACTGGAGTGCCTGGATTGCATTCCAGGACCCAGCTCCCAGCTCCAGCACCGTGCCAGTGCAGACCCCAGAAGATAGTGGTGATGGCTCAAGAAATTGGTTCCCTGCCACCCGTGTGGGATATCTGTATTGAGTTTCTAGCACCTGTCTTCAGCCCTGACCTAGTCCCGGCCATGGTGGTCCTTTGGGGAATGAATCAAAGAATGGAAGCTTGAATGCTCTCCCTCTGTGTTTCTCTTTGTTATTCTCTGTTTCTCCCATGAATCAAAGAAAACCCACAGAATTAAAAGTGGTGTAGAAGGCAAAAATAGAATTTAGCATATGCTTTATCTTAAAAAATGGAAATTGTAACTGAATATCATCACTCACACAGATTTCTAAAGAGAAACTTATGCTATACCAAGACCTTGCCTTTTGACAAAGGAAACTCTTAAGCTGTTTTGCCCCTTCTCTGTTGTTCTAGCATCTGTTGCACTAACTACTGACAGGAATGATTTATGAGTTCCTTTTCAATTTTGTTAATAAGCAGATAGACCAAAAAACAGAAATAGAAAAATAAAACCACTAGGAAAGGAGAAGAAAAATGGAACTTTGTAAAACATAGTCTATCATTTATTTCTGTGATAAAAACTAAACCGCGCTTAGCAAATACAGAGTCAGTTCATAGCAAAATTTTGTTTTATACTGGAAACAGGTAAAAATGACTGATGACTCTTATGCTATAATGTCCAGAAAAAAAATCTTTATTTTGGAACAATGGGAAAACTTCAGGAGTCATAATTGATTCCTGACAATTAAACTGCAGACTACTTTAAACATTTGTTATGCTGTATTCAAATAACATATGGGAGAAAACATGATTCAGATGAATGCTAATTAAAAATGCAGGAAAATGGGACTGAATTCACCTGAATGTTGACATAATTCCTATAGCATTTACTGTAGGGTTGCTCAATTATTGAGTCAGATTACAATTATTAGAAAATATTATGCTGAAATGCACAAAATACAATAATGATAATTATAATAGCAACTGTAATTTTTGGAGTTAATTCATGGCTATGTTTCAGACATTTCTAAATATGTTTTACATGTATATTATTATTGATCAAGATGAGTACTGTAATGAACTAGGTACTATTATTATTTCCAACTGAAGATGAAAAAAGCAAAGCAAATGGAAGTTAAACAGCTATCATATAGTAGAGCTAGAATCTGAATCCATAGAGGCTGACTCCAGAACCTGTAGATACAATCATTAGGTAACAAATGTGAAAGTATTAAAATGTTCTTCTATTTATCTCATAAATGCAAATGTAGTTCTAAAAAATATGACAGTAAAAATCCTCATCAAGGATTACTCCAAATTAATATAGGCTACTCAATACAAGATTCACCTCTGTCTCTCACTTTTTCTGTAACTCTGATTTTCAAATAAATAAATAGTTATTTAAAAAATTATTTGCTGGGCCGGCGCCGTGGCTCACTTGGTTAATCCTCCGCCTGTGGCGCCGTCATCCCATATGGGCACCGGGTTCTAGTCCCGGTTGCTCCTTTTCCAGTCCCGGTTGCTCCTTTTCCAGTCCAGCTCTCTGTTGTGGTCCAGGAGGGCAGTGGAGGATGGCCCAAGTGCTTGGGCTCTGCACCCACATGGGAGACCAGGAGAAGCACCTGGCTCCTGGCTTCGGATCAGTGCAGCGCAGGCCGTGGCGGCCACTTGGGGTGGGGGGGTGAACCAGCAGAAGGAAGACCTTTCTCTCTGTCTCTCTCACTGTCTATATCTCTACCTGTCAAATTAAAAAATTATTCGTGAGGCAGACAAACATTGAGATGGAGATAGAGAGAATGAGTGAGCACATATCTTCTGGTTCACTATTCCAATGCTTACAATGGGCTGAAGCTGGGAACCAGGAACTCAATCCAGGTGTCACAGATGGGTGGCAAGAACTCAATCCCTTGAGTCATCATTATTGCCTTCCAGGTTCTGGAATGTAATGAGTAATGAGCCTAAGCTGGAAATGAAGCCCAGACATTCTGATAGATACATCAGCCTCCTAAGTGACATCTTCACTGCTAGGCCAAATGCCTGCCTCCCCTTCCCAGCCGTTTTTAATCTCAAGTGGGATAAACATGAGCCTACTGGGAGTCATAATAGAATCCTTGCTTAATCATAGTTTGGACTTGTGCTGTGTATCTTTTGTTCCTTCTATGATAAACTTTATCACAATGAGAATTTACCTCTAGAAGTTCTTACCATGGAAAGAAAATATTTGAAAAAGATGCCTGGGTCATGTCTCACGAACTGAAGGTGGATTTATAGTCTCACACAGTCTCACAAGTACTTATGGTAGCTTACCTTCAAATGACCACATATAAGAAACTTCATACCCATGCTAGGCTTACCAGTTTTAGATTAATTACTTTAAATAAGTAAATTTCTAATTAGCCTTAAGTTTCACATTGTTTAATAAGTGCACTTAATTGTCATCTCCACAGTTTTATTGGTAGACCATTTTTTTTTATCCAGAGTTAGTGGGAGTAGGAGATGAGAGAGATTTTGAGAGAGGGAGAAAGATTGATCTATTTTCCCTTTGCTGGTGAGAGAGAGAGACAGAGAAGGAGATATATCTCTTCCCTTTGCTGGTTGCTCCCCAAATAGCTGCGATGAATGGGGCTGGTCCATACTGAGGCTGGTCCAGGCTGAAATTGGAGCCTGGAATCCCATTTGGGTCTCCCACATGGGTGGCACAGCCCAAGTACTTTGGTCATCTTCTGCTGCCTTCCCTGGTACATTAACAGAGACCTGGATTAGAAGCAGAATGGCCAGGATTCAAACTGGCACTTTGATGTGGATGCCCTCATCACAGCAGCAGGTTACCTGTTGTAACACAGTGTGGACCCCAGGACAAGCAATTTTTTAAACGATTTTTTTGAATGATTTATTAATTTATTTTGAAATAGTTACAGAGAGAGTAGAGAAAGAGATCTTTTATCCACTTGTTCATGCCTCAGAAAGCAGGAACAGGTAGAACTGGGCCAAGTCAAAGCCAAGAGCTTCATCCAGAGCTACCACTTGGTTGGGGCCTGAGCACTTGGACCATCCTCCACTGCTTTTTCTAGGTGATTAGCAGGGAGCCGAATTGGAAGTGGAACAGCTGAGACTTGAACCGGCACCCATATGAAATGTCAGCATTTCAGGTGGTGGCTTTGCACACTATGCCAAAATGCAGCTCCCAGAACACACAATTTTTTTTAAATATAGTACATAGCTGAATACTGCTATGTTGTATGTGCTTAATAATTGTTGATGGTGATAAGATTGTTAACTTATCAGAAGATAGAAATGTTTTTGTACAAGGATGTTCTGAAGTGTTAAGATTTTTGTTGTTGTTAGATTCTATTCAGTGACCAGGTTTATCAGTCAAGATGTCTTGTGAAGGAAAATAAACATTTGTGGAGTGAGAATATCCAGGTACCAGTCCTGGCTCTTGACTGACCTTGGAAATGTCTCTTACTGATGACAAAACTGCTTTCCAAAGCTGCATAAAGATCCCTGATGGGCTATCTCCCCAACAACTTCTCTCTCCATCCTCACTCTCCTCACTATCTTTTTTTTTTTTTATTAGACAAGTAGAGTTAGTGAGAGAGAGAGAGAGAGAGAGACAGACAGACAGACAGACAAAGAGAAAAGTCTTCCTTCCATTTGTTCACCCCCAAAATGGCCGCCACGGCCGGCGATGTGCCAATCTGAAGCTAGGAGCCAGGTGCTTCCTCCTGGTCTCCCTTGCGGGTTCAGGGCCATCTTCCATAACCTTCTCGGGCCACAGTAGAGAGCTGGACTGGAAGAGGAATAACCAGGACTAGAACCCGGCGTCCATATGGGATGCTGGCACTGCAGGAAAAGGATTAGCCAAGTGAGCCACGGCACCAGCCCCACTCCTCACTATCTTTGATTGACTTTACCTACCTGTTAGTGAAACTTGCCTAATGCTTTATTTCATAGGGCAATGACCTGGGAAAATATCCTTTCCCCTATCCACTCTGGTTTTGTGTTTTATTTTCTTTCTTCATTCAAATTCTCTTCCTAAATAACACCTTTTCATTGGGCAGGAGATATTCACTGCTCACCTTATACAAACCTGACTCAGCTCCCAGTCTTAATTCAATTCTTTACAATAGTTATTTGAAATTATCATGTGTATTTCTCCATTTTCTTGTCACAGTCTATTTTTCTTTGATAGAAGGCATCTCAATGAGAAAGCACAGACTTTGTCCACCTTTCTTACTGCATTATACCTGAACAGAAAGTAAAACCTCAATAAATATATGTTGAATGGAAGAATGAAATGATTACTCCATCATTCCAAGACAATTACTGTGAGGACAAAGAAAATGACAGACATGGAAGCATCTCCTAAACTGTAAAATACATTACAGATTACTATTATTAGAAGAGTCTTAAGATGTTCATGGTATGTGCCCAAAGTTACACAGCTGTTATTTGGGAGAATTAAGATTTAAATGCAGGCAGTATGACTCAAGGACCTATAATAGTAGCTATTTTGCTAAGGTTTATGCACTGTCCCAGAAGTTAGAAAATGATACCAAACTTCTTCACCAACCTTCTTCATCTAAAACAATTATTTCTTTTATTGGCTCACATTGATGGTCAAATGATTTCTGTGTATGGAGCAATAGCGTTATTTGGGCAACTTTTCAACTTACTTTAAGAATTTGACCCATATGCTCTTTAATGGCCAATGCCTGTTGGGATCATCACAGAAAATATTCTTGCCTTTTTAACTACTTCATGTGCCAAAAACTCATTCTTGAAGAACTGTAGAAGGGATCTGAACTACATGAAGTTTGTAACTTTATGATCAACTTTTCTGTGACCTCCAGAGAAAAATGTGGCTGTTTTCTGTATGAAAGCATATTTTCCTGGAGTGAACTCTCTTAGGATTTCATTTTCAGCTGCTAGACAGAAAAACGACTTAAAAGAAGCCATATGTGCTTGTTTTATAATTGTTTCAGGCACTGCTCTCATTTTTTTTCTTACAGCTCTATTTCTGATTCAGTTTTTTACATTAAATATTGTTTATACAACTGACTTTTATGGATACCAGTCCTTAGGGTCTTTTTTATGACATAGTCAGAATGTAAAGTGAGTGTGATTTTTTTCTCCTTATTCTGTCAAGTCATTTTATGTTCATTTGGTTGTCTGCATTGTTTTTATATAATATTTAGTAAATATTTTATTTAGACATGGATCAACATATATTTTCACTTCTTTATCAGCTGCTTTATCAAGTTTGTGAGGGGCAGATATCTAGCTCTGTATTATTAAGCCATCAAGAAAATAATGAACATTTTTTGGGAGAATTTACCCTTAAGTAATTCCAAAGATTTACTTTTGGCCAAAATTGGTTTCTAATGAAGTAACAACAACTATATAATAGGAAAATCCTGATAAATGTATCTGAAAATGAGAGCTTCATATCTAATGCAACAGACTTGCTTATATTTTCAAGAAATACTTGCAAAGTTGAAAACCAAAACACTGACAAAGTTCAAAAGCATATCGTATCTTACTAATGAAAAAGAGTTTTAGCCCAGGGAATAGAAGACTACCAAAAAACTTATTACTGATTATATATCAGAAAAAACTTTTTCTTAAAGTATACTGAAACGTCTTTCTATAAATGTAGTTGCAAACTGTTGAGTCATGGGTATGCACATTTCTTACAACACCATTTTCACTCACTCTATAGAGGGAATGAGTTTTGCTGGGAAGTAGTTACACTTCCATCATTGGAAACATTCAGTTCTGAGATTCAAGAGAATACATGTGGGTGATATTGTATTAGTTAGCTTTTCATTACAGTAAGGGAATTCCTGATGCAGGCTTTATAAAGGAAACAGTTTTTCTTCTTTCTTTCTTTTTTCCTCCCTCCCTCCCTCTCTCCCCCTCCTCCCTTCCCCTCCCTCCCTTCCTCCCTACCTCCCTCTCTCCTTCTCTCCCTCTCTCCTTCCCTCCTTCCCTCCCTTCCTTCCTATTTTGGAGGCTGAAGGTTCAGATGGTTTGATGCATGTTCTGATGAGATTGCTGTGGCACAGGGCAGAGGTTGTACAAAGAATGAATATGGCGAGCCAGGAAGCAGACAGAGTGACTCAGGCTATTCTAACAATCCTCTTGTGAGAACTATCTTCCAGGAGACTGTCTTCAGTGACCAAAAGATTTCTCACTAAGCCTTACCTCTGAAAGGTTTTACCACTGCCAAATACCACCACCCTGGGAACCAAGGCTGAACACATCCTTTGAGGCATGTTAAATATCTAAAATAATATGGAAATCATAGCAGATGCTATGTGTGGAAAAGAATTTTTTGAATTGGCAAATGAGCTTTATATTTCTTTCAAGTTTTGGAATTCTGTGGAAGAATTACTAGTAGGATCAGAGCTCTATTTGTCAGATCTAGGATGTGAAAATAGTTCTTTGGGAGAACAGTGAAGAAAATTGAGCACATTTTTACACACTGCTTTATCACATTCAGTATCTCTATTAGGTTCAATCAACACTTTTAAAAAGCTTCAATTTGGAACACTTCTCTTGAAAAGTCAAAGTCTTCCCTCAGTTGGCTAAGACCAGCAGTGTTTGGTAGGGTTCTCTACTTCAGTACCAGGGACTGCGTGGTTGATATTTCCAACTTTACTTTCAGATGCTCTCTGAACCTCAACTCCATACAAAGGGGCCAACATGCTCCAATGAGCTCCAGAAAGGACATATAAATCATTTTCTAAAGATTTTGCATTTGAACTCAAGCCTGACAAATTGATTACCCCCATTGGCCAGAGTGATATTTCTCTGGACAGATTAAATGAGATCTGATTTATCTATAGTATTAAAATTCTGATTCTTGCTCATGTTAGATGTAGAGTAATTTCAGGGTGTGGTTTACAAATAATACAAGGTAAATCCTTAGGCTGAAACAATGTGTGTGGCTTCACATATAAGTTCTCATCCATCCATGTTCTAATGTTGGTTTAGTCTACAGTAAACAGACACTGAGGGCAACAGGCTCTAGGAGCAAGCATCTTTTACACTGCATTCCTTCTGTCACTGATACTCATGGTGGTCACCCTATGCATGCCACATCCTCCTGCCACATCCTCTGGTATCAGCAGAGCCTATGTCTTCTAAAGACTCCCAAGACTTTTACTCCTCAAATAAAATGATATCTTTCAGAAGATGTCTTTTCTTGCATCCAATTGTTACAGTGGCACTGTGCCTTCCTATGTCAGTCTTAAGCCATGTTGGATAAACAACAAACATTCCTTCTGTACATAAAAACACTAAATACTCTTTTCATGGGCTACTTGCGTATCCTTTCCATTTTTGCTTGTGGGTGGAAAGCTGGAGTATGGTCAACATTGAAATAAATTACCTTCTAAGAAAGAAGTCACCCGGGTCAGTGTTGTGGCATAGCCGGTAAAGCTACCATCTGCAATGCCAGCATCCCATATGGGTACCAGTTTGAGTCTTGGCTGTTCCACTTCTGATTCATCCCTCAGTTAAAGGCCTAGGAAAGCAGTAGAAGATGACTGAAGTGTTTGGACTCCTGTACCCGTGTGGGAGACGATGATGAAGAACCTGGCTTCTGACTTTGTTCTGGCCCAGTCCTGTATGGCCATCTTGGGAGTAATTTAGCAGGCTGAAGATTTCTCTATGTCTCTCCCTCTCTGTAACTCTTCTTTTCAAATAAATAAAATACATCTTTCTTTTTTTTAAAAAAAAAAGAAAGAAAGCAGCGGGAGTTCTTCCACCCACTGGTTCACTCCCCAGATGGCTGCAATGGACGAGGCTGGGCCAGGCCAAAGCCAGGAGGCAGGAGCTTCATCCAGGTCTCTTATATGGGTTGCAAGGGCCCAAACACTTTGGCCATCTTTTGCTGCTTTTCCCAGGCCATTGGGAGGGAGCTTGATTGGAAGTAGAGCAGCCAAGATACAAACCTGCTATGCCACAACATTGTCCCCTGCAATAACTTTTGAGACAGTCATTTGAAGTCAGTATTCATGGATAGCACATGAATATGAGAACTGATTTAATCAGAATTATAGAAGTGATATTGATGATATAATTATATAAAATGATGTTAGGGAATAGCGATATAAGACATTCTGCATTATTTCAATATAAGCATGTTCTAAAAAGCCAAAGAGTTGTGGGTAATAACTGTTGATGCATTTTTCTCAAGGCACAAGATATAAAATTAGTTAGAAACTACATATTTCATAACACAGAAGATAAAAAAAAATTATGGACCTGAAGAGGAAGAGATTATACTTGGGCACTTAGAAGAATCTTGACATTCACTGACTCCACAAAAAATATACAAAAACATCTTCTCTATTATTGTTTCTCATTATCATCAATAACTATCAGGTATTCATGATTTTTCTGATAAAATTTTAATCAATTTTCATGCAGATAAGAACCCCACAAAAATATTTTCTCAGGGCTTCAGGCATTCTAGGGATATCATTGCCTGTCTATTTTAAAAATTTTCCTGGATCCTGACAAGAAAAGTCCTTTCTTATTCTGAAAGATTATGATTCCCTATCACTTTTTTATTTTAGGTTTCATAAAGATCTTTAGATTTCTTTTTAGCAAACTTACAAATAAGCAAAATTATATAAAATATGCTTAAAGTACCAGTGAAGTAATATAGTCTGTGATAGGTTAAAACCAAACAGCTGGGCCAGCTTTTAATACTGTTTAGGATAAAAATTGGATCTTGGCTGAGAGCATTAACTTTACTACCCTGTTAATAAGCTTTGTAAAGTACTAATAAATGTATGAAAGTTCAATGATAAATCTATGAATATTTTCCCATAGTAAGCATTTCACATGTACTTTTTGAAGATCTCTCCTTGAGTCTCTTAAATTGAAAAAAACTACTGTGAACCATTAAAATACCAAGATTTATTTGCAATTTAAAATTCCCCAGCTTTTTAGATATTTCTCAGCACATGAAGTAACCTAGTTGCATATATTCAACCAAGAACTAATGGACTTTATTATTTCATATGAGGACCTCTGCTACCCGCATTCTTCTCCTTCTGGAGCAGAGTCTGATGTTACTTAGGAGCAGAAAGGGGGAGTAGCAACAGCCATGGATCTTTTCATTGAATTTGGAGCAAGAGTTGGGGACCTGTGAGAATTTTAAGGTAAAAGTTGATATATTAGTTCCAGTGATTCCTGAAAACTGGTATATCAGGTTTCACACTGAAATAGGAGGAACAAAGAGTTAGAAATGATAGCATACTGGATACATTTATGTTTTGGTGACAGTTTGACTTAAAAATATCATTTATGGGGCTGGCACTGTGGCACAGTGGGTTAAAGCCCTGGCCTGAAGCACCGGCTTCCCAAATGGTCGCCAATTCTAGTCCCAGCTGCTCCTCTTCCGATCCAGCTCTCTGTTATAGTCTGGGATGGCAGTAGAGGATGGCCCAAGTCCTTGGGCCCCTGCACACATGTGGGAGACCTGGAGGAAACTCCTGGCTCTTGGCTTTGGGTTGGCACAGCTCTGGCCATTGCGGCCACCTGGGGAGTGAACCAGCAGATGGAAGACTTCTCTTTGTCTCTACCTCTCTCTGTAACTCTTTCAAATGTATAAAATAAACCTTTAAAAAACCCCATCATTTACTCTTTACTAGTTGTGCCATATTGAATTCAGATGTAATGTGTGGTTGTATAGGATATTCATTGCCTAAGTTCTCTATGCAAGTGAAGCTTCTGCCATTGATCTTGCCAAGGGACACTCAGTGTATTTCCATGTAGAAGTAGGAAAGACTTTGTTACATTCCTACAAAAGTATTATATGTTGTGAGAGTGCTAGTAACCTCTCCAAGTCTCAATTTCTTTATTATAATATTTACTTTGCAGAGTTATTGTGAAGATTACAGATAATGTATGTGAAGAGCTTCTAACAAAATGGACACCTAATTAGAGACTTAGACTGAGAGAACTCTTTTTTATGCTCTGTTCGGCATATATACAAACTGGGGATTATAGCACTATATGATGTCTTCCAGGAGACTGTAAACTGTTTTTAAAAAACAAACATTACACCTTAACTATATTGAGTGGTAGAAGCCAAGGTAGACAAGGGAATCAAGTAAAGCTTTATGATAGAGGCTAGGGAATTGTACTGGAGTTATTTTTTTTTAATTTTATTTAAGTTATACAGGTTTCAGGTATATCATATATATAAATTTAGGAACATAGTGATACTTCTCATCATTTCCTCCCTCCCACCCATAATCCAGCCTTTCTTCCTCCCTCTTCTATGCCCACTCTTAATTTTTACAAATATCTATTTTCACTTTATGTAATACTCATAAGTTTACTTAATACCCTACACGAAATAAAGAATTTAACAAATTGTATGAAAAAAAAAAAAACACACACACAAGAAACAAAACACTGTTCCTCAACAGAAGAGACAAGAACTGTGAACAATCAATGAATCTCAAAATGTACGTTTCACTCCAGTACATTATGTTTTAGGTACTCTATTTGTTACCACAGATCAGGGAAAGCATATGGTATTTGCCTTTTGGGGACTGGCTTATTTCACTAGGTATAATGTTTTCCAGTTGCATCCATTTTTTTTTTTGTAATAGACAGGATTTCACATGATTCATTTTTTTTCTTACAGCTGAATAGTACTCTATATTGTATAAACACCACAATTTCTTTACCCTTCATAAGGTGATGAACATATGGGTTGATTTCATATCTTAGCTAGTGTGTATTGATCTGAAATGGATATGGGAGTACAGATAGCTCATTCATTTGCTGATTTATTTTCCTTTGTGCAAATTTCCAGTCTTGGGATGGCTGATCATATCGTAGATCTATATTCCGATTTCTAAAGTATCTCCATACTGTCTTCCACAGTGACTGGACCAGTTTGCATTCCCACCAACAGTGAATTAGGGCACCTTTCCCCTCCACATCATCACCAGCATTTGCTGTTCAATGATTTCTGTATGAAAGCCATTCTAACCGGGATGAGGCAAAACCTGATGTAGAACCTCATCTGCTTTATATTTGCATTTCCCTTATGGGTATAATGATCCTGAGCATTTTTTTTTTCATGTGTCTGTTGGCCATTTGGATTTCCTCTCTTGAAAAAGTGCCTGTTAGTGTCCTTTGCCCATTTCTTAACTGGATTGTTTGGGCTTTTGCTGTTGAATTTCTTGAGCTCTTTATTGATTCTGGATACTAATTCTTTATCAGTTGAATAGTTTTCAATATTTTATCCTATTCTGTTAGTTGCCTCTTAACTTTGCTGAGTGTTTCTTTTGCAGTACAGAAGCTTCTCAGCTTGATGTAATCTCATTTGTCAATTTTGTTAGTGATTGTCTGTGCTTCTGATGTCTTTTCCAAGAAGTCTTTGTCTATGCCAATGTCTTGGCTGTTCTTCCAATGTTCTTTAGTAATTTGATAATATAAAGTTGTAGATTTATGTCTTTGATCCATTTTGAATAAGGTAAAAGGTAGGGATAGCTTAATACTTCTGCACATGGAGATCTAGTAAATTATAGCTGCTTAAATAAATGTTTTATGAAGTCCTCTGCTTAGAAAAATGTAAATTCATTATGAATTAATTATAAAAAATTAGCCCTTTGAAAATAATCTGGAATGAAAAACAGCAATTGTTAACAGCACAAAGGACACCCTGGTGGCAGAATTCTGGAATAGAGAAAGCTTCAGTTAAACTTGTGCTCTGTTGTTTGCCAGTTTCTTTGACAAATTATTCTCTGTTACCCAACTTGCTCAGATAAAGTATATTATGTAATGGAACATATCTTATACTTTTGCTATGAGAATTAAATCAGATCATGAAAAAATAACTGAAGCTATTACTATTTATTAGTATCATTGAACATGTAATTGACCATGCATTTCTGATTTTTTTTTTATTTCTCTGGAATGAACTTCAATTTTTAAAAGATTAATTAATTAATTTAAAGGCAGAGTTACACAGAGATGTAAAAAGAGAGAGGTATATATTCCATCTGCTAATTCACTTCCCAAGTGGCCATAATGGCTGGTGCTGAGCCAGACCAAATCTAGGAACCTGGAACTCCATCTGTGTCTCTCATGTAGGTGGCAGAGGTCCAAGTACCGGGGCCATTCTCCGTCACTTTCCTAGCCACATTAGTGGAAGTTGTACCCGAAGCAAAGCAGCCAAAACTGTAGTCTCAAACAGCTGTAGTCTCAAATAGCAGCTTAACTTGCTGAGCAAAAACAAGTCCCCAAACATGAATATATTTACAAAAGAAAAATGAAAAATTAATTTTTATTTTCTGTCACATGTCAGCTATCTTTGCGTGAGGAAACACTTATGTCTGCAAATCAAAATCAGTGGAACCCTATCAGTGTTATGTCAGCTGGAGGAAAGGAATGTTCTTTCTTATTCATACAGTTTTTCAAGTGGATACTTTCATGGAGATCAAAGCTACCAAAATAAGGGAAGGAGTGAGAATCAGGTTTAAATGCTATATTTAGAAAAAAAGAAAAATGTATAGGACATAAAGTTAAATTCGATTTTCATGTAAACAATAAAAATTATAATGTAAGTATGCTTCCATATAATTTTATTGAGTTATTCCCCATATAATATTTGGGCCATTCTTATGCTAAAACTGTATTCATTGTTGTTTTTGAAGTAAAAATTTAACTGGGATTTCTGTATTTTCTGTGGTAACTCTGTCCAAAGGGTTAGTTTTTGAAAAACTCACACCCCTTTTCTTTCCTGAGGCAATAAAGTGCTCTAAGACTTACTGGTTCCTCTCTCTCCAGTAAGCCGCTAAGAACATCAAAATCCTCTCATAGTCAAGAAATATTCAGGCTTTATAAATGGAAAACAACAAAGCAAAAAACAACTAAGCAGAAGTTAAGGAGAATGAGAACAAATGACATCATGAAGGATCAGTCTCTGGTGCAGCAGCTAAAAGTCCAGACAAAGCAATAGAAACCAGAAATACTTTAAATTTATCAACAAGCAGTCTGTTGCAGTAGTTTCTCAAATCAACTTTTTAAAGACAAGCATAAATGCATTTACTCTAAGTATGTCAAGGTATTAGAGGAATCATTTTTATAAAGCACAGATTGATTTAACTTTGAGAATGTGGGGAATCAGGGTGGAAGGCCCATTGTGAAAAGATCCAGTGATCTGTCACTATTTGGAATCTCAAAAAAGCTTGTTAATCAGCAGCACATCTGAGATATGGAGGATGTTGTGTAAATGTAATTTTTTAGGAAGTTCATAGCTTATATACTGAGGCTAAGTTGATTTTTGTATAGTTGAAGATTTGAATGGTAAAATAACCATTCAGTTCATGGACTTTCATTAACAGGAGTGGATAGCATATCATTGGAGTGCTAACTTTTATTGAAAAAAATGCATAATGAAAAGATAAAAGTTAATTCCCTTTCTAGACTTCATTATGAACATTTCTATTTGGATGGAGAAAAATTTGGGTTAAGAATCCCCATTGCTTTATATTTTATTTTAATTATGTAAGCATTGTGCCAAATACCTTATCAAGGATTTTTTTAGGTAAAAAATTTATATATAATTTTATAGAAGGTCTATGAAAATATAATATTTAAGATTTTTAGTCTACTGCTTTGGGCTGAAGTCATCCTCATTGGGGATGATGAGGAAGGAGATGTAGCATACATTTGTGTGCAAAAGACTTTGCTTTTTAGCATATTTTGGTGAGAAGAAATTTTTAGATTAATTAATAATGCATAAGATGACACTTTATCTTTGCTTTCTTTAAAAAATGAAATGTCTTACCACACCACTTAAAATTTCAGTCTCAACCATCTGCCAAGCTAGGTGCTTTCACCACATTTTGTTTACATATGTGGCCCACTTTAAACGTCTCAACATTTTTCTGGATTTATTTTATAACAACACATAATTCAAATAACTAAATGTGTGAATGTTCTACATTTTTGCCCAAATATAAGTCACACAGAATTACAGATACTCTTATTACTGGAGAAATCCTGTTCTGAAAACTGTATTTACTTGAATTCTTATTTCTTGAGAAAATATTCTTAATATTTCTCTTTGGTTGGAATGTTTTAGTATCAACAAAAGAAAATTAATAAAATTTACTGGACTTCTGGTTATTTCCAGACATAGAGAAAAACATGTTTTCTTCACCCACTGATAAAGGGCCAATCTTATAATTTAGCTTGAAATGATGAACATAATGATAAAATTCTAGTTCCTCATGTGTAGATGGTGAACATGAATGAAATAACCCCCACTCAGAGGGATTATGCATGGAACAGATGAAGCCAACTGACACTGTGCTAAGCCAAATAATGCCTGCACTCCACCAAAAATACATCCACAGCTTAATCCGTGGAACCTATAAAGGCTGCCTTATTTAGAAAAATGATTTTCAGATATGATCAAGTGAAGAATCTTGATATGAACAGATCATCTTACAGTAGCTGTGTAGGTCCTAGATATCATCACAGGATCACAAGTGTACCTAAAAGAGAGAACCTGGAAATCAAAGGCATGTACAGATGAATAAAAGGCTTTGGAAGATGGAGACAGAGATTAAAGTAATGTGGACCCAAATGAAAGAATGTCAGTGAGATCAGCAGTTTGGAGCAAGAAACAGATTCTTTCCTGGAGTCTCAAAGTAGCACAGCCCTTCCAATAGCTCCACTTTAGTCCAGTGAAATTGATGGGGAACCTTTGGCATTCGTGAATCTGAGAAGACATTTCTGTTTTTTTGAACTAACAAGTTTGTAGCGATGTACCATGACAGTGAGAAGAAGCTAATCTAGGAACCAACTCGGTTCTAGGTATAAATGTATGGTAGGTGTTTTTGTTATGCTATCTGATTGTTTGCAATATAATACTATATGGAAGATTATTTTTCTTTTATCTTTGTAGGAAAGGGAAATTAGATTTTATAACTTGCCTGAAGGCTCCCTAGTTAGAGTATAGGCAGGATCAAGATGTAAGAGCTTGTCTACCTGGTCCCCAAGCTTAAGGGGTCATTCACATTCTCAGGTATTGCTCACAGATATGTGTTTATGTTCCTGTAAACACTGTCTCAAACACTGATGACCTCCTATTTGAAAGACTTATGGCTAAGGTTCCTAGGTAGTGATGAAAAGAACAAAGACACTTCCTTTCATGAAGCTTATATTGTACTTGCTTCAGAGAAAATGGTCACCAAATATTTCTCAGTTTTGTCCACTTTTGCTCACCATAGTAATGTTTATTTTCACATTAACCTGGGATGCTAAAGATTGAGTAACCTATTATGTAGTCTTTAAAATGGATTGTAATTAATTTCTTTAAAAGGACTCTTCTGGTTTATACATAAATTTCTGAAAATCTTAATTTCTCCTCATGAAATTCTCAAGGTTTGTTCACTCGATCAAATCTAGGAAAGGCTATTACCCAAGAAAAGGATCAATTCCCATTTTATATTACCCTCACAAAGGCATCAAAATCATTGTAAAAATGTCAGCCAATATGCACAAATTAAATCTATTCATCATGAAATGACCACAATTATGCATTTATGTTCAAATAGTTTTCTTTTTTACTCTAAAGTCATATAATCAAATATTAAATGTATTATCTTTATTCACCCCAGTATATTTAAACTGTCAAATGTTAACAGTACACACTCAAGTCTGGCTCTTATTTTCTTATGACTGTTCTATCAAATTAGACATGGAGTTGACTAAGCCATTGGTAAATTTCAAGTCATTCCCACTCACAGCACTTGTCCTGCCTTTTGGCCTGCCTTCCTGCATTCACTTTCAAGCCAGTTTTCAAGCGGTGTGAAATTCAGGGAGGAATTTCCATATTTGTAATTTAAAGGGTAATCTTTACCATATCCAGACAGAATTAATAGATACATAGTGTGCTCTTAATCCACGTAACTCTTCAACAATGGCCGCAGAGATTTCTTCATTGCAGGCAACATGGAACACAATCATTAAAAGTGAATGAACCCATTTAAAAGAATGTAGAGAAAATGATTTTTTAGTATGTAAAAGTTATGTTTCCAATAGTCTTATAGTCATATGAATATAAATCTCCTCATGAGTTCATTGTTCCTTATTAATTAAACAGCAGTACTTACCTGATAAATTGTCATAACTTTGATTTGGAGGAAGCAGGACCCTCTATTTGTCTTGTGCTGCACATACTGACTCTCCTTTTTTGCAGTTCCTGAAGGATGATCTCTTGTCATTTTCTGTTGAGATATTGTTTACTCATTTCATGACCAGAATTGCTATTTCAGCTAGTCCTTTGATGTAGCTCTCTCAATGTTCAAAGTTTACTTTGTACACAGCCTTTGGGATGGTTGGGCTCTCCCCCTTATGCTGTGCACAAAGCACATGCCTGTAAACTCAGCTATGTCTTTTGTGAGTCAATGTGGCTTCACTCCTTTCTTTATGGACTAGCATGACCTGCTCTATTAGTGTCCCCTATTGTGGTAGCAATAGCTATTTATAGGAGCATTTTTCTCGTGGTAGAAAAAGTTACTTTTTAACCAAAAATCAGTTTCACCACAAAAATGCATGGTAAATGTAGACAGCATCACTTTTTTGGGGGAAATATCCTTTTATATATAAAGTACAATTTTTATACAGTAAAATGTAGTATTTTAGATATTTAAACAGATGCCTTGACAGATATTGAGCCACAGTATGAAATACTTTTGTCATCTGTGGCCCTTTTCTATAAATCCACTCTCTGCTCCAGGCAATAACTATGGGTTCTGTAAAAAGTGGTGCTTCCTGAGCTTGAATACCTTATACATCTTACAGTGTGTATCTTTTGTGCCTGGCTTCTTTTGTTCAACACAGCGTTTTTACATTTTTGCATGTGTTCCTATTCATGAATAGCTGGTTTTTGTTAATAGATGAATACTTTTCTGTTCTATGATTTATGGCAGTATATTAATTCTGCTATTAATGAGCATTTGGACTATCTCCAGTTTGGGGTTACTATAACAGAAATTGATTTAAACATTTTTGTACAGAGCAAAATTATCTTGGAACACATTATAATGAAATTGCTATGTCATAGGGTAGAAGTTTCTTTACTTAATTAGGAATAGCAATGTCAGTATTTTAAGAGCAGTTGCTAAAATATTTTATGCTCCACTACTAAACAGGCAGTGAGATCTCAGAATCAACAATTTGGTTATTATTTCTAGGTTCACAAGCCTGAGTGTTTTATTCATTATTTATTTGATAGATATGCTTAACAGAGAAAGAGAAGTAGAACATTATATGAATAGTTCATGTGGCTTCAAAAAACAAGGACCATAAGCAAATTCACTTTTCCTTAATGGAAGGAATTACACTCAAACTTATGTTCAGATGGGAGAATTCCTTTCTTTGTCTAGTGTATGCATTCTCAGTTGAGGTGATGATATCTTTAAGAGTAAAAATTGATTCTTTGGTGGGAGATTGTGAAAAACAAGCAGAAAAATCCTCTAAAGGATGGCGTGGATGTGCATACAATACATTAGCAAATGCAATGTAGACACTTTTTTTTTTTTCCTTGTCAGTTCTCTTCCCTCAGACTATATATTTTGCTCCTGATCAAAATCCCCTGCTTCTGGTCAAACTCCTTTGTGAACACAACCAGAGATCATCTATTTGCCTGTCTGGGCTTCGCATGCCTTGATATGCTCACTCAGGATAGTGACACAGTTTGGTACTTCACTGCACTGTCCATATTTTGTATTTCCTGCGACACAACACCAAAGCAAACTGACATTTCTTGAAAGTGACTATGCAGATGCTGCCATTTTCCAATCTTTCTCCAGCTTTCTATTTTGCCACAAATACATAACAATGTGTAGTAGTCAAATATGCAACTCTGACAAGACTAATTCTATAAATAAAGGAAAAAGTAAGTTTAATCTCTTTATAATACTGTCCGTGATAGATAAGCTGATTGAAAAACTCTGTTAGAGTACTTTCCTACTATTGGGAAAGAATGATAGATATTTTTTGGCTCTTTTCCCATAGAGACTCTTTTACTATACAATAGATATAGATAAATTCTCTGAGACTGGTTAGAATCTGGGTTTTATATGAAGGAGAGATGTAACCTTGGAACATATGGGTTCCCTTCCTTTTATAAATTGAGTACACTGAGGTTTGTGATGGCTTACCTCTTCCACAGTGACCCAAGAGTGAAAGGAGAATTTAGTGACCACTTTGGGTTCCTGAGGAATGAAATAACAAGTGTTAGAGCCTCTGAATTCATGGCAATGAGACAACTGGGACTTGGTCCAAAGCATTAGTGCAGTGTGCCTTGGAATGGCCATGTAGTCTTGGACAGTGGACATCATTGTAGAGTATAACATTGTTCTCTTCAAGCTTTACAGTTAGTAAGTATGGAGCCTTGTGAGACTCTAAAGGAGCGAAAAGGCCCCTTGCAAATCAACTAAGATTGACTTTCTTATGAAATATTCAGGAGAGGGAGGTGATGAGGAAGCCATCAAGACCAAAATGAATTGAATTTGTATCATAATAGAATTCATGCATTCAAGTGCATTTATTAATTTATTAATTCCTGTTTTACATTTATTAACAACCTACTATTATACTTCAATTATGCTCTCTTAAATAAGTCATTATTCATTTTGTTTCATCTCATCACTGATACATTTCTTCATTGCACTTAATGCTATCTCATAGTGCAGTTTTCGCTTATTGCTCCTACTCTCCACTAGCTTCAAGCTCCATGAAGACTTTGCTTTTTTTATAAATTTATTTGACAGAATTAGACAGTGAGAGAGAGAGAAAGGTCTTCCTTCCATTGGTTCACTCCGCAAATGGCCACTAAGGCCGGAGGTACGCCAATCTGAAGCCAGGAGCCAGGTGCTTCCTCCTGGTCTCCCATGCAGGTGCAGGGGCTCAAGCACTTGGGCCATCCTCCACTGCCCTCCCGGGTGACAGCAGAGAGCTGGACTGGAAGAGGAGCAACCGGGACTAGAACCAGGCGCCCATGTGGGATGCCAGTACAGCAGGTGGAGGATTAACCAGATGAGCCACGGCACCGGCCCTGACTTTGCCTTTCTTATTCACTGCTGTGTCCCCATTACTTACAACAGTTCCTGGCTTATAGTAGGTTCTTAACTAATATTTTATGGACTTATTGAATTGTTTTTAGGTATTCTTAATTTAAAAAATAGGATATTGTATGAATATCAATATATTTTATATTGAAATATTTTCTAAGAAATCAAAAGTATTTCCTGGATATATTGAAAATGCCATATCATTGTTCTCTTTAATATTCTTTTCAGTCTATTTAAGAACTTTCACTTTTTCTTTATGGCTTATCTTTGATTAGTAGATACCACCCCCCAGGTTTAGGGGGGAATGCATGTTTTTATCGGTTCATGCTGTTTATTTCATGATTTTGGACTTTCAGTCAGTCAGGAGAGACATTATTTTTTATTATGCCCTTCTTTGCTTAGTGCTGATCTATACTTTGTTATTTTTTAATGTGTCTGTATTTTATCTTCTTCTTTTTTTCTGATTTTCCAATGTAATGACAGATCATTTTTATATTATAGACATTTAGTATTCTTTGTATTCTTGCTAGAATATTCAGATTAAAGCTAGCACAATATTTATTTACTTTTATTGATTTGAGAGACAGAGAGATGGACAGAGGACCAGCTGTTGGGTCACTCCCCAAATGCTCAGAACTGGAGGAATTCAATCCAGTCTCATGTGAGTGGTAGGAACCCAACCACTTTTGCTATCACTGTTGCCTCTCAGACTCTGCATTAAGGAGTTGGAGTTGATAGCTGGCATCTGAAATTTCAACCAGGCACTCTGATTTGAGATGAAGACATACTAACTAGCAATGTAATTGCTAGGTCAAATGGCTAACTCTACCATGGCATTTCAAAAATACATTTTAAGATGCATAATTCTTGTTAAGGAGAATCTGGGGTCAGAATGTTTGGGTCACCCAAGTTCATATATTGAAATTTTAACTCCTAAGGTTACTGTATCAGGGCTTGTGTTCTTTGTAAGCTGATTAGGTCGTGAGTATGGAGACTTAATGAGTGAGATTGGTGTGCTTATGAAAGAGGCCCAGCTGGGTTCATTGCCTCTTCCATCACTGAGGATGCTTTGAGAAGGCAGCATGTCTGAGGAAGTAGGCACTCACCAGACACAGATATGCAGGTACTTTATATTGGATTTCCCAACTCCAGAACTTTGAGAAATTAATAATCACTATACAATAATCACTCTATAATCAATAATCTGATATTTTCTTATAGCAGACTGAAAGGTGTATGACGGGTACTAAGATGATCCTTTCTGTATATAGCGAATCATGAAATAAATATGAGACGGAGGAAAGATTGTGATGATTTGAGAGACCAGTCTAGTTGGAGTCAAATTCCAACTGACTCTCTTGGCAGCAATGCATGCAACCTGAAAAAAGAGAAAATCAGTGAGCTCTAGGGCTTCTCTGTATCATGGCATCTCAACAGATTAGGTGACTCTGTAATGAGACAAATTTTGTTTATGTTATTCAGATTAATAACAAAGGGTTACAGTCTTTTTTTTTTTTTTTTTTTGGACAGGCAAGGTGGACAGTGAGAGAGAGAGAGACAGAGAGAAAGGTCTTCCTTTTGCTGTTGGTTCACCCTCCAATGGCCGCCACGGCCAGCGCGCTGCTGCTGGCGCACCGAGCTTATCTGAAGCCAGGAGCCAGGTACTTCTCCTGGTCTCCCATGGGGTGCAGGGCCCAAGCACCTGGGCCATCCTCCACTGCACTCCCTGGCCACAGCAGAGAGCTGGCCTGGAAGAAGGGCAACTGGGACAGAATCTGGCGCCCCGACCGGGACTATAACCCTGTGTGCCGACGCCGCAGGTAGAGGATTAGCCTAGTAAGCTGCGACGCCGGCCAGTGTTACAGTCTTAATCCAATTGTAATAACTCACACAAATTCTTTGGTCAGGAATTACAAAGTTCTTGGATAGACTTTTGGCTCAGGGTCTCTCCTAAAATACTGGGTAGGATTGCAGTCTCCAGGAATTTAATTATAGCTAAAGGGTGAACTTTCAATGATGTGTGCCAAAGCGCCTGGGTATTATCAAGAGGTTCTATTCCATCCCATTCCCCTCCATTTCCCTCCCCTCCCCTCCCCTCCATTTCCCTTTCCTTCCTTTCTCTTCCCTCCCCTCCCCTCCCCCTCCCTCCCTCCATTCCCTTTCCTGCCTCCCTCCTTCCCTTCTCTCCCCTCCCCTCCCCCTCTCTCCCTCCATTCCCTTCCCTCCCTCCTTCCCTTCCCTTCCCTTCCCTTCCCTTCCCTTCCCTTCCTTTCCCTTCCCTTCCTTTCCCTTTTAGTTATTTTATTTATTTGAAAGGCAGAGTTATAGAGAGAGAGAGAGAGAGAGAGAGAGAGAGAGAGAGAATCTGCTGGTTCACTTTACAAATGGCCACAACAGCCAGGGCTGGGCCTGATGGAAGCTAGGAAGCCTGGAACTTCATCCTGGTCTCCTGGGTGGGTGGCAGGGGCACAAGCACTTGGGAGGCTGTTTTTTTCTGGGTTCATTAGCATGGGGCTCGGTAAGAAGTGGAGCAGCTGGGACTTGAAGCTGGTGTTGCAGGCCTTACCTGTTTTACCACATTGTCAGGCCCTACCCTTCCTCTTCATACAGCCTCTCTGTGGACTGCTTGGATATTCTCACAGCATGAAAAGATTTCCCTCCCAGAGTAAGCAATTTTAGAGACCAAGGTGGAAGTTTCAAAGCTTTTTATGACTTACGACTTCGTATAACTTTAATGACTTGGAAATCACATTTCCACCATATATATTGATCACACAGATCAGTCTGGATACAATGTGGGAAAGGATTAGACAAGAATACCAATACAAGGAAGCCATAATCCTTGGGGTCTGCTGTGGACTTTCACAACTATCACATTCAAATTATTTCTGGGAAGAATTAGTGAGCAAGAAAGCAGAAAAAGATTTCCCAGCTGTGACTGCCTACATTATTATATACTTTAATAGTTTTTTTTTCTGCTGTCTGATCTGTTAATAAAAATACATAGCTTTGAGCCCTGGAGTACTCAAGGAGGGATTCAAATACATGTTCAGAAAGACATAGAGGAGACCTGAGTGGAGTGCACTGCACTGCAAGTACTTTTATCTTTCTTTTCCTTCAGGGAAAAAAAAAAATTCTCTTGCACATATTAAGTTTGCTACAATTGACCTATTCTCATGTAAATATTACACAGAAGGAAAGCAAAAATGACAGAATAGAGCAATAATGCCACATTTACTTTCCCTATTTTTCTCTTCATTCTATTAAACTATAATTTAAAAAAAAAGATTTATTTATTTATTTGAAAGGCAGAACTACAGAGAGGCAGAAGTAGAGATAGAGAGAGAAAGATCTTCCATCCGATGGCCCACTTCCCAGATGGCCACAGTGGCTGGAGCTGCAATGATTTGAAGCCAAGACTCAGCAAGTTGGGTTGGAAGTGGAGCAGCCAGGACTGGAACCAGTGCCCATAAGGGATGCTGGCACTGCAGGTGGTGGCTCCACCTGCTACACCACAGTGCCTGCCCCTAAACTGCCTTTTGTTTTTTTTTTTTTTTTGGTCTTTTCCACTCTCTCAATCTCTAAGCACTCTGCTCTACTCTTACTGTGAGATGAAGACATAGCTTAGTTTCTTACCAGAGATTCACTTTGGTCAGATTTGACACTCTCTTACTACCCATGTATAATCTATAAGGAGTATTCAAAAAGTTCAAGGAACGTATATATATATATATATATATATATATGAATATGAGATTTATTTATATGAAAGGCAAAGTTACAGAGAGGGAGTGGTAGAGGCAGAGAGGGGTCTTCCATCTGCTGATTCATTCCCCAAATAGCCAAAACAGCCAGGGATGAGCCAGACTGATGCCAGGAACCAAGAGCTTCCTCAGGGTCTCCTACATGGGTGCAGGAGTGTAAGCACTTGGCCGTACTCTGCTGCTTTCTCAGGTGTGTTAGCAAGGAGCTGAATCAGAAGTGGAGCAGCTGGGACTCAAACCAGCACCCAGATGGGATACTGGCTCTGCAGGAGGCAGCTTAACCCTCTATACCATAGTGCCAGCCTGGAATATGTGTATTTTCAGAAAACTATGAATGGATTTTAATTTTAATTTTTATATATTTCTTTATACTCATTTTTAAATTTATATAATTTCAGAAATAAAATCTGAGGAAGATTAGATACAAAGATAAAACTACTCCATTACTCTTTTACATAAGGAAAATGGATATAAAAATAGAATATTTAATCAAAATAAAATACAACAATTTTACTATGGGAGAATCTTGGAAGACCTGCCTTGGTAAGAGTAGTAACTAATGTCAGGTAGTTATTTACAGACTCCAGTAGGTTGCTTTTGGTATGTCAAAGATAAATAAGTACCTGATTTAAATTATTATATGAGAAGCATAGTAGCAATCTGTATGAAGAACACTTGGAAGTATTTCATGTAGAATGTTCATTTTTTTGAGTAGTGAAAAACCTTTTTGATATACCTATTAAATATTTGCCTAATAACTCTCTCTCGTTTTTTTTTTTTTTTTTTTTTTTTTGACAGGCAGAGTAGACAGTGAGAGACAGAGAGAAAGGTCTTCCTTTTCCGTTGCTTCACCCCACAATGGCCGCTGTGGCCAGTACGCTGCGGCCGGCCCACCACGCTGATCTGAAGCCAGGAGCCAGGTGCCTCTCCAGGTCTCCCATGTGGGTGCAGGACCCAAGGACCCGGGCCATCCTCCACTGCGACAGGGACAGAATCCGGCGCCCCAGCCAGGACTAGAACCCCGTGTGCCGGCGCCACAGGCGGAGGATTAGCCTATTGAGCCACGGCTCCGGCCCCTCTCTTGTTCTTTAACTTTTATTCCTAATTCACAACTATACCCATTTTACATGAAATAGAATTAAGATAATTTGTGTGAGGCAGCTGTTATTTCTTGTTTAGAGTTGATGAATTCCCTGGTGATGTGTTTACATTTTTATTCATTAATTAGATATACCTGTGAAAATCATAAATGGGAAGAGCCTAGAGAAGAGTGATTCTTTTCACTTTTGCTCTTCAGGAATGTATAGGCATAGGAGAAGATAACTGGGGACATTAGGCAATAGAAATCAAGCTTTCGTTAAAAAGCTTGATCCATGATCCATGACAGTCCCTGACATTTGTGCACCCACAGCAAGACTGTAATTGTTATATATTTAAGCTGAGCAGAAGCTGAGGCTAACATAATAAGAGAACTGTTTTATTTAATAATTTAAATGGCTGATTTTAGTGATTATTACTTTTCCAAATTTTCTTACCAATGGAATGAACGATTGGATCCTCCTTTACACTCATTGATAATCTCCTTAGTAAGTAGATAGGAGCAAATCAGTTGGAATATTGCTAAGATGAGGAGTGGGCTAGTGTTTTTATCTACTAATTTCAGTGAGTAATTAAGCTCAGAAAGATAAAAATTAAAATGTTTTTCAAAAGCAGTTTCCAAAATTAATCTATTTAGCACTCTTTAATTTAATTAGCTAGTATTTAAATAATTTATTGAATTCCATTCTTCTTAGGCATATTAAGGCATAGTAATTATTAAAAACAAGATATGAGCCCTGACTTGATAAATTCATTCAGAGATTGGTACAATTTGTGCTTTGATGTACACTTTTGATAGACAAAAAATACCATCTATAGGGTTATTGTTAATAGAAATGTCATATTATGCTAGTCCTAGTAAATTATTAGATCATCTGCTGAGGGTTAGTTGGCAATACTCACTATATTGCAAGTAAATTTAATGATAATACTGAATATGACCCAGTGCTACTTTTAGTGTAAAGGATCCAATTAATGCATAGAAAACATGACATGTATAGAAAACATAAAAAATTACTCGTAATTTTATTTGTCATTCAAGTGACAATACTAAGTACTAGAATTAATACTGCATTGAAAATGGACAAGATGAGTTTGTGGTAATGAATGTTTCTTAAAATTATTTGAAATAAAAGAAATATTGAAATATAACACTGTTTTGGTATTTTGAATAGGTGCATATGGCTAAGAACTAATAATAATGATGAAAATCTTGTACCTACTGCTAAGACAGTATATAGAGTTGAAAATAGTTCAATAAAAATATTAATCTTATAATATGATGAAGATAATGTATTTGTTAATAAGATTTTAGGGGACAGTTAACACAGATTTTTTTTGGAGCACTTATGATGGCAAAGTAACTTTTGGAGTACTAATTTTTTTTAGATTTATTTATTTATTTGAAAGGCAGAGTGATAGGACAGAAAGAGATTTTCCATCTTTTGCTTCACTCCTCAGATTAATGCAATGACTGTAGTTGAGTAAGAAGCCAAAAGCCAGCATCCAGTAACATCTGGTTCTCCTATATGGGTGGCAGGGGCCTGAGTACTTGGGCCATCCTGTGCTGCTTTTCTGGGACTATGAGTAGGAAACTAAATCCTGGCTTTATTAGTTGTGGTTTGACTTGTTGCACCACATTGCCGGCTTAAGGTGTATCAATTTCTAATTTCTGGCTGGCGCCATGGCTCATTAGGCTAATCCTCCGCCTTGCGGCGCCAGCACACCAGGTTCTTGTCCTGGTCGGGGCGCCGGATTCTGTCCCGATTGCCCCTCTTCCAGGCCAGCTCTCTGCTATGGCCCAGTGGAGGATGGCCCAAGTCCTTGGGCCCTGCACCCCATGGGAGACCAGGAGAAGCACCTGGCTCCTGCCTTCAGATCAGCGCAGTGCGCTGGCCGCAGCGCGGCGGCCATTGGAGGGTGAACCAATGGCAAAGGAAGACCTTTCTTTCTGTCTCTCTCTCTCACTGTCCACTCTGCCTGTCAAAAAAAAATTTTTCTAATTTCTAACATTGACTTAAATATCTACTACTACTATTAGAAGTATAAAGCCCACAGTTACTCTCTGGGAGTCAATATAAAATGTGATACTTAATGTTAGATTAACATTTAGTGTTACTAATATATTATAATAAATAAAGATAATGTTTTACCTTCCAAGCATTGCAATGAAGTTATTATATTGAATACATTAAGGGAGTTAAATGGCTATTACAAGGGTAATAAGAAGTTTATATAAATGATGATATTAGGTAATTATGGTATAATTGTAATATAAATTGTAAAAATAGTCTTGTTAAGCTATCTGATTTTTAATCCAATCAATTTCTTGTGAATTCATTTTTAGGCTAAGTCTGTGACTCATTGTATAATAGGAATCACTGGTTTTAATCAGTAACACTTATGGGTTGATTTTCTGAGAAGCCAAAGGTAGTATTAGTAAGAGTGAAATTTTGGGTTCAAATTAATAACTTCATTGATACTAGAGAGAAGTTTTTTGAAAAATTTTTGATTGTATGATTTTGGATTTTCTAATTCAAATTCATATGGATTTGAGTGTTATGTGTATATATAATTTTAGCAATCATTGTCGAATTACTACTATAGAAGGTAAATGCATTAAATAGTCTTGAGACTATTAGATTATTTTCTATTGTAGTTAAACCAAACTTAGAGATTCAGAGTTAGTTGTACTAATTAATATGATAAAACTGATTGTTATCAATGCACTATTATATAAAGAAATGGATGATAATTAAGCAGATCAGTATTCAGGTTGGTTTCAAAACTGAAATGAGATGTGAAGTAAAATTTTGTTTGGCATAGAAAGCATATTATTAAAGAATGTTTCACCAGAACGTTTCATAAAATTTTTGTGATCCACTAAAAATAATATTGTCAAAGGGACAACTAGAATTAGCATAAATAATGATTAGTATTAAATAACTAAATATAAATAAAATTAGTATAATAACTATAATAATTCTGGTTTGTTATGAGCTCATTAACAGTACTTATAATATTTGTTTTTATTATTTATTTTAGACTTTGTATGTGTGGTGGGTGAGTGGGGGGAGTTTAGGTGTTTGACATTCCAGCAGTTAAAAGGATAAAAATTTTATGAAATTACTAACATATGTGGATTTAGTAGTTTAAGACATGTTAGTGATTCATCTTTGTCAAATTATGGTGAGGGGCTATATTTGAAAGAAAGCTCTGAAATACTCTGCAACAAAAATAGAATTATTTGATATGAAGCTTTCTTTTGTATAAATGAACTGAATCAATCTGCAGAAAATTGGCTTCAACTCTTTCTCTTCATCTTTTGTCAGCACCTTTACAGACTGAAAATTATTGCTGTGAATGAAAAAGGCCAAGAAAATGTGGAGGAGAAAAATAATAGCTAAGTTAGTACAAGTAAATGTTGAGCTTTTCCTCATCTAGGGTATAGTATTTATCAGGAAGGTAATGGGAATCCATAACAAAGCCCCGTCCCCCCATGGTTATGAAACTGCTTCTGTAGCTAGATATGCCAGGAATGAGTAACAGCATAACATGCATGATGCCAAATGATAACCTATGATAAGTATAAATAAAATGAGTCTCATTATCCTATCCACAAGATTTAGAAAAGATAGCCTATTACTTAGAATATAGTTTGTGATCGTCTATTCCTTCCTTCTTGTAAGAAAGCTAGTAACTTAAATATTTTTACTTCTGCTAGGGTAGAATTAATTACCGCACTAATTACAGTAGCAGAAATGAGATACACTTACACGTCTACTTCAGTTCCTGGTATGTCTTAGTCCATTCAGGCTGCTGTGACAAAACATCATCACCTGAGGGCTCACAAACAACAGAGCTTTAGATCTCACAGTTCTGGAGGCTGGGAAGCCTTTTCATCTGTTCTCACAAGGTGGGAAGGCAGAGCTGCTCTCTCGTGCTTTTTTTCTCAAAGGTCAGTGGAGAACCCTCACAACCTAATCCCCTGTCAAAGGCCCTCTGTGCCATTACCCTGAAGGTGAGAATTGCAATATATGAATTTTGAAGGCACATATATATTCAGGCCATAATAGGCTGAAGTTTTGATGTGGTATACAAGAAATGCTAAGATTTCAATTGACAGTGTTGCTGAGACTATTTTTATGAAACTAAAGAATGTTTGTCCTTAATCATACACCAAACTTGGTGAAATTACTCCTAGATTTGTGTAGTTCACAATGTCCAAGTTAGAATGCATGTTGACATTGAGTTTCTGCCCCCTGCTAGATCTAGAAAGGTAATATAATTTGTACTTAGGTTCTATTTTTTTAACAGTAATTTCCATGGCAATTACAAAAAAATGAGGTAATAAAATCACAATAATTAATACAATTCAAAAAATTCTATCTGATATTGTGAGGTAAAACATGGTTTGTCCTAATTAATTGCAGTAATAAGATTAATGGTGCTTGAAGCTGATGTTACCCAGAGATGAGCAAAACAACAGCTAAAATCATTCTGTTTCAGGTATTAGATTGTCAGCTAATGCTAGGGCACATTGCCCACTCTGTTCATGCTTTGATGCCTGCTGCCAATGATGCCAGCAAGTAAAAGGAACTATGGGGGTAAATTTCAAAAGTTAATTTATTTATTAAAATGTTGTATCTGGAGCACCTGTCATTAATGGCCTTAATAAGGTTCCAAATCCCCTGATTACAATGACATTATTCAAAGAAAAATATTACTAAGTCATAGGCAGTAGTAATCAGTTAAAAATCTGAGTGCCTCCTAATAAAAACCCTCATTGATTAAGATTAACTTGAATTAGTACACTCATGTGTCTCTGCTACTCTAGTTTAATGATCAAGAATATATAGTAACCAGTTTGTGATTTGTTGAGAAGAGTTGAGTAGAAAAATTATGCAAGAAGACTAAGAATAAACTTAAAGCCATTATACATAGGATGATTTCCAATTTTACCAACTGGGAGTTTATCTTATACATTGAATTGCAAATTCAAACAGGCAGCTAAAACCTTGTTGTGATTTCTCTTGCCTTTCCCTAAAAGGTAAAAGTCGATTAAGACTCATAATTTAGGGGAGTTAACTGGTAACATAAGTGACATGTCTGCATATATATGCAATTATTGTTACATTTCACAGAATAATTGCCTATGTGAACTCATGGTGAATTTGTGTTCCTGCTAGAGTGCTCTGATATGAGCACAGTATGAGCTTGACTGACTGCAGTGCTCAGTAAGCTCCAGGCTGGTAAGACACATGATAGTTCTAGATGTAAATCTACTAGTGAATAGGGCATTAGGGTGGACTAATGTTTATTCATGGTTAAGACCTTCACTGGTACAATAATCTATTTTGGTATTGATAACATTAGAGGTCAAAGTGCTTCTTCATGTAGACTATAATAGTTGGTTCTTTTTGAAGTTCAATGTGGACAAACTATTTTTCTGTCATACATATTAGAAAGGCCTATGTCTTTCTGTGTTTCACACCATGAGACATTTGTCTATAAAAAATAAGCAGGTGGCTGGCTCTGTGGTGCAGCAGTTTAAAGCCCCGGCCCGCAGTGCCTGAATCTCATATGGGCACCAGATCCAGTCCTGGCTACTGCATTTTTGATCCAGCTCTCTGCTAATGTGCCTAGGAAAGCAACAGAGGATGGCTCAAGTCCTTGGGCCCCCACACCCACATGGGACAAGGGGAAGAAGCTCCTGCCTGACTCCTGGCTTCAGGTTGTCTCAGCTCCAGTATTGCAGCCATTTGGGGAGTGAACCAGCGAATGGAATACCCCTCTCTCTCTGTCGCTACCTCCCTCTGTATCTCTTTCAAATAAAAAAATAACAAAAGAAATCTTAAAAAAATAACAAAATGGAATTGTCCTGATCCAAATTCATGTTACATAGAACTTTGATGATGGAAAGAGAGGTTTCTCCTACAACCACCCATACACACTCAAGCCTCTTAAATAAATGTTGTATCTTTTGGATAAATGGATGCAACAATACAATCATAAACTTTAATATGATTAATATGTTTTCTAAAATAGAATTTCATTGTTACTATGTGAAAAATCTATTGGTAAAAAATTGGGATCATCTAGTAATAATTGTGTATTCCGAATTACTTGTCTAGCTTTGATCATTTGATGGCTTTTCTATGCTTTAAGATCACCTCAACCAAATAATTAATTCAGATCATGATTACTTTAGCTACTAAAAAATTTATTTATCTATTTGAAAGGCAGAGGGACACAGGAAGAGAGAGAGAGAGAGAGTGACAGAGCGAGAGAGCAAGAGATATCTTCCATCTGTTGTTTCACTCACCAAATTGCTGAAGAAGCCAGGTCTGGACCAGGCCAAAACCAGGAGTAGGAATTCCATCCAGGTTTCTCACATGGATGGCAGTGGCCTAAGCAATTGGGTCATCTTCTTCTGCCTTTCCAGGTGCCTTAGCAGGGAGCTGAACAGGAAGCTAAGTGGTTGGGACTGTAATCAGCACACATGGGATGTCAGTGTCAAAAGCAGTAGCTGAACCCATTATGCCACAGCACTGGACTCTACTCTAGTTATTTAGATATTAAGTTTTCATATTCAATTAATAAACAAAAGTCTTATTAGCTATTTTAGTTAATAGAATATTGAATGTTTATTAGGTTACTCAACTAATCCATTCACATTTTTGTTTCTGTCTGAATCATCACTATCAATGACATTACTTTTGATAAGGGCTTATTTAGTAAAATATTTCTTATTACTCATATTAATTTTTTGTCTGCATATAAAGTTAAATATTACATGAGGTGATTTTATTAGATGTATTTATTGTGGATTGGAATGAATGTGTCATTAGTGCTGCTTTTAATCCAATTATAATTTTATGCATGAGTCATTACTCTGGGAGGAATATTTTAACCTATTTTTAATGGTCCTTCCATTTTATGGATACATTAGGATTGATTCTTCTTAAAGTAAATTTAAAGTTGAACATAAATTCTGCATTGGGTAACTGACTTTTAGCTGTTGCTACAGATCCTCATTATTTCGTTACAGAGAACTTTTTCTAATTATTTGTTTATAAATAGCTTGCCTGTCTTCCATGTTTTAAGTAAAAGTTCCCTGTTATATTTTAGCTAATTCATTGTGCTAAAGGTATACCATTTAATCCTTCCTATTTTAATATAATTTTTATTTATTTAAAATATAAATTCTTCCATAATATCCTTTCTTAATATTTTGGTTTAATTACTATTAATAGTTGTCTTTGTTTTATTAGTAGCCTTTGTGTTATAATTGGTATTTGGTCTATTTTAGCATAAGATTGCTTCAAGTGGCTTCAAGTTTAATTAAAATTCTCCAACCTCATTTTTCATTCCTTAAGCTTAAATTTTACTACAAATGCTAATTTATTTCATGTTCTATTGTTCTATTCTAATCTATTCTATTAACAATAATTGTCTTTAACTTATGGTGTACAATGTGATGTTTTAATGCATAAAGACATTTTAACATCTTAGTTTCCTAAATGCTTCTGTAAATGAAATCAGAAGTTAGAAAATGAAGCCCATACTATATGCCCTGTTATAAAAATTCTTATTTTTAGAAATTACTAACATGGCAGTAGATGTGCTAAATTTACAGTTTTCTAAACTAGTTTAAAGCATTATCAAATATTTTGAATTGTAAGCTACTGCTAGTAGTGCTGTGTGAATCTTTACTTTGTAAATAATGCTGTGTATCCTAATGCATTTATCCCAACTACTATAATTCACGGGAATGGCTTCTATTACAATTTTAGAATTTTTGTTTTGACATATATTTATAGAATTTGATAAGAAAGTTAAGATTAGATCTCTAAAATGGTATCTATAGATGAATTGAATCAGGAAAATAGTTTCCGTTTAAAATAGATCTTCAGAAACTACCAATGAACAAAGATAACTAATCTTATTAAATGCATTATAAAACTTCTGATATCCAAATAAATAGCTTTTAGAACCATCAGATTCATTTTTTTACTAGTAAAATGAAAAAGAGTCTATACTAACGTATGTGAGAAGTTTTTTCAAGGTCTTAACATTGAAAAACATAGTCTTATTTTGAATATTTTTTATATTTGAGGTACATATTTGTAAACTAGAAATTTGATAATACAACTCAAATAGACAAAAACAGAATATTTTAAAAAATATTTAATTTATTTGGAAGGAAGAGAGATGGAGAGAGAGGCAGAGATCTGTCATTTCTATTTCAATCTCCAAAATCCCCCAGTGATCTCTGACTGGCCCCGAAGCTGAGATTCCCAGAACTCAATCCTGGTCTCCCCTTTGGGTCACAGAAACCCTACTATCTGAACCATTATCATTGCCACTTAGAGAATGCATTAGCAGGAAGCTGGAATGGAAGGCAGAATCAGGTGTCAAACCCAGGTACTAAAACCGGGCATGAGGATGTACCAAGCAGATTCTTGACTGCTGCACCAAATGGCTACCCTGAAAACAGGTCACTTAAAAAACGTGTAAAAATTACATCTTAATCACATGCCAACCTTTTAATACTATATATTTTCTAAAAAATCAAAGATAATTATGCCACAATTCTTTATCTTGCTCTTCAGCATGTTCCACTTTTTGCATGGAACATTTTGTCATTCTATTCTTAATCTTTTATAAACTCAGAAAAGTGATCTTTTCATACTTCAGGAATCATATAGCCCTCCTTTGGTGCATTAGACTTCATACTGTATCACCAACGAATTAGTTACTTCTCACTTCCAATAAAGAGTAACTCTGTGTACCAAACATAAAATGTATCTAGAGACTTTTGTCTTTTTAAGAGAAGACCAGAATCATGGGGCAATTCTTTTTACAGAATATGATTTCATTCCAATCTAAAAGTGTGTGGACTATTTTAGGTGGACTATTTTATATGGACAGTTACAAACAACTCTATCCAATAGGTTTATTAACATAATTTTGGGGGAATATACTTTCTATTCACGTGCATTACATTAATGCTACTTATTTTGTACGTTTCCTGTACATACATGTACACATACACTCACAATGTTCCAGTTCAGCCATTACTTTTCAATGTTTTATTTCTAGATCTGAATATTCTTGCTCAACTATATCAATAATTCTCTTATTAATACATATTTGAGAGGCAAAGTGACAGGGAGAGAGGAAAGAAGGGATGGGGGAAAGAGAGAGTGAGAGTGAGCAAGAGAGAGAGAGAGAGATGAGAATGAGAGTGATCTTCCTTCCATTCTTTCATTCCCTGAGTGCCCATGGCAGCCGAGGCACAGAGTTTGGGCCAGGACAAAGCAAGAGCCAGAAATTTCATCTGTGTCTCCCATGTGGGTAGCAGGAACCCAACTGCTTAAGTTATCATTAACTGCCTCCCAGTGTGTGCATTAGCAGGAACCTGGATCAGAAGCAGAGGTGGATGTGGGCTTTAATTCAAAGCACTCCAAAATGGAATGTACATATCACAAATGACTTAACTTTCTGTGCCATAGCATTTGTACCTTTGGTATTTGCTTTCATTTTTATCAGATACACATTTATTCATTGATATAAAAGATCCAACTTATATTGAAAGACATTGTTGCATATTAAGTATTAAAGTTGTGGATCTCTTTTTACTAAATGATACTGAATATCAATATTTCAGAGAGCCTCTCTACCTCACTATCCATTTCTGGTTCTTATCAAATCTCATTTGAACCAATTCATATGTTAAGTGTCACAGAGGAGTATAGAAAATTTCTTCATATTTTCCAGCCTTTAACCAGAAAAGATTAGAATACTCCCAATCCCAAGAAAGTACATTTGAGATAGCCAAAGGAGTGGATTGAAAGGTAAGATTGTGAGGGAAACAATTGGGTTCCTCAGTGCTATTTCATATGTAGTTTGTAGCAAACCTATAGTACAGGAGTCTAGGAAGCCACAAAATCTCCTCAAAGGAACTGATTATGAATAGTAGAATATGAAACACTCATTCTAGATCTCTTAATGAGGGGGGAATACTTGTGAAATGACCTTTAATACTAATCCTGAAATGAAAGAGACAGCCCCAACTCTGTTAATTTAAGCTTCTCAACTAGTTCCTTTGGTCGTGACTCTATGTTCATAAGAGGAATTATCTAGTGATTTGTTTTCCCACATAACTAATCTATAGTATTCTAACACAATCCTTTATACATCCATCTAGAGAACCTGCTCAAAGCAGGTGTCATGGAGACATTGTTAAGATTTATCAGGTATTGAGGATATCAAGGATATGCCAGTCTTGTGAAGGCAGGATATTAACAAGTACAGACACCTTCAAACCATGCTTAAGAGTTACCAAGAAAGAATGTTAAAACACATTGGAAATTTAGTCTGTGTACTTAAATATGTCAGTTGCTCAGTGATTACAATTATATGTAAGTGTGTATAGAGATAAAGACTAAGTATAAATCCCAAGGAATGAGAACGATTAAAATAGAATAAAGAAAAAAGCTTGCAAATGAGTTAATGAAAGTTCACTTTATTTTACTTAATTTCTATCTGGCTTCTTTTTAAAAATCAACGTTTTATGTTTAAAGTGTTTCTTCTATATATGTACATATACAAGAGCAGAGAAAGAATCCTAAAGAATAAGTAAGAAGAAATTCTGGAGATGTACAGTTGAAGTTTTTCAGTTTCTGAAAACCAATTCTGTCAACACTTATAAATTAAGAAGGGCCTGTCTTTCAGGAGGCTGCAAATTGTTTGGTAAACCTGGTTGTACAACTTGACATGGGTAGTGAGAAAGTGAAAAACAATCCTAGCAGTTCACTGCTGGAAGCTGACAGCTTGACCTTTGTGTTCCCAACTACACATAAACAACTTTCTCAGAATATAATCAATAGTTGGACAAGGCCACTCTGTGACCACAATCGAATAAGATAGAGAAAGGACACTTTGCAACTACACTAGTAACTAAACAGCCCCTTCTGCAGGCAAGTGTGAGTTACTGCTGTTTCCTCACCAGTGACAGTTCTAGCTATACTTTGAACTCTTTGCCTCCTAGATTAAAATGAAAATATCAAGTCATTGATTTGTTCCTGCTACCTGATAGCATCTACACACAATTTTCTACAACTCACTAAATCATCCTTAGAATCACTAAGCATAAATTCCAATATTGTTATAAGTCCCTTATAACACCTTTTGATGCAGTCATTTTGATATTTCTCTCATGTGTGTTCTTCCTTGCTGCAATAAGCTAAGTAAACCTAAAGTTGTTTGAATATGCATGTTTGGTGTCTGTTGACTAATGGGAGTTTATGATGGTGGCTGGAGTTCATGACATATAGTTAGGGTGGAGTGAGATCAGTGGCACATGATGTTGTCTGGTAAGCAAGGTCATTGAACTTCACCCACAGGAGACAAAGTTCATATTTGTTTAAAACATCATATTGCTGGCAGTATAGAAAATATAGTGGAGCAAGGGAGAGAGTGAAGAAGTAATTAGGCAACAATTTTTACAATATGTACAGAAGGTGATGAGTACCAAAATTAAGGACTGCCAGTAAGAATATAAGAAAGTAGACAGAGGAAAATTGCAGGGCTAGGTATCTGACCATAGTGGTACCATTTACTGAAAAGCAATGTGGAAGAAACAGGTTAGCATTGGCTTGAATGATTAATTGAATAGCAGTTGCTTGTGAGACTGTAGTTTGACAGTTCAGCAGACAATTCAATCAATGGATCTGAAATTCAAAACAGATATTTTTGCTGGGAATACAAATTTGGTTGCCACCATTAGAAGGATGACAATTACAGCCATTGAATTTTATGTGAAATTTAGTTATATACTCTGCTGAATGAACCCAGATGTCTCTGTTAGTCTAGTTTTTCTTGTCTCCTTCTAGTAACTAATTGATGTATTCAATTGTAATAAGATAACGTGAAATTGAATAGGGTAATTTATAACTGCTTTAAGAAGATAAGTAAATGAGATTCAAGTGACTCATAAATGCAGCTCAGCTCTGAGGTAAGATAATAGACAGTCTCTACTTTTCATGAATCCAGGATTCAGGCAGGAAACTTGTTAAGGATAGAATTAGTTAGCAAATTCTCCCAGATCCAGAAAACCTGTCACAGTGGTGGAGGTCAGATGAATAGATGTATGAGTGGAAAAATTCCCTATAGAAGAGATCTAGACCTCCTTATCTTCTGGAAAGATTTCTAGGGGATAGTCCATATATAAATGAGTAATAGATGAAAATTACCAGTAGGTAGCTGTAGAGATGAGGACACTGTTAATTCATCATCAAAAGATTTTTAGCAGTTATACTTTTCAGCAATTATACATTTCAGCACTCATTCACTCCAAAAAATGTTTTTAAGATTTGCAAGACTTGAGTGGCCCATTAAATCCTCTGGAAAATGACATTTAAAGAACATGATTAGGTAAAACCTTAGCCTCCAAATCTAGGCCACTGACTATAGACAATAAGAACCTATTGCTTGTAGTAATTCTTAATTATTGCTAACTTATAACATTGGAAGTTCTGATGATTATGTTATTAATATATTATGATATTGAATATTCATGTGGTAGACATAATACACATATCACATGAGATTTCTTAAATAATATCATGTATTATTTTTAAATTTTTTGTTTATAAAAGGTGAACAAATTTCACTTATTTCATATATACAGATTTGGGAGCACAGCGATACTTCCCACCCTCCCATCCATGTTTGCACCCTCCCTCATCCTTTCTGTCTTATTCATTCTTTTAATTTTTACAATAGCATGCTTTCAGTTTATTTTATAATCATAAGATTAACCCTTCATTAAGTAAAACATTAAACAAAAAGTAAGTTCCACAACAGAAGAGACAAGTGCTAAAAACAATAATCAATTCTCAAAATGTCAATTTCACTAATATACATTACAGTTTTTTTTGTACTCTGGTAGTTAACACAGAACAAAGAAAATATACGGTGTTTGTCGTTTGGGGACTGGCTGATTTCAGTAAGAATAATGGTTTCCAGTTGCATCCATTTTGTTGTGAAAAACAGGATTTCATTCTTTTATATGGCTAAGTAATATTCCATAGTGTAGATATAACACATTTACTTTATCCAGTCATCAGTGATTGGCATTTAGGTGAATTCAATATCTTAGCTATAGTGAATTGAGCTACAATAAACATGGGGGTATAGATATCTCCTTCATATGCTGTTCTCATTTCTTTGGGCAAATTCCTACTAGTGTTTGGGTTATATATGGCAGATAGATTTTCAGGTTTGTGAGGAATCTCCATATTCTCTTCCACAATGGCAATACTAGCATGTATTACCAACAAAAGTGGATTAAGAAAACTTTTTCCCACATCCTCACAACTATTTATTTATTTATTTATTTTAATTTCAATATGAGAGTCATTCTAACTTGAGTGAGATGAAACCTCAATGTGGTTTTGATTTGCATTTCCCTGATGACTAATGATCTTGAGCATCCTTTCTTATGTCTTTTGGCTGTTTGAATTTCATCATCTTTTGAATGATTCCTCTTCAAATCTTTTTCCCATTTCTTAACTGGCTTGTTTGTTTTGTTGTTGAATTTCCTGAGTTCTCCATAGATTCTGGATATTAATCCTTTATCAGTTGCATAGTTTGCAAGGATTTTCTCCTATTGTGTCAATTGCCACTTCACCTTGTTGAATGTCCCCTTTGTAGTTCAGAATCTTCTTTGCTTGATGTAATCCCACTAGTTTGTATTTGCTTTTATTACCTGTGCTTCTGAGATTTTTTCCAAGAAGTGTTTGCCTATGCCAATGTCTTGCAGAGTTTCTCCAATGTTTTCCTCTAGTATTTTGATGGTTTCAGGTCATAGATTCAATCCTCAATCCATTTTGAGTAAATTTTTTAAAGTGTAAGGTAAGGATCTTGTTTCATACTTTGCACACAGAGATTCAATTTTCCCAGGACCTTTTGTTGAAGAGACTCTCCATTCTCCAGGGGTTGGTTCTCTAGCACTTTTGTCAAAGATTGGTTGGCTGTAGATGCATGGATTGATCTCTGGGGGATCTATTCCACTGCATTGGTCTAACTGTCAATTTTTGTGCCATTACTAGGCTGTATTAACTATAAGTGGTTGGTAGTATGTGGGCTGCCGCAGGCAGTCGCCCCTTTTGTTTACACTTAAACATATGGATGGAGACATCCCGGCACAGACAATTAGGCTAAGGAGATTCCAGGAAGAGGCAGGAAGAACCGTATCTCACTGCTAGACTTCTCACAAGAAATGATGTAGATAATCAGTCACACCTGAAACCTGCATTTATCACCTAAGTGTTTTATTATACCCTTGTAATCTATGATTAATAACATTTTGTGATCTGTTAAATGAAAGAACTTTTTCAGGAACTCTATGGGAACGCTTTGTAACCCCAAAAGAATTTTAGGTATGTAAATCCACTGTGTGCCTTCTTGTGTACAACTGGTCATGTTTAAATACTACTGGACTTGTTGAATAAACGAGCCTTGATCAGGATTTGTCTTGGCTCCATTCTTTGTGTCCTTGTCCCTGCATTCCCACTCTCTGTTTCAGGAAACCCGGTTCTTTGTGCTGCAGGCCGGCACACTTTTGTATAAATACTTGCTGGTTTTCCATATTGATGGGTTTTATTTTTGAACTATGCATTTGTGGCTTAGTGGAGTGTCTGATCCTTTAATGAATACACAGAGGCCTGTGCTATTGAGGTGAGGGGGTTCTTGGTCAGTGCTCAAGGGTGGTATGAGAATCCAGGGTGACATCCAAGTTGGTTATGGTAGCCCTCCTCTATTGTTGGAATGAGGAAGGGTATAATCATGCCTGTTGGAATAATCACACTCTCACCTCCCCTATTCCAAGCTGATTAATGCCCAGGGCTAGCCCACAGTGGCTGTAACCCTCAGCACACTGGTACATGAACCACACAAAGGATCTGTGTAGTCCTTAGTGTGAGCATGGAACCCTTTAAATGATCCGGCACAGGCAATCAGGGAGCTCTGAGCTTCTGACTCCAGACACAGTGATTGCCCAGAGACCCACCTACACCCCATGTCATATTGTGCAGTCACAGGATTCCCACAGTCACAGTACACAAGTCTCCCATAATCACAGGGTGCAGATGATCCCTCCTCACCCCACAAGTCTTCTCCATCCATGAAGAGAGCAGAATCATTTCCAGAGCTTGCTGCCTTTGGGTGTTCTGTCTTGCCATTAGAACCCAGTGCCTTATGATAGGTTGAGAGAATGGGAGCACCACACCATTCTGAGTGACCTGGCCCCTGTCAAACTTCCCAGCCAGACTCAAAGTGTAAAACACATTTTTTTCCTCTCTGGTGAAATTCCCTTTGTAATGCATGGGTGAGGAGCCACAGCCTATACTGATGTCAAGATAGTGCCTTCTGCCTGCTGGTTACCAGGCATTCTTGTAGGAAGATAGTGAGGAAAAAAATGTGCTTTTCCTTTAATGGATTAGGTAGCTAGGGCTCCAGGCCAGACTCAAAGTCAGTGTGTTCCACATGGATCTCACTCATGGATTATCTCCAGTGGCATCAGCTGCCACAATCTGCCCTCACCTACCTCTGAGAAGCTGGCATCTCCTCCAGCCCTCAGCTATGGGAGTTGTGTGTGATGTCCCCCGACTCGCTGCTGCACGTCTGTCTGCTCTTTCCATCCTGCTCCATGGTGTCCCTTTCTTTTTGTAGAATTTCCATTATAAGCCTCTTTCCAACTCTCTGCTAGGAATACACTTCTGCTCTCTTCCACTTGTTTCAATCAGCACATCTTTTCCCTATTTAGTCGTCTTGGGATCTCCACAATGAAGGCTTTTATGACAGATTTTTATTTTTCAATGTTCTTTCTGGTCTCATTGAATTAACCCCGTGGTTGAGGTTAACTTTTGATGTGTTTATTTAGTCTATAGCAGCCAGGTTTAGGAGGCCCCAGACAGCAGTTGTCAGATGAGGTGTACATCGTCATCTTAGGAGTTCCCAGTTTGTTCCCAATTTTGTGGTTGAAATAAATAAAGCATAAAGAAATTGTTTGTTACAATACAGCAAGTAGCAAGTCTCAAATATTTTTAAGATGTCAGTTCTTCACAATTTGATCTACAGAGTCAACTCAATTTCAATAAATATCTCCACAGATTATATTTTGAATCTTGATAAAATGATTCTAAAATTTGTCTTACTATTGATTCAAAAACTTGCTATATAACTATAATAATCAAGAAACTGTGGTAGTTTTGGGAAAAAAGGCAAACAAATCAATGAAACAGAATAGAGAGCAAAGAAAAAGGCTGCCATAAGTATGGTGAACTAAGCTTTCATAAAACAGCAAAGACAATATAATGAAACAGATTTTTTTCAACAAACAGTGTTGGAACAAGTGGTCTCACACACAGAGAGGGAGAGAGAGAGTCTAGGCCCACAATTTACACCATTCTCAGTTGAATTAAAGATGTAAATTTAAAATGAATAACTATAAAATTCTTAAAAGAATATAACATATGAGAAAATCTATATGACCATGAGTGTGGTAATGAGCATTTTACATAAATATCATTGGTATAATCTGTGAAAGAAATAATTGCTAGACTGGAATGAATTAAAAATGAGATACTAGGTTTTGGAACTGAATTCAGAAGTAGAATCTTAAATATTTTATCATTTAATATTAGATAGTGCATAATCTTTAGTTGATATGAGTCGTTAACCAAATCACTATAATATTTGATAAAAATATTTATCATAACATTTCTAGTTATTATTAGTTACAACATATAATCACTGCAAATTCATATTAGGTTTAAGTTAATCCCTGAAATTTTATATATTAGTGTGGTTTCATTTCTTCTCCAAGTGCAGAGTCCCAATCATCCTTTCTCTACCCTTTATTTCATTTAGCATTGAGAAATAAACTTATTATGTGCTAAAATCATTCTCCCTATCAGGAATGTTCTCTTGAACAACAAAGGTTCCAAAGTGGATGTATTGAGCTTTTATCTTCTGCTATTTATTTGGTTTCAAGTCTAGAATCACAAGGAAAGGTATCTTTGGTTTATTACCCCACATGCTACTTTACAGTTAGCATCCTGAGTACAAATTTTGTTATGCTTATTCAAAAATGCAATTTTCTTTATTTTAGCTTTTACTTAATGAATGCATTTTTCATAGGTACAACTTTAGGAATATAATGGTTCTTTCCCCCACACTCCTCTTCCATCCGGACTCCCATCCCACCTCCTTCTCCCTCTCCCATCCCCTTTTTCATCATGGTTCCTTTTTAGTTTGATTTTATATACAAAGGAACAACTCAATGTTAAGTATATATTTCAACAGTTTGCACCCACATACAGACAAAAAAATATGGAGCACAGTTTGAGAACAAAATTTGCAGTTAATTCTCATAGTACAACTCATTAAGGACAGAGGTCCTACATGGGGAGTACATGTACAGTGAATTCTGTTGTTCCTTTAACAATTGAAACTCTTATTTATGATCACTCAAGTGATCACCCAAGGCTCTTTCCAAGGCTATGGAAGAAGCCTTTTGTGACCATAGACTCCATCAGTATTTGGACACAGCCATAAGCAAACTAGAAGTTTTCTCCTCCCTTCAGAGAAAAGTACATCCTTCTTTGATGGCCCCTTCTTTCCACTGAGGTCTCACAGAGATCTTTCATGTAGCATATTTTTTTGCCACAGAGTCTTGGCTTTCCATGCCTGAAATGCTCTCAGAGGCCTTTCAGCCAGACCTGGAAATCTTAAGGGTTGATTCTGAGATCAGAGTGTTATTTATAGCGAGTATTGTCCTAGGAGTCTTATGTGTGGACTGCTTCCCATATTGGACATTCCTTCCTTTTAAATTCTATTGTTATTACCAGGCACTTGATGTTATTTATATGATCACTTTTACACTTAAATGTATCTGTATGTTGTCTATAACATTTTTTTTTTTTTATATTTGACAGCTAGAGTCAGACAGTGAGAGAGAGAGAGACAGAGAGAAAGGTCTTCCTTCCGTTTGTTCATTCCCCAAATAGCCACTATGGCTGGAGCTACCAATTTGAAGCTGGGAGCCAGGAGCCAGGTGCTTCCTCCTGGTCTCCCATGCGGGTACAGGGGCCCAAGCACTTGAGCCATGCTCCACTGCCTTCCTGGGCCACAGCAGAGAGCTGGACTGGAAGAGGTGCAACCAGGACTAGAACCTGGCATCCATATGGGATGCTGGCACTGCAGAGGATCAACCAAGTGAGCCACGGCGCCAACCATATATAACATTTAATATTGTCATTTTAACAATTACGATAACATTTATACCACCAGTTTTAATGGCTTTAGTGTCTTATGACAAGTTTTTAGGCTGTACCCTTCTAAATAAGTCAGTAGGACTGTATGCAGAATTATACAGCTCTATAGTTATAGGCTAACTTGTCCTTCTCTTATTCCCCCTCTTATTTTTTACTTGGATCTTTATCAATTGAATTTATATACATATGATTAACTCTATGTTAAGTAAGGAGTTCAACATATACTATGAAGAAGAGAAAAGAAAAAGAAAGAAAATAAAGAAAAAAAAGGAAATGCAAAATGAAAAGTAACAACAAAAACAGGACACTGACTGTTCAAGTCATTGTTTCTAAAAGTGTCAATTTCACTTCTGTAGCTTTCATTTTAGGAACACTATTAATTCTCATTGATCAGGGAGAACATATGGTATTTGTCTCTTTGGGACTGGGTTATTTCACTTAAAAAAAAAGTATGAGGTTTTCCAGATTCATCCGTTTTGTTGTGAATGACCGGATTTCATCCTTTTTAACTGCTGTATAGAATTCCATAGTGTACATATCCCACAATTTCTTTATCTAGTCATCAGTTGATGGGCACTTAGGATGCAATTGTGAATTGAGCTGCAATAAATATGGAGGTGCAGATAGCTAGCTCATTGTTTACTGATTTTATTTCACTTGGGTAAATTCCCAGGAGTGGGATGGCTAGGCCACATGGTAGGTGTATATTCAGATTTTTGAGGTATCTCCTAACTGTCTTACATAGTGGCTTTACAAGTTTACATTCCCACCAACAGTGGGTTAGGGTGCCGTTTTCCTCAGATTCTCTCCAGCATTTGTTGTTTGTTGATTTCTGTGTGAGGGCCACTCTAACTATGGTGAGGTGAAACCTCATTGTGGTTTTGATTTGCATTTCCCTGATGGCTAGTGATCCTGAGCATTTTTTCATGTGTCTGTTGCCCATTTAGATATCCTCCTTTGAAAAATGTCTGTTTAAGTACTTGGCCCATCTCTTAACTGGGTTGTTTGTCTTGTTATTGTGGAGTTTCTTGACCCCTTTGTAGATTTTGGTTATTAATCCTTTATCAGTTGCATAGTTTGCAAATAATTTCTCCCATTCTATTGGTTGTCACTTTCCTGTTTCTTTGGTTGTACAGTAGCTTCTCAATTTGAGGTAATCCTATGCCTCTGGGGTCTTTTCCAGGAATTATTTGCTTGTGCCAATGTCTTGCAGGGTTTCCTAATGTTCTCGATTAATTTGATAATGTCATGGTGTAGATTTAGATTTTAAATCCATGTTGAGTTGATTTTTGTGTAAGGTTTAAGGTAGGTGTCTTGCTTCATACTTCTACTGTGGAAATCCAGTTTCCCCAGCACCATTTGTTGAATAGACTGTCCCTGCTCCAGGAATTGCTTATAGCTCCTTTGTCAAATATACATTCATTGTAGATGTCTGGATTGATTTCTATTCTGTTCCATTGGTCTATCCATATATTTTTTACCAGTACCAGGTTATTTTGTATATATGTATTTTGTAGTATGTCTTGAAGTCTGATATTGTGATGCCTCTGTGGGGAGCAACTGGGAGTAACTCGGGCTAGACTAAGTTGCTGGAATTGGGACTTATTCTGTGCATCTGCTCTCCCACAGTGTGGCGCTGGGAGAGGAGGGAACAGCTTTTACACAGCTGCCTCCAGTTCAACCAATAAACTGTAGGACCTGCTCCTGATTGGAGGAGAGCAGCGTACTCGGCGTGTGGGTAGCAGAGTTAGGATTGGTGGAAGAGGACTATAAAGGAGGAGAGAGACAACATGCACCAGGAACATCTAAGGGGAACATCTATCTGAAGGAACACCTGAGCAGTCCCCGAGAGAGCCGGCGGGTGGTGTGCCGCTCCCCCACGGAAGTGGGGAAAGTGGCAGGGGGAACCGCCCTTCCATGGAGGTGGAAGGGACGGTAGCCAACCCGGGAAGAACCAGCAGCAAACCCGGGGAGGGCCGAGCAGACGAAAGAACAACGCAGGGTCCTGTGTCGTTTCCCCACGAAGAGGGGGAGCGACATAATGGTGCCGTGACTCTGATATGAAGCCTAGGCAGGGTTTAGTGTCGTTCCTCCACGAAGAGGGGGAGCGACATGCCTCCAGCTTTGGTTTTGTTGTATAAGATTGCTTTAGCTATTTGAGGTCTCCTGTTCCTCCATATGAATTTCAGCATCATTTTTTCTGTATCTGAGAATTATTTTCTTTGATATTTTGATTGACAACACATGGAATCTATAAATTGCTTTCAGAAAAATGGACAATTTGATGCTATTGATTCTTCTAATCCATGAGCATGGCAGATTTTTCCATTTTTTGTGTCTTCTATTTCTTTAATTTTTTGTAATTCTCATCATAGAGATCTTTGACATCCTTGGTTAAATTTATTCCAAGGTATTTGATTGTTTTTGTGGCTATTATGAATGCGATTGATCTTAGAAGTTCTTTCTCAGCCATGGCATTGTCTGTGTATACAAAGGCTGTTGATTTTTGTGTATTGACTTTGTATCCTGCTACTTTACCAAACTCTTCTATGAGTTCCAATAGTCTTAGTGCAGTCTTTTGGATCCCCTATATATAGAATCATGCCATCTGCAAATAGGGATAGTTTGACTTCCTCCTTCCCAATTTGTATCCCTTTGACTTATTTTTCTTGTCTATTGGCTCTGGCTAAAACTTCCAAGATGGTATTGAATAACAATGGTGAGAGTGGGCATACCTGTCCTGTACTGGATTTCAGTGGAAATGTCTCCAACTTTTCCCCATTTAATATGATGCCGGCCATGGTTTTGTCATAAATTGCCTTCATTGTGTTGAGGAATGTTCCTTCTAAACCCAATTTCAAAAATGCAGTTTTTGTTTTTTTTTTTTTTTTTTTTTTTGGACAGGCAGAGTGGACAGTGAGAGAGAGAGACAGAAAGGTCTTCCTTTGCCGTTGGTTCACCCTCCAATGGCCGCCGCGGCTGGCGTGCCGCGGCCGGTGCACCACGCTGATTCGAAGGCAGGAGCCAGGTGCTTCTCCTGGTCTCCCATGGGGTGCAGGGCCCAAGCACTTGGGCCGTCCTCCACTGCACTCCCTGGCCATAGCAGAGAGCTGGCCTGGAAGAGGGGCAACCGGGACAGAATCCGGTGCCCTCTCCGGGACTAGAACCCGGTATGCTGGCGCCGCTAGGCAGAGGATTAGCCTATTGAGCCACGGCGCCAGCCAAAAATGTAGTTTTCTAAACCACTCATTCCATCTACTATATCAGAGTCTCTAGGAGTGAGGCCTTTGCATATGCAACTTTAACAAGGATTCTAAATCTTATGCACACTGTAGGTCGACAATCACAACTATAGGGAGAGACTGTTCGTAAAAAATTTTTAAGTGTTTTAGCTGGCTGCTAATCTTTAACAAATAAAAAAAAAATCCACAAAATTTGTTTTTCCCCAGAAATTGCAAATAATACATTATCACTCCACATGCCTTATAATTTTTGCAAGATATTTTTGGAAGCATATAATTAGTATATTAGTATAATCACACAGATAAAACTCAAGTGTGAAAAGATACATTTTGCTTAACATATGATTCAGTGTTAGAATTCACAAATATGAATTAACATTTTAAAGAAAAACAAGAACAATACAGAATATAAAGTTTGTTAATCAAAGTTTTTTGAAGGAGAATAAAGCATGCATTTCTCAATGTACAATCAGAAAAAGTTACTTCCTAAAATTTCATAAATAACCCAGAGGTTTAAAATAAGGAAAGCTAACTATATAAATCAAAATATCATTAATGAATTTATCAATTCACTTTGAAGAAATAATATTAAATAATAGTCATTACTTTTAAAACCAATGGAAGCATAAATAATGTAGAGTAAATAAAAATACAAAAGGTGTATGGATTTTATTATATTATTGTTAGGTAAGGAAGTTGAAAAGGTGTAGAGATTAGACAGCAAGGGGAAGCCATAGCAACAGAACAAACTTTGGCCATTATCTCCCCTTCTCCCATGCACTCTCCTTATGGGGTTGCCCATACTCACATGTGAATATATTTCCACTCTTTCACATTAAATAAATCCTGCTGTCATTTGTATACCTCATGTCTCTTTGAATTCTTACCTCTCTTGTGGGCAAGGACTTGGAATAAAAATTGGGATACATATTTCCATGAAAGGTGTAACTCCAGCATATCTATGGAAGTGAGAAAATAGATAAATGCCCAGTGATTCAAAAGCAACTACCCTTGCTGTATAAAGCAAGATACTTTCATTCCATCAACAGTCAAACTAGAAGGAATCTGGATCCTGGACAAAACCTGAAATAGACAAAGCAAAAACATTTAAAAAATGTATAACATAATATTTTATAGGTACTGGCAATGGAGTGGTCATTTAGCCTACCAGTCAAATAGCTACATCCTACATCATAGTGATTGGGTTTAATGGTCAACTCTGGCCCTGACTCCAGCTTCACACCAGTGCAAACCTCTGGAGGCAGCAATGAATACTCGAGTAATTAGATGCCTACCACACTGATGGGAGACCTGATTTGAAATTTAACTCCTGGCTTCTGGCTCTGGCACCAACCCATCTCTGCTCATTGAGGGCAATTAGGGTGGATGGGAATTGTTTCTCTCTCTCTCTCTCTCTCTCTCTCTCTCTGTTTACCTCTCAAATAAAAATAACAAATAAAATATTTTTGAAAGATACTGGCAATTAAGAGACCACTTCCCCAAAAAAGATCTAGACTGCAACTTGATCATTTATCAGATTGCACAGACTCATGAAGTCAGAGCTCCCAAAATTCTTCCTAGTGTCTTTCTTTTTTTCTTTCTTTTTTTGACAGGCAGAGTAGTGGACAGTGAGAGAGAGAAACAGAGAGAAAGGTCTTCCTTTTGCCGTCTGTTCACCCTCCAATGGCCGCCGTGGCTGGCGCGCTGTACCGGTGCACCGCGCTGATCTGATGGCAGGAGCCAGGTACTTCTGGAATCCCATGGGGTGCAGGGCACAAGTACTTGGGCCATCCTCCACTGCACTCCCTGGCCACAGCAGAGAGCTGGCCTGGAAGAGGGGCAACCGGGACAGAATCCAACACCCCGACCGGGACTAGAACCTGGTGTGCTAGTGCCGCAAGGCAGAGGATTGGCCTAGTGAGCCACGGTGCCGGCCCCTAGTGTCTTTCACTAAGCAGAAATTCCTAACAAAGAGACACATGAAATTTAAAGATCCTGAAAATGAAAAAAAATTCTGGAAAAAGACAACCTTATTTCCCAAACAGCACTCTGGCCTCAGAATCAGCCGTTAAGGCACGTGGATCTGGCCGAAAAGCCCATGAGAGTATTACAGGCACAGAAAGCCAAAACACTCTGGCAAGAAAAAAAAAAAAAACGCAAAAACGACATGAAAGAACTCTGCGAGTGAGATCCCAGTGAAAAGAACAGGTCATCAAAGAAGGAGGTACCTTTCTCTGAAGGGAGGAGAGAACTTTCACTTTGACTATGACCCTGTTGGAATAAGATCGAAGTCGGCGAACTCAAAAGGCTTCCATATCCTTGGTGACTCATAACAAGAGCCTAGGGTGATTACTGATGCCATAAACAAGAGTGTCAAATTGTTAAGTCAACAACAGGAGTCACTGTGCACTTGCTCCTCATGTAGGATCTCTGTCCTTAATGTGCTGTACATTGTGATTTAATGCTATAACTAGTACTCAAACAGTAGTTTTCACTTTGTGTTTCTATGTGGGTGCAAACTGTTGAAATCTTTACTTAATATATGCTAAACTGATCTTCTGTATATAAAGAGAATTGAAAATGAATCTTGATGTGAATGGAAGGGGGGAGGGAGAGGGAAAAGGGAGGGTTGGGGTGGGAGGGAAGTTGTGGGGGTTCAAACCATTGTAATCCATAAGCTGTACTTTGGAAATTTATATTCATTAAATAAAAGTTAAAAAAAAGACAACCTTAAAGAAATTATAGAAATAGTTATATTATAGGATATAGGAGTTAATATTAATATCTATTTATTCACCTATTAATTCCTCAAGGGTAATAAAAAATATTACCCATTATACAATAAATAAGATGATAAAAATGAAAATTTAGAAAATAAAAAATATTTATTTTTGGTTTAAAACATGGCACAAGATATTAAAAATAAATTAAAATCAAGATAACTTCTCAAAAAGTAGAAAAAATAGCATAGAGATGTAAAATATAAGAGATTTAAAGAATTATATAGAGAAATAAATATAGAAGGTCTACCATCTAAATATTACAAATTCTAGAAGGACATACAAGAAAGTGCAAAGGAGAAAATTATCAATTTTGTTTAATTTGAAGTATTGAGAACATTCACTTCTGCACTGGAATTGAATGTCTATAAAATGGTTTAAAAAGACAATCACAAATTAGTCATATCCTGATCATTGCAAAACTCCCCCAAAGATTCTATGGGTCAGAGAGATGAGGAACAGAGAGAATAAGTAATATAAATTATAGTTAGAATTCAAATGGTATTTTATCTCCAAAAGCCACACTGCAACTAGTAAATAGTGGAGAAATGTCCTATAATGTGTTTTGAGCCAAGAATTATCCACTTGACCTAACAGAATAGTTGCAATAGTAGATTGCAGTCACTTTCAGACTGGCAAAGTATGTAAGATTCCATCTTCAAATGGTGGAAACAGGAAAAAGCAAGATGAAAACTTTGCAACAAGTTTGGAGAACACATATTTGAACAGGATAGAGAAGTTCAGGAGGGATATGTTCAGAAACTCATTTATGATCACATAGATAGGATTAAGTCTTAAAGTGATCACGTAAATAGGATTAAATGTCTGGTAATAATAATCAATATAATTAAAAAGGAGTGAATGCTCCAACATGGGAAGCAGTCCCTACAGCAGACTCATAGAATAACAAACACCCTAGGTATCACTCTGACCTCAGAATCAACCCTTAAGGCATTCTGGTTTGGCTGAAAAGCCTACAAGAGCATTTCAGGCATGGAAAGCCAAGACACTGTGGCAAAAATTGTCCTACATGAAGGATCTCTGTGGGTGAGACCTACAAAGGTCAATGAAAAAGGAGGTACTTTTCTCTGAAGGGAGGACAGAACTTCCAGTTTGCCTATATCCTTGTCTAAATACTGAAGGAGTTTGTGAATTCAAAAGGCTTCCATAGCCTAGGCAGCTGATATCAAGAGCCTTGGGTGATCACTGATGTCATACATAAGAGTGTTAACTGTTAAATTAACAACAGATGTCACTACGCACTAACTTCCCATGCAGGACCTCTGTTCTCAAAGAAGTGTATTATGAGAGTTAACAGTAAAACTTGTTCTCAAAGATTTATTTCATTTTAGTGTATTAAGTGGAGGATATTCTTATGCCTAATACATTTTAGTTATGCTTAAGTGTCCAACTCCATTGCTTTCTTTAAGTGATTCTTTAATTAATGAGAAAACTTGTTTTCAAGGACTATTTCTTTTTATGTATAAAATGGAAGGTATTCTTTAGTCTTATAAGTTATAGTTATATCTAAGTGCTCCATAAAGATGTATCACTCTCGGAGGCTATTTTGAAGTTAGTTGTCTCAAAAAAAGAAAAGAAGTGAAATTAACTTCGAGATACAATGATTTTGAACAGTCTTGTTCTCACCTTTTAAGGAACTTTTTTATGTGTGTGTGCAAATTGTTGAACTCTTTACTTAGTATAAAGTTGGTCTTCTGTGTATAAAGTTAATTGAAAATGGATCTTAGTGGAGAATGGGACTGGGAATGGGAGAGGGAGGAGGAAGTGGAGTAGGAGTGTGGTTGGGAGGGCGGGTATAGTGGGAAGAATCACTATCTTCCTAAAGTTGTACTTATGAAATCATGAAATTTCTACTCCTTAAATAAAAGATTTCTTTTGGGAAAAAAAAGCTCATTTAATAGGATATTTGATGGTTTTTTAATGTTTTAAAGAGGAAATTTATACTTTTGCAGCATATTTGAGAATTCATTAGGAACTGGTACTGTAAAATACAAAGAACAACACAAACAAAACAAAAATAATTACCAATTGTAGGAACATAAACTTGGACCCCAAAGTAAAGGAAATTATCAGTGTGTCATAAATGAGTCTTATTTACAATGTAATGCAATTAACATTAAAATATTGACTTTAATAAACAGTATTACATAATACTCTTGAGAAAAACAGGATGAATGGAAACAAATTTTATAGTTTTGGATGGAAGAGACCAGACAAGTCTGTATCAGATGTTTTTGAAAATCAAGAATAGCAATACAATATGTTGTATTAAAAATGTTGTATTAAAAATGCTGTTAAATGCCAAATTATCAGCTAAAACAGTTGTATTGAGAAGGGAAAATTATGTTTTGCAGTTTGTTAATTTAACTACAATATTTTGTTATGTAATTCTAAGTAAAAGTACTAAGTATATAAATGATAATACTCATTGAATGATAATGATTTAAGAATCATATCTTTTTTAACTTGAAAGCACAAAATTATTGGCCTCTTCCTGGTGTAGCTTTGCACAGATAGGGGCAGTTGTAAGAAACGTAATACACTCAAGAAAAGAGTATTGATGTGTTTTTCATACTTTCTGGCTTAATTTGCTTCTATCCTGGGACTCTCCAATGGTAAAGACATCAAATATATTCACTAGCTTACAAATATCAAGTCATTTTTAATAATTAAAATATTCTGGGAGGCACTGAATCATTCCCCAAACATATATATAAATATATGCAGAATAATTATACCATTAGCTAATTTTTATATTGAATGTGAATTTCTTTTGTCTGATATGTATACAATAATGGGACCTGAAACCAGTCTCTACTTTTATACCAATACTTTAAATTAGTTCTTCTGTTTGGCAGAATTATTTGCTTAATATTATCAGGACTTTTCTTTTTAAATTGCTAGTTCTTCCATGCCATGTTTATGCCACCTTCCTTTAGTGATCAATATTAGTGCTATTTTGTAGCATGATAGGAAAATCAATCTGAGAATTATTTTTTTTCAAGGGTTGCCTCCAAGGACCTGTTTACAAAGTTGAAAGTCTTTTCAAGGACTCTTCTTTCTAAAGTGATTGAGTGGAGAGATTAGTGAAGTAAAACAAACTTGCAATATTCTTTCTAAGAAAAAAATATCTATTATAGTCTAATTTTATGAAACAGAAAAAAACAGTGATCTTTAAGGAAGGTGTTCTTATTATGTCTGTCTGCCTCTCTTTCTTTCTATACACATGCACATATGCCCATATAAGTAGATGCATGTATTTGTCATCTATCCTTCTGTACTCAGATACATCATCATCATCATCATCACTTTATCTATCTATGTAATTACAGGTGTGGAGTATATTAAACTGACATGGTTATAGAAATTGCAAACACTAGTTAGAGCACAACTCCATATCCTTTCTTCCATGGAAAGAAGAAAAAGAAACTTTCAACTTTACAAAATATGTTGACCTTTTTTAAGCTTGGCCTTATCACTCAAATGTAAACTTTGTGTTGGAGAGGATTTATCTCTCTTGTTTTGTCAATACTATATACTATATGGCTAGAACACTGGCCAGCCCAAGGGCTTCCTGGTGATGTGCCTCGTGCCATTGCAAAGGACCCCAGCCTCAGAAGGGTCTCTGTTCTTGGACTTTAATACTCATCTTGAAGTTCTTTATGTTTTTTTCTGTTGAGCTTATATTTAGTTAGTGAAATCTGATAAGACAATGGAGCATACGCCTGCAGAGTGAAGTCTGAGCCCCAAGGGCCTGCCTCCTGCCACCTCTTTGCCTTCTCTGATAGGTTTTCAGCCACGTGCCTCCTGAGACTCCAGACTATAAATGGTCATTGCCTGGTGCCATTCTCCTGGCATCTTTGGGTTAATCACAGCCATGGTAATCTGTGCCCTACACTGGCATTTCACAACACATTCAGTAAGACTGGGGCTCTTGTCCATCCCATTAGGTACCAACCTGACTTATAGGCTCATCTCTAAGTAGCTCTGCTTCAAAACCATGAACTCTGTCTCCTATTTCTACTGATTTTTAGTAATATCTAGACATTTTCTCTAGTGTCTGAAATGACCTTGCTTGTTCTCAGCTCATTCTCTTTCCTCTTTCCACTCATTTCAAGGTCCAGGGTCTAGGATCCCTTTCTCCCAGTGAACCTTGCAGTTCTCTGTTTCTCAAGGTCTTGTAAATCTTTGTTTTGCTTTAGCATTTGTTTTGCACCACATTCCTGCCATGAAAACAACAATTTACAAGTTGTGTTTTAAAGAAAAACTGTATAGTGAATGCGTTGGATCCTGTCCCTAGTACAGGCTTTCAAAGATGTCAATCTTCATATCTTTGGAAATACATTTATATTTTTAGAAAGTATTTTATTCCAATATTATATCTCGAAATTATATATGACACAATTATAGTTCAAATGGGCAAAGATATCCTATATGATAGCAAATGTTATCCAATACAGTCTAGAAGAGTAGGTCTATTAAGGAAAAATATAAAAGTAAACTCTGAACCTCAAAGTAATGAGGATAGTCACAAACAGGGAGGTCAGAGGTGGAAATCTATACAATAAGTCTTATTATTATCTAACAGTTAAATGTCTCGCATAGAATAGTTTGTCTACAATAGGCTTATTGGAAACATTAGATATTAATATTAAACAGTAAAATAAGTAGAAGAGAAGAGAATATGGATATATTTTAATTTTCAGTGCAGACATGCCTTTTAAAACATAACATTGAGGACAAAATAATTAAGAAAATGTTAGTATTTGTAGCAACAATGTAAATTATTAACACATTGAGGATTGTATTTCAAAAATGTTCTTAACCAAGAAAGGTAAAATTATATAAGGAAATAAAATATCAAAGCCTGCATGCACACAAATCAAATGTTCTGATAGCCACTACTAGAGCAAATATCTCCAGGGGATATGTCCAGGCACTGGGAGAAATATTAATGCATGAAGGAGAAGCTCATCTAACATCATGAAGGGAAATGAGTTACTTCTCTCCAAGTGCAATATAAATGCACATCATCAATCCTTGGAGCCATACTATTTGCCTTAAAGATCTACAGAACTCTTATTTCTTGAAAGATTTACTGTGTTATTTACTAAAAGAATGCATTTAGATTCTGGCCACTGAAGAATTTGTGATTTTTGGTTGGTGAAATAAAACTATTGCTTTTCTCTATCTAAAAGATTAAATATGTTTTTTCATTAAGTCAATTCTCTCCAAATCATGCAAATTGAAATATGGAAAAAGTGTCAAAATATAAAAGTCCACAGCTCACCTAAGAATTTGCAGCCTCCCATGGATTTCTCACCCTGATGCCCAGTTAACCTTGTTTCCAAGTCGTTCCAGCTTTCACTCTTCACCCCAAACTTCCATTTTCATCTTCTAAGGACAAAGCTTTGACTTAGTAGAAGAAAGAAGTAATTCGAAACCATATAGATATTATGTTTTAATCACATTTCTTGGTCATAGAAGTTTAGAAATTATTATCACTGACATTCTGTTGAATTCTTGAATATCTGAGAATGCCTTTTAATTGCCTTGATAAGTGAAAGACAGACTGGATAATAAAAGAATCTGTAGTCCCAATTAGATTATTATAGAACTTTATAATTATCATTCATTTGTCTGATGGGATTCAATAACAATAATTTTATAAACATCTTAATTCTCATCTAATTCTAATCTTTGTAGATGACCCAAATTTTTTTAATAGTTGTCTTTTTTTTTTTTTTTTTTTTAGGCTTTGGTGTTTGTGAGTTTCTTTGCTTTTCAAATGCCAAGAAAAAAAAAACTGAGAAGAAATAAAAATAAATTAAAATGTCCCTTTAAGAGTGGGCCTGTGGCAGAGCAGATAAGTCACTTTTTGGGATGCCCACATCCTATATCAGTGTGCCTAGGTTTGAGGCCTAGCTCCTCTACTTTTAAAATTTTTATTATTTTTTAAAGATTTGTTTATTTATTTGAAAGGCAGACAGAGTGAGAGCAGAGAGGAGGAGTTGGAGAGAGAAAGAGAGAGAGAAAGAGAGAATCTCCTATCTCCTAGTTCATTCCTCAAATGACCCCAATGGCCAGGGATGGGCCAGGCCAAAGCCAGGAGCTAGGAGCTTCCTCTCTGTCTCCCACCTGGGTGCAGGGGCACAAGGCCTTGGGCCATCTTCTGCTGCCTTCTCACGCCATTAGAAAGGAGCTGGATCAGAAGTGGAGCAACTGGAACTCAAACCAGCACCCATATGGGATGCTGACACTACAGGCAGAGGCTTAATCTTCTATGCCACAGTGGTGGGCCCTCTAGCTTCTCTTCTGATCCAGCCGCCTGCTACTGCTTATCCTGGGAAACAGCAGGTTATGGCACAAGTACTTAAGTTCCTGCCACCCATGTGAGAGACTGGAATTGCGTTCCTGGATCATGACTGTTTTTGGCATTCAGAAAGAGAACCAGAGTGAACCAGTGGATGGAGATCTCTCTCCCTCTCCCTCTCTCTCTCTCTCTCTCTATCTCCCTCCCCCCCCTCCTATCTCCCTTCCCTCCCCTCCCCTCTTTCCCTTCCCCAACTTCCTTCCCTCCCACCCTCAGCCCTGATTTTTCCCTTTCAAATAAATAAAAAAATACTTAAAAATTTAAACAAAAAGGGGGCCGGCGCTGTGGTACAGCGGGTTAAAGCCCTGGCCTGCAGTGCCAGCATTCCATATGGGCGCTGGTTCGAGTCCCGGCTGCTCTACTTCTGATCCAGCTCTCTGCTGTGGCCTGGGATAGCAGTAGAAGATGGCCCAAGTCCTTGGGCCCCTGCACCTGCATGGGAGACCTGGAAGAAGCTCCTGGCTCCTGGCTTCGGATCGGCACAGCTCTGGCCATTGCGGCCAATTGGGGAGTGAGACATCGGATGGAAGATCTCTCTCTGACTCTCTCTGCCTCTCCTCTGTGTAACTTTGATTTTCAAATAAATAAATAAATAAATAAATCTTTTTTTTTTTTTTTTAAAAAAAAGGAGGGGTCAGACACAGAGACCAGGACAAGGGGAGGGAGCCAGCCAAAGACATGGAGAAAAGAAAGGACCAGGGACTACATGTGAGAATGGGCTCTCCCTCGAGGGTGACAGCGCCTCGCAGGGGCCAGGGACAGAGAGCGCATTCAGACGGGCCGCCGGGACAGAGGGTGCACGAGCCAGCGAGTCCTGCTCCATGGAGTCCCCCGAGCACCCCTAGACTGCCTGCCGCTCACGGCCAGGTTTGCTCTGCCCTCCTCCAGCCTGCAGCTCTGGACATATCTGTGCGTGATTCTGACGTTATCTATGAAGTATCGAGTTTTAATGTTCGCATATTTGATATATGATATATATATCAAATATACCTTTGTTCAGAAATGGGACTGTGGGTAAGCAAACAAATAAGAAATGTTTGATTTTACATCTTTTTAGAAATTTTGTACAATAAGAGTGTACTACTTTTACAATAAGAAAACATTATATTTTAAAAAGGGTATTCTGACATTAGCAGAAATTGAGGCATCTAAATTTGCTTTTTATTGCTTTGCTTTAGCTCTTTTGTATAACATGGCTTGTGAGACTATTATTTAGAGATTTCCTATGGCCTGAAAGTTTAAGAGGTAAATGCACAAATTTATATGTTCCGCTAAGGAAGAAACTGATAGTTATTTTATGGCATTTGACAGATTCTCTCAACTTATTCTGGAATGCTGTAAATTACAAGTGGGTGAGGGGAGACAGATACATTTAAAAATATTTGCAGAATCTGAACGTAAGTTCCACTAACTCAAAAGCTGATGTTTGGGGGTAAGTAAAACAGCTGCTTTCCTGCTCAGTTTTCACTTCATAACACAAGTTAACCCTTGACTACTACTTGAATAATGGAAGTGATAAAATGTGTGGTTCCCTTTGCTAGTCCTTGAATTGATCAGCTTCTATAATCTGTAATACAGTGGAATCATATGTCTCACAACATATGATATAAAACTTTTTCCTTTTTTCTTTTCCAATTGTTTTAAATATTGATTGTTTAGTTAGACAATATTTTCTAAGTATGGAAAAAAATGAGAAAAAAAGTTACAAAAGAAGAAATTTAAAATCATTAAATTGAAGGAAGCAAAAAAAAAAAAAAATCTCTGCCTTCCTGCAAAAAGCTATGAAGTCCTTTGTGAGTGTAGGGGTTTTTATCCAGTGAATGTATCCGACCTTTGACATGAGCATCATTAATGTATTTGGGATCATTTCACAGGAGTAAATGTCAATGATTATACTGTTGAGTTATGTAGCTAAAAGAGATTCTGGTATAGAAAAGCCACTGTTACATAAGACACATTCAAATCTTGTTTCTGAAAAGAAATGGTGAAAAGGTGAATAATATATTAAATAACTCTTTATCTACCACTGATTCTTCCCTACTCTACTCACCTGCCCCAAAATATTTACAAACTTGGGGTAAGTTTCCTGATTTTCTGCTATACTCTAGGGATTAAAACACATGTTGATGGTGTGCTAAGAAAAAAAAAATCCTTAGCAACCCTATTACTTGTTCTTCCTGGAAATCACTTATATTTTGAAACTTGACTACATATATTATCTTAACTTCTAACTGCTGCCACTGTCTTCTCATGGATTTAGATTTTATTCAGTAAAATGCTGTCATAGAAGGAAAGATTTTCAGAAATGATTGTTTTCCTCTGGTGCTTAAGTGGTTCCCAAAAAGGTTTCTGAATGGGGAGGCAGGCTACAATTTAAAATTGTTAGTCTATCTACACATTGTTCATTCTTATAACAGTATGGAAAATTCTTTGTACTCTGGAGGTGTTGAGAAGATGAATGGATTTTTCCACATAGAAGCTTTCTTTCTGGAGACATGCTTAATTTTTCTGGAAGACAAAACATATTTCAGATAAATTGCTTGAATTTAGACTAGGGCTCATAAATCATGAGATTTAGAAAGTCTTGAATTTATGATACAAAATGAATGGTCAAGCCAGGAGATCAACACCAGCAAGATTGTATGCTAGAAGATAAAGCTATTCAAAATTTAAAAATTTCAAAACAAGCAAAACATGCATATAAATTCCATGATTGGTCATTTATTATGATAGGATTCTGAAGAATCTGATGTGTAACTTCTTTGAATAGTTAAGTTATGGCCCCTCTATTCAAAATACACAAAGTCTTATATGCTCATTGTTTTGTCCCCAGTATTATTGGCAAAACGCCTTACAGTAATAATTCAAAATAATTGTACAATTTGGGACATGCTCAATCAGACATGCCCCAAATGGTAGAGTTAGAAACGTGCCAGGGGATTCCAATTCAATCCCATCAAGGTGGCATGCACCAATTGCATCTCACTAGTCCAAGTGATCAATTTCAGTTCACAATTGATCATACTGATAGGTCTAAGTGTCAAAGGGATCACATAAACAAGACTAGTGTCTACTAATACTAACTGATAGAATAAAAAAGGGAGAAAACGAACCAACATGGGAAGCGGGATATACAGCAGACTCATAGAATGGCAGATGTCCTAAATAGCACTCTGGCCTCAGAATCAGCCCTTAAGGTATTCAGATCTAGCTGAAGAGCCCATGAGAGTATTTTAGGCATGGAAAGCCAAGACACTCTGGAAAAAAAAAATAAATGCAAGATATCTGTGAGTGATAGCCCAGTAGAAAGAATGGGCCATCAAAGAAGGAGGTACCTTTCTCTGAAGGGAGGAGAGAACTTCAACTTTGACTATGACCTTGTCTAAATAAGATCAAAGTTGGTGAACTCAAAAGGCTTCCTTGGCAACTCATGACAAGAGCCTAGAGTGATTACTGACGCCATAAACAAGAGTGTCAAATTGTTAAGTCAACAACAGGAGTCACTGTGTACTAACTTCTCACGTAGGATCTCTGTCCTTAATGTGTTGTTCAATGTGAATTAATGCTATAACTAGTACTCAAATAGTATTTTACACTTTGTGTTTCTGTGTGGGTGCAAACTGTTGAAATCTTTACTTAATATATACTGAATCGATCTTCTGTATATAAAGATAATCGAAAATGAATCTTGATATGAATGGAATGGGAGAGGGAGCAGGAGTTGGGAGGGTTGCAAGTGGGAGGGAAGTTATGGGGGTGAAAAAGCCATTGTAATCCACAAACTGTACTTTGGAAATTTATATTTAATAAATAAAAGTTAAAAAAGAAAATAATTAAGTGCTAACAAATGTCTGTTATACTAAACTGAATGTAAAGCAAGAGAAAAGCTCAGTTATTGTCAAAATCAATACCAGACATATTTTTGTTACAGTAAAAATTGTTTAGTTTTGAAATATTACACAACTATTTTTTAAGAAAAGAAAAGTCAATAATAAAATGACCCCTCAGATATAAATCATGCTTCACTTATGGAAAAACCACTATGCTTAATGGCAGAAACAATGAAAATCTGTGACTAAAGGACAGAAAGTTATTTCATGATCAAATATTATGAAGTGTCGCTGGCACCACGGCTCAATAAGCTAATCCTCCACCAGCCGCACCAGCATCCCGGGTTCTCGTCCCGGTCGGGGCACTGGATTCTGTTCCAGTTGCTCCTCTTCCAGTCCAGCTCTCTGCTGTGGCTCGGGAAGGCAATGAAGGATGGCCAAAGTGCTTGGGCCCTGCACCCGCATGGGAGACCAGCCGCAGCGGCCATTTCAGGGGTTGAACCAATGGAAAAAGGAGGACCTTTGTCTCTCTCTTTCTCACTGTCCACTGTGTTTGTCAAAAAAAAAATATTGTGAAGGATTAACCACATATATATGTATATATATGTATATATTAAAGATTTATTTATTTACTTGAAAGTCAGAGTTACCAGAAAGAGAAATAGAGGCAGGGAGAGAGAGGTCTCCATCTGCTGGTTCACTCCTCAGATGGCTGCTATGGCCAGAGATGTGCCGTTCTAAAGCCAGGAGTTTCTTCAAGGTCTCCCACACAGATGCAGAGGCCCAAGGACTTGAGCCATCTTCCACCACTTTTCCAGGCCATAGCAGAGAGCTGGATCAGAAGTGGAGCAGCTGGGACAGGAACTGATGCCCATATGGGATGCTGGCATTGCAGGCGACAGCTTTACCTCCTACTCCACAGCACTGGCTGCAGCCTATATATTTTTGTCCAGACTCTTGCCAGTTTTCTCATATGAGGGAGAGTATGCATTCTACAGTCAGAATTAAATTGGTGTGTTAGTGTGTCTATGTTTCTACCCCATGCCCATCACAAATATTTTTTCTTGTACAGAGCTACCTGATCTTAGATGAGACAGGAAGGCCAGACAGCACTGGAGTGAGAGGAATGTCTCTCCTCCATGGCATTGGGGGACTCTTATAAAATCTTTGACCCAGCAGAGCAGGACTTGCTGTGGAGACATGTCTGACTGTATTTCAAAATGAGTTTTCTCTCCCTCCCCTGCCTTACCACATGGGATATATTGGGGATTTTCACATCAAGAACTCTGTAGTGGGGTACTTGGAATATATACTTTTCAAGCTAGTTTATACTTAAGCCTGCAGTAATTCATCACAATTACTATTGCAGTGTTCTTACTAGTTTATGGCTCCAGTGGCTAATGTGTCAAGTTAGCGCATTTTAGCTGTGACTCTTCAGATTTATCTGTTTCACCCACTTATGAGGGTGATATTGTGTCCTGCTGGTGCGATTCTCTGATAGATCTGAGGGAATATACTGATTTTCACCCTGTCTACCTTTTCTTGTTGTAAGGATGGTTTTGATAACATTGCTTGTTGTTGCTGTTGCTTTACATTTTTTTTTTGACACGTGAGGATTTCTCAGTTGTCTTTTTTTCCTTGATTACTAGTTTATTTCTTATGTGGCCAAATAACATAATTTGCATTATTTCAGTTCTTGCAGGTAGGCTATGTTGTATGTATAAGTTTTTTTATGGCTAATAATGTTTCTATGTTGGATAATGCTTCATGAAAGCTTGAGAAAATACATCAGAGAGTACTTCAGAAAATCATGGAATATAGAATTAAAGTTCAAGATTATTTTTGTGCTGAAAAATTTTGAAAACAACGCATATGAGCAGTCTTCAAAGAGTTCATGGCAAGTCAGTATTATAAAAATATCATGCATATATTTTAAAGGTTTTGGGAACCAAAATTAACTGATTTAATCCAATTTTCCTATAGTTATTTAAGTCCCCTTGTATTCTTTGTGTATTCTACAATATCATTTGGACTAAGTGCTGTTAGTATAATTTATAGCCTTACTGATATTTGGTTTTGGCTAGCATAAACAATTACTCAAAGAGAAAAATTGAAATCTCTAATTATAATGGTCAAGTTGCATATATCTTCTTTCATTTCATTCTTGGAACTTACTTTAAATATAAAAACAATAGATTAAAAGGAAAGTGATGCGAAAGATATACTATACTAACTTTAGTAAAAACATGAGTATTTATATTAATTTCTATAATTAAAATAACAAAATTAAAACATAATTTAGAATGGATATTATACATAAGAGAAGCACTGCAAATGATAAATTTTCTATCAAAAGTGATACAATCATTGTAAACACTATTTTTTTCAAATTAAAATATGCATTTCCATACCCTTTTTTTTTTTTTTTTTTTGACAGGCAGAGTGGACAGTGAGAGAGAGAGACAGAGAGAGAAAGGTCTTCCTTTGCCGTTGGTTCACCCTCCAATGGCCGCCGCTGCAGCCGGCGCACCGCACTGATCCGATGGCAGGAGCCAGGATCCAGGTGCTTTTCCTGGTCTCCCATGGGGTGCAGGGCCCAAGCACCTGGGCCATCCTCCACTGCACTCCCTGGCCATAGCAGAGAGCTGGCCTGGAAGAGGGGCAACCGGGACAGAATCCGGCGCCCCGACCGGGACTAGAACCCGGTGTGCCGGCGCCGCAAGGTGGAGGATTAGCCTATTGAGCCACGGCGCCGGCCCTCCATACCCTTTTTTAAAAAAGATTTATTTATTTATTTGAAAGTCAGAATATACAGAGAGAAAAGGAGAGGCAAAGAACGAGAGGTCTTCCAACCGCTGGTTCACTCCCCAGTTGGCCACAATGGCCCGAGCTGTGCTGACCCGAAGCCAATAGCCAGAAGCTTCTTTGAGGTCTCCCATGTGGGTGCAGGGGCCCAAGGGTTTGGGCCATCTTTTAGTGCTTTCCCAGGCCATAGCAGAGAGCTAGATCAGAAGTGGAGCAGCTGGGTCTCAAAACGGTGCCCATATGGGATGCTGGCACTGCAGGCAGTGGCTTTACACCACAGTGCCAGCCCCTGTAAACATTTATGTGTATAACCTGTAAGCATTAAAATAGATGAATCAAAAAATGAAATATAGATAGCAAGTAGTTATATCTTATCTATATGCATATGCCTTTAAAATTTAAATAGTTAATACTTAAGTGATTCTTGAATGGTTGAATTAATACCTACCATGTTTGTAATTGTTTTCTATTATTACTGTTAAATCTTCATTTTTTCTCTCTCTCTGAGTTTAATCAGGTCTCTTGTATATTCCATTTTATCTCCTCTTTGACTATACCATTAGTTATTTAAAAGTACTTTTAATGGCTATTTTGGAATTTATTTACAGTCTAAACAAGTCTAAGCCCCCTTTCAAATAATGCTTTACCACTTATGGAATAGTACAGGTTTCTTGTAACAGTGCAGTCCTAATCCCTCCTTCCTATTCCCACTGATATTGGTGCCAACCGTTGCAGATAATTGCTAATTGCATATAGATAATCTCTGGTGTCACTTAACTAATTGAAGTTCTGGTAAGCAGTGAAACATTTCACCATCTGAGGGTGCCAACATAATTGTGTGTTGGGTAACTCCACAAGCTGCATTTACTTGACAGTTCCAGTCAAAATACAAAGTATTTCAAAGGGATTCATATAAGGCTATTCTTTCATGGTGTTGACAAATGCATAACATAAAAATAGGACCTTCTTGCACTGGGGTGACAAGTGTCTATCTAATTGTGTTTTGACAACTCATAATTCTACCTGCCAATCATAAATATTTTATATTAGAACATTATCAAGCCACTCAATCATTCTGAATTAATGATGCTGCATTTTACATAAGCAGTTTCAGTTTTTATTCTCCCTTACAAATAACAAAAAAAAAAGTACTATTTCAAGAGGACGTTACTTCATCAACATTGTTTTCATTGCCCAAAGATACATTTTTCCTTTGTCTTAATTTGTAAGGTAATAGGCAAACTGAACACTCCTGAATGTATTATTTCAAAGTTAGGGAAAATGCACACTATAGTAAGTTAGCCAGTATGCTGAAATTATTCTGTACGCTCATGAAAACCTTCATCAATGCCTGAAATGTTTTAGAGCATCTTGAGCTATTAAAATTTCTTTTCCATTATTAATAAGTTTTCACACAAAGAACATACAGCATTTGCTTTGTGGAGCATTCTGAACTGGAGGACAGGAATTTGTGGTTACATTCACTTTACAAGTCCCACTAGTTCTTTTGATAACTGCAGAAGGATATCTGTAATAGCAATGACAAGTAACGTTCTTCACATTGCTATATCTCATATTATTCTAGGCATTAAAAACATTGCACACTTTTATCTGAGCACAACAAAACCTCTTTACAATAGTAGATGTGAAACATTAGACAAACAGTGTCATATATATATATATATGATCACTGTTGAATAAAAAATATTACCTACTGTAGTATGCTATTAGAATAATTTTAGGCAATAATAAAATGCAGTTTTCCTACTGGAAATTCAAATGTGGCCTCAGAGTAAAAAATTGATAGAAAAGGAAGAACACAAGTGACATGAAGAATGACCTGTTAAGGACTAGTATAAAAACCCAGGTGAAAAATAGCATCTGAAATTCAGCAATATAGGGCTGGCAGAGCGCAGTAGGTGAAGAGGAATTTAAGACAATCTGTTAATAAGGTCTTTTCATCATTGTGATATATGAAATAAGGAGTGGTCTTAACTGACTGTAGTATACTACTTAGTAAGTGAACAGAATTTGTCAGTGACAATGATGGGAGTTCTGAGAGAGGAACAAAACTGGAAAGGTAATGATGGGTTAATTATATGTATAATTGATCTCCAAAAATGCATGGAAAAGCTGTTATTATGATAAAATTATGAATTTAAAAATTGTTTGCAACAAAATACACTTGTTTTTTAACTCAATTTTCCATAAATTTCTTGAAGTTCTTTCACATAATCAGTAATAAAAACCAGTGAGATAACAGCACACGAGTCATGCTTTATAAGCATCAGCAGATGTTCAGCATCTATCCATTCCTAATATTATGTGATAGGTCTTCTAAACTAATGTCTGGTGATCTGACAGTATAGGTGTGAAGCATTTCTCCAAATTATGGGAAAATGTTTATTTTATTACCATTAAAGATAATTGAATTCTACTCTGGAGTGTTACAACTATGATTGCCTACCATCTTTGTTACAGTAAAGTTCACTAACTGAGCACCAAAGGGGGAACTTGTTGAAGTGAAATTGACACTATGAGAAACAGTGACCTGATCAGCTCTTGTCCTGACTGTTGATGTACAATGTAATACATTATCCATTTTAGTATTTTTTTCTTTCATTCTAGTACTATTGGTTGAACTCTGTAATTAACACACAATTATTCTTAGGTGTTTAAATTTTAACTGAAAAGTGATCCCTGTTAAAATCTGGAAAGCATTATGCTGAGTGAAATAAGCCAGTCCCAAAGGGACAAATACCAAATGTTCTCCCTGATCGGTGACAACAAATGTCATTACTTTATAAAAACAACATTTTAGAATTATCGATTGGTGATTAACTGAAATTAATTGACTCATCTCCTAACTATCTCAGAGACCACAGATAAATTATGAAAGCAAGTTGGTATTTGCATAATTAGCATATTTATATTTTCCATTCTTTGGACCTATATTTTCTCTTAAAAATATTAATATATATATCTGTCCTAATTTATACCACAAAAATTATGAAAAATGCCAAAATGAGCTTTTTTGTAAGGTTTTAAAATATATCATATTTTACAGTAAAATAAATATAATCTTTTGTTATCACATTAATATCAACATTTATCAAATTGGTTCTGCTTTTAGACATTTATGGCCATTACCCAAAATACAATAATTACAAAATCATTCTTACATAGACTATTTTACTTTACTTATATTATAAATATACTTCTATTATAAATGTATTAAAAAGCCCTTAAGTAGAAAATCTAATATAGATTCTTTCTTTTTAAATATTTTATTTATTTATTTGAGAGGTAGAGTTACAGAGTTACAGATTTATTTATTTGAGAGGGAGAGACAAAGAGAAATGTCTTCCTTTCGTTGGTTCACCCCCCCCCCCCCAAATGGTTGCGATAGCCGGAGCTACGCTGATCTGAAGCCAGGAGCCAGGTGCTTCTTCTGGGTCACCCATGCGGGTACAGGGGCCCAAGGACCTGGACCATCCTCCACTGCACCTCCGGGCCACAGCAGAGAGCTGGACTGGAAGAGGAGCTGCCAGGACTAGAACTGGCACCCATATGGGATGCCGGCACTGCAGGCAGAGGATTAACCTATGGTGCCACGGTGCTGGCCCCTCTAAAACTGATTCTTAACATGCTTCAGATTTGTTTTGTAAGGTTATTATAGAAACAATTCATTAAAATACATAATTAAATGCAAATAATGGAGTTTTGTAAGTGAACGACACTGATCTATAAAGGTGTTCATATATAATTAATTATTACAGATGAAAGGAAAATCTGACAGATATTCAGCATGCTTCCTATATACCTCATGAGGCAGGACAGCAGGTCCTGAAGACTTCTTGCTGACCTGTTTTCTTTTTTGTGTCTATAGGCACTCCTCAGTATGTAAACAGAAACCATCCATCTTCAGCAGAACATCGGCTGATGTTTTAGAGAAATCAGCTTCCACTATGGAATTTAATAGATTTTTTAAGAAGATATTAAGACAAATTAGAATTCTGCTTTTCAGTGGTATGTGTTGAAACAGAAAAGTTTTAAAAATTTATTTAGAAACTCAAAAATATTTATTTCAGCTTAGATTTTAAGGACTCAATTATCTGCATGTATATATAAAATATATGGATTAAACCACAGAATGATGTATTTTTATTACTAATTTTTTTCAGGTTTGATTCACAGTTATGTTTAGATGTTTTTAAAGCTTTATTTACTAAATTGCTTTGTATTTAAAGTCACTGCTTTTAAGCAAAGTGATGTAAGGGAAAAACCCAGACTTCACTTACAGATGGCATAGGAGTAGAGATGCAATAGTTTTCATTTCTCAGACCAAATTTTAACCACTTGTTAAGAAACACGTGAGGCACTTTGCTAACAAGGTTTTGCCTTTGACGAGAAGTTTCAGTGACCAGGAGTGAATACCATGGACAATAGGCAGTTTCTATCATCAGGAGAAAATGGAAAGTTATAGTATATGTGATGCATATTTGTGTACTGGATATATTGCCAAAAGTATTTGAAAAACTACCATATGAGCTGGCGGCATGGCTCACTAGGCTAATCTTCTGCCTGCCTCACCAGCACCCCAGGTTCTATTCCCGGTTGGGGCGCCGGTTCTGTCCCGGTTGCTCCTCTTCCAGTCCATCTCAATGCTGTGGCCAGGGAGGGCAGTGGAGGATGGCCCAGGTCCTTGGGCCCTGCACCCGCATGGGAGACCAGTAGGAAGCACTTGGCTCCTGGCTTTGGATCGGTGCAGCACGCTGGCTGTGGCGGCCATTTTGGGGGTGAACCAACGGAAGGAAAACCTTTCTCTCTCTCTCACTGTCTAGCTCTGCCTGTCAAAGAAAAAAAAGAAAAACTACCACATGGAAGAAAGATTAACTATAAAGGACAGCTAGCTGATGATTAGGAGAACAAATCAAATTAATTAAAAATAAAATTTACTACTCTAGAGAGCAGGAAGAATATTGGTTTCAGTGCTGGTCAAGTAGAATGTGAATGGCTACTTCTGAAATATGTTTTGCAAGATTTTCCTTCCCCGAAAATTAAACTCCTATCCTGCATATAAAGTTAGATAGAATGAGACTGCAGGTTGCATCAAATATAAAGTTTTTAAAAAATCATATTAAAACCATGTATGTGTGACATTTAGGAAATTATTGCTTGAGGTCTGTGAAAATTAGAATTACTAATTAAAGAATAAACTTTCCACAAGTCAATGTCTACCTTTGTTTTAATAATTATCATATAAAACCTTTCACCTTAGGGTTGCTTTATTGAAAGGAATTTTTACATCCTCTCTGCCTTTGTAATTTCCTTTGAAATTTGAATATTTTACTTAATTATTTCCTATTTGTGATCCTTCTTTTTTTTTTTTTTTTTTGACAGGCAGAGTGGACAGTGAGAGAGAGAGACAGAGAGAAAGGTCTTCCTTTGCCCTTGGTTCACCCTCCAATGGCCGCTGCGGCCGGCGCGCTGCAGCCGGCGAACTGTGCTGATCCGATGGCAGGAACCAGGTGCTTCTCCTGGTCTCTCATGCAGGTGCAGGGCCCAAGCACTTGGGCCATCCTCCACTGCACTCCCGGGCCACAGCAGAGGGCTGGCCTGGAAGAGGGGCAACCGGGACAGAATCCGGCACCCTGACCGGGACTAGAACCCGGTGTGCAGGTGCCGCAAGGCGGAGGATTAGCCTAGTGAGCCGCGGAGCCAGCCATTTGTGATACTTTTTTAAAAAAATTCTTTATTTTAATTGAGAGTTAGAGTTACAGATGGTGAGAGGGAGAGTCAGAGAAAAAGTTTTTCCTTCCGTTGGTTCGCTCCCCAAATGGCCACAACGGCTGTAGCTGCACTGATCCGAAACCAGGAGCCAGGAGCTTCTTCCTTGTCTCCCACGTGGGTGCAGGGGCTGAAGGACTTGGGACATCTTCTACTGCTTTTCCAGTCTATAGCAGAGAGCTAGACTGGAAACAGAGCAGCCAGGACTATACCCAGCACCCATATGGGATGCCGGTGCCACAGGTGGAGGATTAACTTACTGTGCCATGGTGCTGGCCCATCCTATTCGTGATTCTTGAAATGCAGTCTGTGACAGGCCTTGCAGAGTACTGTGAGCTTGTCTGTCCTAGTTCTAGTGATTTGGTAACAGCTACATCTAGACTATAATTTCTGAAATTTACTTACTTTATGTAATATGAAGCCCTATTATTAGGTTTATGCAAGTTTAGGCTTCTTGGAATTTCTTTATGAACTAATCCCTTTATTCTATGTATTACTGTTTTTTCTCTCTCATAATATTCCCTAATTTGAAATTCACTCTCTGTGATATGCGTATAGCTACTCTTGCTTCACCGTATTTGATAATTTATCGCATTTTGTATTGTTTTTATGGTTTTATGTTCAAGCTTTATGTTTTATATAAGGTGAAACTCCTGTAAATAGAACATAAGTAGATCTACATTTTCTTCAAATCTATCAACCTTTGCCCTTTGATTGAGATGTCTAGACCATTTATGTTTAATGTAATTATGGACATTGTTGGATTCAGTTTACCATTTCACTTGTTATTCTGTAATTGTTCAATCCTTCACTTATTTCTCTCTTTTTCTGCTTACTTTTAGGATAATCGAGTATTCTTTGAATTTCTATTTTACATCTTGTCACATCTTATTAGTATGCTACTAAATTTTTTTGGTGATTATCCTAGATTTTAAAATTTATACACTTAATTTATCATAGCCAGTGTTCTGGAATTTTATACCTCCTCATTTATAATTTAACCCCCCACAAGTAAAGTTCTTCATGCTATGAGCTATTGCTTTCCTTGCTTAAAAATTTACATCTTCAAGGTCAGTGTTAACCATCTTATTTTGAAGTTGCTCTCAACTTACTCTCCTAATATTCTTAACTTTCTCTGTTACTTTCTGAAATTACCAATCATCTGCCAATACAACAAAATGATGTAATGTCTATGTTTACTGTCCACTGTTTCTCCATTAAAAGTATGCTGTACTAGGGTATGTGTGTATTTGTGTACTTTACTTACAAGTTTATTTTTTTTTTATTTTTATTTTTTGACAGGCAGAGTGGACAGTGAGAGAGAGAGAGACAGAGAGAAAGGTCTTCCTTTGCCATTGGTTCACCCTCCAGTGGCCGCCATGGCCGGCACGCTGCAGCCAGCATACCGCACTGATCCAAAGCCAGGAGCCAGGTGCTTCTCCTGGTCTCTCATGCGGGTGCAGGGCCCTAGGACTTGGGCCATCCTCCACTACACTCCTGGGCCACAGCAGAGAGCTGGCCTGGAAGAGGGGCAACCGGGACAGAATCCAGCACCCTGATTGGGACTAGAACCTGGTGTTCCGGCGTTGCAGGTAGAGGATTAGCCTATTGAGCTGCGGCACCGGCCACAAGTTTAAGTCCCAAGAGCTATACCTGGTATTCAGTCAGTATATATTCAATAATTATGTGGTTCCTGTTGGATAGCAAGTTTCATTTATGTGAAAGATGAGTAAGTTCTATATATTTGCTATACACACTTGTGAATATAATTGACAATACTGCATTGCACACCTAAAATTTGCTAAAGTGGATCTCATTTTAAGTGTTCTTAAAACAATAAAACAAATATTTCTTAGAAGAAAGTATAAATGAGTGTTAGGATGAATTTAAGGGAATCTGTTGAAGCCACTTGAAATTTAGATGTGTTTGTTGGACCATATATTTTGAAAGACTTAAATTTGAATGTTTTATATGAGCTATACATCTCAAAATCATTTTAAATAAGTATGGCCAATATAAGACAGTTACGAAGTACTTGAATAGTTTCAGGCTAAGTATTTAGAAATTTATTACATAAGCTATCAGGAGCTGCTGAAAATTTCTGAGTATTGCAAGGAAAGAGAAAGGACTCACATCAGAACTGAACCTCTTGCTACTCAACTGTAAGCGATACAGTAGAAACTGACATTCATCCTTAAGAACATACTTTTGATTTTACTAGAAACTGAACAGAATGGGGGAGAAGAGAAAACAGTATTGAAATCAGAAACAAAAATTAAATAATGACAATTTTTAAAGCCTTTTAGGGGAAAAATGAGAAAGAACGTACAAAAGAGTTTGACAAAAACACAGAAGTAAACACACAAAAAATAAGCTAAGCAAAGTGATGTCAAAACAATAGCAGTAATTTGTGAGTTTGCTTTTGTTAGATTACTTTTGTCAATAAATTAAGGCATTTTGGTAACAATAGCTTTGTTTTCTGTTAGTTTTAATAGTATTTTTCACCATTTAAATGAATACTTGATCCTTTCACTCTTCCTGCAACTCCAAACTTGCTGCTGCTTTACATAAAAGTGTGAAGAATTACTAATGTGATTGTCTGAAGCACATATTTTATAACTTTAATTTCATTACATATCATTACATTCATTCATTTCATTTCATTACACAATACAACACATTATTAAGTTACCTTTAACAAATTTTGGAAATAATTTTACCTTTTAGATTGTCCAAGTTTAGTAGAATTCAACTCCATCCACCTGTTGAGAAGTATGCTTAATTTTTCTTTTTGCAGAAGCTGTAGTTTGTTTCTTCTTTTATTCTTGACAGCACTGCATTATGTATAAGCTCATAGGCTGATAACATTTACATGTATCACCTCATTTACAAGTGTCCCAGAAATACAACTGCACATATGGATAAATAGATGAAATTCCCCAAGATGAAACTTCATAAAACGTGCAGCAGAAGAGAATGTGGAGTGGGGATAGAACAGAAATTCAGTCGAGAGTGATGCAGTCTTTCCTCAGTAAAGAAGATTAAAATAGGGCCCTGCTGAAGTGGGAACCAAAAAGATATTGTTGAAAGATGATTACATTTGCTATGTTATATTGCGATTGTCCCTGAACATGACAAAGGATTTAATAAAAGATAAGAGCTGGTCAAGGGATATGAGTCTAAACCAACTAGATACCAATTCAAAAACACAGCCACCCACCAAATATTTTTGAAAATCAAAGAATCTCTAATATATCCTCTAGCTTTATTACTTCAGTGAAATAAGAAAGAAAAATATAATTAAATTCATGATTAAATTATTGACTAATTCACAAGAGATAAATAAGGCCAATAAAAACATTTCCCATCCACAGAGTACATGGGAATTTCTAGAAGTCTGCCATTTGAAAAATGAGGATCCTGTTATCTTGGCAAATACCATACTTTATCTTTAAGGGAAGTTTTTTTTAGTATGATATTTATTAGAGTTCATAGTTTCACCTCACTGTCACAGTACACTATTATGATTTAGAAAACAAGTAGAGATTCTCTGAACATCTTCCTTTAGGAATTAGGAAACCAAAGCACAGAAAAGTTTATCAATTTGTTAATACAATGCTGGAACTAGGAGGGAAAATTATCTCACTTAGGTGGTCTTTTTACCCTTCAAGGAGTCTCTCTGACAAATCGCCAGTCTAAATGCTAATCACAAGCATGATTTCTTTTTTTTTTTTATTTACAATGGCTTCCCCCCCATACCGTCCCTCCCACCCACAACCCTCCCCTTTCCCACTCCCTCTCCCCTTCCATTCACATCAAGATTCATTTTCGATTATCTTAATATACAGAAGATCAGCTTAGTATACATTAAGTAAGGATTTCAACAGTTTGCTCCCACACAGAAACATAAAGTGAAAAATAATAGATGATTTTTTTTAAATGATGATGAAATCAGATCAGACCTATTGTCATGTTTAATCCCAGTGAGAGTCAAGTTGGGAGTTGATAATTTCTTACTGCTATGCTAGTTGAATTCTCAAAATATCATTCAAATTTATTTATAAGATCACATAAAAGTTATGTATAGGTTGCTTTTGATTCTGATTCTATACAGTATAATTCTGATAAATAAGATTAAAACTTGTAATAATGAAGACTTTTATCACAGTTTTTTTTTTAAGATTTATTTTTTTATTTGAAAGAATGACACAGAGAGAAGGAGAGGCAGAGAGAGAGAGAGGTCTTCCATCCAAAGGTTCACTCCCCAATGGGCTGCAAAGGCTGGAGCTGTGCCGATCCACAGCCAGGAGCCAAGAGCTTATTCCAGGTCTCCCATGTGGGTGCAGGGGCCCAAGGACTTGGGCCATCTTCTACTGCTTTCCCAGGCTATAGCAGAGAGCTGGATGGGAAATGGAGCAGCTGAGACTAGAACTGGTGCTCATATGGGATGCCAGCACTTCAGGCCAGGGTGTTAATCCGCTGTACCACTGTGCCAGCCCCTATCACAGTGTTAACATATGTGTTTCAATATAAAGGTTAAATATTGGAAAAATATTGTTTTTGTCTTCTAGATGTCAAATCCTAGGTGTAAATTTGAAGGAATAGGAGAATACTGTTTTCTTCTGATTTTGAAACTAAAACAAGATAATTATAGAAAATTATAAGATGCAAAAACTATAAAGAGAAATCTAACAATCCAGTAGTTATACACGTGTTTTACTCTGAAATGATTTATTTCATTACACAAATAGTTGAGTATCTATTATCATAAACAAGATATAGAATAGTTCAAATACTACAAAAAATTATCCAATGCTCTGCCAACCATGCACCTTCTCCCTGTTCCTTCAAAGGAGTAACTTGTTTTGTTGTCCCCTGTGGCTTTCCCTTTTCCAGAATTACATAAAAATGAACTAAAACAACACATAGCATTTAGAAATTGTAGATGTTTTAAATGAAGCAAGTTATGATGGTGGTAGGGGAGTCACAATATGTTAAACTGTAAAAGACAACAATGTAGAGTAAATCATATAGTAGAGTTTCATCTATGAAGCAAAAGCAACATTATGCACATTCTATATAATGAAACTGTGTGTGTGTAAGATGATATTTCTTTTATTGTCTCATTTAATCTTCCCAACTCTATGAGGTATATGTTCTCAATAGTTGTCCTGTGCTTATAAATAAACTAAAGCAAACATATATAACAAAAACCACAGACTAGTAAGACAAACAGGAATTCTTATTCACATAAGAGCATCAGAATCTGTGTTCCCAATCTGTGTTGGCATATGCTTTCTTTCTTTTTTTCTTTTCTTTTTTTTTTTTTTTTTGACAGGCAGAGTGGACAGTGAGAGAGAGAGAGAGAGAGAGAGAGAAAGGTCTTCCTTTACCGTTGGTTCACCCCCAATGGCCGCTGGGGCCAGCGCGCTGCGGCTGTTGCACTGTGCTGATCCGAAGGCAGGAGCCAGGTGCTTCTCCTGGTCTCCCATGTGGGTGCAGGGCCCAAGGACTTTGGCCATCCTCCACTGCACTCCCTGGCCACAGCAGAGAGCTGGACTGGAAGAAGAGCGACTGGGACAGAATCCGGTGCCCCGACTGGGACTAGAACCTGGTGTGCTGGCGCCGCAGGCAGAGGATTAGATTAGCCTACTCAGCTGCGGCGCCGGCCAGCATATGCTTTCATATTAATTTATTATGATTTTGTCTGATTAATGTAATTAGTTTTTAAAGGTTTATTTATTTATTTGAAATAACAAGTGACACAGAGAGAGAAAGAGCAAGAGATCTTCCATCTGGTATCTTACCAATTGCCTGCAATATCCAGGGCTGGGGGCGGCCAAAGCAAGGAGCCAGAAAGTCCATCCTGTCCTCCCACATGGGCTGTCCTCCCTGCTGTTTCAGGGTTCATTAGCAAGGAGCTGGAAAGGAAGCAGAGTAGCTGGGACTGGAACCAGAAAGCAGTCTGATATGGGATGCCAGAATTGCAAATATTGGCTTAACCCACTGAATCTCAAAGCTGGCCCCATAATTAGTTTTTAAGTCTATAAAATAAAACACTACACAAGTTTTTAAAGTCTTTCAAAATGGCACTCCAGTTAATAATATAGTTATCACCGCCCCCCATGATCTCTGAATCTTCTAAGGATTAAAGTACTTTAATTGATCACAATAGAATGTATCACATTTGTTCTTTTTGCATTGCTGTTAAATAAACTTATCACTATCCTTCTCTATTACACACAATAACAAAACTCTAATGAATATCCTTTCCTTCCAAATTTGACCTATTCCATTGTTTCCTTTTAAAACATATAAAATGCAATATTTTGAATGAAACAATGAAATCTTGTAAAGTGCTCATTAATATTTGTCTCTGAATTAAATCTGTAAACTATAATTTTCTTATCAAAAATTTTCATCATTTTACACACCCTGAAAATAAACTTTATTTCTTGAGGTCATTAGAAATTATGAGATATTATTAAATTGTTCCCTTCTGTAAGTTGATACATAGCTCAAGGGAAGGCTAAATTCAGTCGTTAAATTCCTCTCCCATGTGACATCCTTCATAATTGACAGAGGAAGAAAGTATCATTTCTTTGTTATTAGTAAAGAATTTCAGCCTTCAATATGTGTGTATAGAATTCAGAAAATTTATAATAGTATGTTGTCCAACCGTCCATTATATCGTTATCTTTAGAATTATATTTTTGTGTTATGTGATCTATCTGTAATAGCTTTGTATACACTTGGATGAGTTTGCACATGTGCACATGCTCTTGATACTTTCACCACAATCAAGGCAATAAATACATCCACCACTTTAACAAGTTTCCTTGTTCTCTCTCTTTTTATTTTTAGTTTTATTATTTTGATAGGAATGCTTAACAGGAGATCAGCTCTCTTAATTTTCAAGGGGAAAATAACATGTTAACTGTACAGCAGATATTGACAGTTTATTCATCTTGTATAACTGAAGCTTTATACCTATTGAATAACAGTTCTCCATTTCTCTCTCCCTAGCAAGCAGCATTTTATTCTTTGTTTCTAGGAGTTTGGTTAATTTAAACACTTCATATAAGTAGACTCATATGTATTTGTCTTTCTGAGAGCAGCTTATATCACTTAGCATAAGTTTATCCACACTGCTTATCCTCATTGTTCAAATGATATAATGCCTTTCTTTTCTGAGATGAATAATATTCTATTTTTCTATGGGTGTATATCATATATTCCTTATCCATTCATATATTGATGATCTTCTGGATTGGTTACACATATTGATTATTGTGAAAAATACTGCAATGAATATGGAAATGCAGATACATCTTTGAGATCCTGAATTTGATTATTTTGTCTATAAATGCAATAGTGGGATTGCTACATAACCTGGTAACTCTAATTTTTTTTAATATTTTATTTTTTTCCTTTTTTTATTTAGTAAATATAAATTTCCAAAGTACAGTTTATGGATTACATTGGCTCCCCCCCCCCCATAATTTCCATCCCACTCCCACCCCTCCCATCTCCCACTCCCTCTCCCATTCCATTCACATCAAGATTCATTTACAATTCTCTTTATATACAGAAGATCGATTCAGTATATATTAAGTAAATATTTCATCAGTTTGCACCCACACAGAAACACAAGTGTAAGATACTGTTTGAGTACTAGTTATAGCATTACTTCACATTGGACAACACATTAAGGACAGATCCCACATGAGAAGTAAGTACACAGTGACTCCTGTTGTCGACTTAACAATTTGACACTCTTGTTGATGGTGTCAGTAATCTCCCTAGGCTCTAGTTGTGAGTTGCCAAGGCTATGGAAGCCTTTTGAGTTCGCCGACTTCAATCTTATTCCAAATGGGTCATAGTCAAAGTGGAAGTTCTCTCCTCCCTTCAGAGAAAGGTACCTCCTTTTTAATGACCCTGTTCTTTCCACTGGGATCTCACTCACATCACTCCCAGAGATCTTTCATTTAGGTGTTTTTTTTTTTTTTTTTTTTTTTTTTTTCCAGAGTGTCTTGGTGGTTTTCCATGCCTAAAATACTCTCATGGGCTCTTCGGCCAGATCCGAATGCCTTAAGGGCTGATTCTGAGGCCAGAGTGCTGTTTAGGACATCTGCAATTCTATGAGTCTGCTGTGTATCCCGCTTGCCATGTTGGATCATTTTCTCCCTTTTTTATTCTATCAGTTAGTATTAGCAGACACTAGTCTTGTTTGTGTGATCCCTTTGACTCTTAGACCTATCAGTGTGATCAATTGTGAATAGAAATTGATCACTTGGACTAGTGAGATGGCATTGGTACATGCCACCTTGATGGGATTGTATTGGAATCCCCTGGCATGTTTCTAACTCCAGCATTTGGGGTAAGTCTGATTGAGCATGTCCCAAATTGTACATCTCCTCCCTCTCTTATTCCCACTCTTATATTTAACAGGGATCACTTTTCAGTTAAAATTTAAACACCTAAGAATAATTGTGTGTAAATTACAGAGTTCAACCAATAGTACTAGAACAAAAAAAGTACTAAAAGGGATAAAGTGTTAAATTGTACATCAACAGTCAGACAAGGGCAGGTCAAGTCACTGTTTCTCATAGTTTCCATTTAACTTCAACAGGTTTCCACTTTGGTGCTCAGTTAGTTGTCACTGATCAGGGAGAACATATGATATTTGTCCCTTTGGGACTGGCTTAATTCACTCAGCATAATGTTTTCCATATTCCCCCACCTTGTTGCAAATGACTGGGTTTCATTGTTTTTGACTGCTGTATAGTATTCTATAGAACACATGTCCCATAATTTCTTTATCCAGTCTACTGTTGATGGGCATTTGGGTTGATTCCAGGTCTTAGCTATTGTGAATTGAGCGGCAATAAACATTAATGTGCAGACAGACTTTTTGTTTGCCAATTTAATTTCCTTTGGCAAATTCCAAGGAGTTGTATGCCTGGGTTGTATGGTAGGGTTATCTTCAGGTTTCTGAGGAATCTCCAGACTGTCTTCCATAGTGGCTTAACCAGTTTGCATTCCCACCAACAGTGGGTTAGTGTCCCTTTTTCCCCACATCCTCGCCAGCATCTCTTGTTGGTAGATTTCTGAATGTGAGCCATTCTCACCGGGGTGAGGTGAAACCTCATTGTGGTTTTGATTTGCATTTCCCTGATTGCTAGTGATCTTGAACATTTTTTCATGTGTCTGTTGGCCCTTTGGATTTCTTCTTTTGAAAAATGTCTATTGAGGTCCTTGGCCCATCTCTTAAGTGGGTTGTTTGTTTTGATCTTGTGGAGTTTCTTGATTTCTTTGTAGATTCTGGTTATCAGCCCTTTATCTGTTGCATAGTTTTCAAGTATTTTTTCCCATTCTGTTGGTTGCCTTTTCAGTTTCCTGACTGTTACTTTTGAAGTACAGAAACTTCTCAATTTGATGCAATCCCAAATGTTAATTTGGCTTTGACTGCCTGTGCTTCTGGTGTCTTTTCCAAGAAGTGTTTGCCGGTGCTGATATCTTGCACGGTTTCTCCAATGCTCTCTAATAAATTGATGGTGTCAGGTCATAGATTTAAATCTTTAATCCATGTTGAGTGGATTTTTGTGAAAGGTGAAGGGTAGGAGTCTTGCTTCATGATTCTGCATGTGGAAATCCAATTTTCCCAGCACCATTTATTGAATAGACTGTCCTTACTCCAGGAATTGGTTTTGGTTCCTTGATCAAATCTGAGTTGGCTGTAGATGTTTGGGTTGATTTCTGGTGTTTCAATTCTGTTCCATTGGTCTATCCATCTGTTTCTGTACCAGTACCATGCTGTTTTGATTACAACTGCCCCATAGTATGTCCTGAAATCTGGTATTTTGATGCCTCAGGCTTTGATTTTGTTGTACAAGATTGCTTAACTATTCGAGGTCTCCTGTGTCTCCATCTGAATTTCAGCATCATTTTTTCCAGATCTGAGAAAAATGTCTTTGGTATCTTGATTGGTATTGCATTGAATGTCTAAATTGCTTTTGGGAGAATGGACATTTTGATGATATTGATTTTTCCATCCAGAATCAATATCATCAAAATGTCCATTCTCCCAAAAGCAATTTATAAATTCAATGCAATACCAATCAAGATACCGAAGACCTTCTTCTCAGATCTGGAAAAAATGGTGCTGAAGTTTATATGGAGGCACAAGAGACCTCGAATAGCTAAAGTAATCTTGTACAACAAAAACAAAGCCGGAGGCATCACAATACCAGATTTCAGGACATACTATGGGGCAGTTGTAATCAAAACAGCATGGTACTGGTACAGAAACAGATGGATAGACCAATGGAACAGAATTGAAACACCAGAAATCAACCCAAACATCTACAGCCAACTTATATTTGATCAAGGATCTAAAACCAATTCCTGGAGCAAGGACAGTCTATTCAATAAATGGTGCTGGGAAAATTGGATTTCCACATGCAGAATCATGAAGCAAGACCCCTACCTTACACCTTACACAAAAATCCACTCAACATGGATTAAAGACCTAAATCTACGACCTGACATCATCAAGTTACTAGAGAACATTGGAGAAACCCTTCAAGATATTGGCACAGGCAAAGAGTTTCTGGAAAAGACCCGGGAGGCACAGGCAGTCAAAGCCAAAATCAACTATTGGCATTGCATCAAATTGAGAAGTTTCTGTACTGCAAAAGAAACAGTCAGGAGAGTGAAGAGACAACCGACAGAATGGGAAAAATATTTGCAAACTATGCAACAGATAAAGGGTTAATAATCAGAATCTAAAAAGAGATCAAGAAACTCCACAAAAACAAAACCAACAACCCAATTAAGAGATGGGCCAAGGACCTCAATAGACATTTTTCAAAAGAGGAAATCCAAATGGCCAACAGACACATGAAAAAATGTTCAAGATCACTAGCAATCAGGGAAATGCAAATCAAAACCACAATGAGGTTTCACCTCACCCCGGTGAGAATGGCTCACATTCAGAAATCTACCAACAAGAGATGCTGGCGAGGATGTGGGGAAAAAGGGACACTAACCCACTGTTGGTGGGAATGCAAACTGGTCAAGCCACTATGGAAGTCAGTCTGGAGATTCCTCAGAAACCTGAAGATAACCCTACCGTTCGACCCAGCCATCCCACTCCTTGGAATTTACCAAAAGGAATTTAAATTGGCAAACAAAAAAGCGGTCTGCACCCTAATGTTTATTGCAGCACAATTCACAATAGCTAAGACCTGGAACCAACCTAAATGCCCATCAACGGTAGACTGGATAAAGAAATTATGGGATATGTACTCTTTAGAATACTATACCGCAGTAAGAAACAACGAAATCCAGTCATTTGCAACAAAATGGAGGAATCTGGAACACATCATGCTGAGTGAAATAAGCCAGTCCCAAAGGGACAAATACCATATGTTCTCCCTGATCGGTGACAACTGACTGAACACCAAAAAGGAAACCTCCTGAAGTGAAATGGACACTATGGGAAACGGTGACTTGATCAGCATAGCCCTGACTGTTAATGAACAACTTAATACATTATCCCTCTTAGTAGTTTTTTTTTGTCTGTTCTACTTAATATGACTGGTTTAATTCTGTAATTAATACACAGTTATTCTTAAGTGTTGAAAATTAACTGAAATGTGATCCCTGTTAAATATAAGAGTGGGAATAAGAGAGGGAAGAGATGTATAATTTGGGACATGCTCAAGCTGACTTGCCCCAAATGGTAGATTTAGAAACATACCAGGGGATTCCAATTCAATCCCATCAAGGTGGCATGTACCAATGCCATCTCACTATTCCAAGTGATCAATTTCAGTTCACAATTGATCATAATGAAAGGACTAAGAGTCAAAGGGAGCACATAAACAAGTCTAGTACCTGCTAATACTAACCGACAGAATAAATAAAGGGGAGAGTGATCCAACATGGGAAGTGAGATACTCAGCAGACTCATAGAATGGCAGATGTCCTAAATAGTACTCTGGCCTCAGAATCAGCCCTAAAGGCATTCGGATCTGGCTGAAAAGCCCATGAGAGTATTTCAGGCATGGAAAGCCAAGACACTCTGGCAAAAGATCTCTGCGAGTGAGATCCCAGTGGAAAGAACAGGTCATCAAAGAAGGAGGTACCTTTCTCTGAAGGGAGGAGAGAACCTCCACTTTGACTATGACCTTGTCTAAACAAGATAAGAATCGGAGAACTCAGAGGGCTTCCATAGCCTTGGAAACTCATGACTGGAGCATAGGGAGACTACTGATGCCATAGACAGGAGTGTCAATTGGTAAAGTCAACAACAGGAGTCACTGTGCACTTACTCCTCATGTAGGATCTCTGTCCTTAATGTGCTGTGCATTGAGATTTAATGCTATAACGAGTACTCAAACAATATATTTCACTTTGTGTTTCTATGGGGGTGCAAACTGTTGAAATCTTTACTTAATGTATACTAAACTGATCCTCTGTAAAAAAAAAAAAAAAAAAAAAGAAATTATCAACTCCCAACTTGACTCTCACAGGGATTAAACATGACAATAGATCTGATCTGATTTCATCATCATTTAAAAAAAATCATCTATTATTTTTCACTTTATGTTTCTGTGTGGGAACAAACTGTTGAAATCCTTACTTAATGTATACTAAGCTGATCTTCTGTATATTAAGATAATCGAAAATGAATCTTGATGTGAATGGAAGGGGAGAGGGAGTGGGAAAGGGGAGGGTAGTGGGTGGGAGGGACGGTATGTGGGGGAAGCCATTGTAATCCATAAATCGTACTTTGGAAATTTATATTCATTAAATAAAAGTAAAAAAAAAAAAAGATTCTTCCAATCCATGAGCATGGAAGATTTTTTCCATTTTTGGTATCCTCTTCTATTTCTTTCTTTAAGGTTTTGTAATTTTCATGGTAGAGAGCTTTAACGTCCTTGGTTAAGTTTATTCCAAAGTATTTTATTTTTTTTGTAGCTATTGTGAATGAAATTGATCTTAGCAGTTTTTCCTCAGCCATGACATTGCCTGTTAGCTCTGGCTAACACTTCCAGAAGTATGTTGAATAGCAGTGGTGATTGTGGGCATCCCTGTCTGGTACCAGATCTCAGTGGAAATGCTTCCAACTTTTCCCCATTCAATAGGATGTTGGTCGTGGGTTTTTCATAAATTGTTTTGATTGTATTGAGGAATGTTCCTTCCATACCCTGTTTGCTTAGAGTTTTCATCATGAAAGGGTGTTGTATTTTATCAAATGCTTTCTCTGCGTCTATAGAGCAAATCATTTGGTTTTTCTTCTGCAGTCTGTTAAAATGGTGTATCACATTGATTGATTTGCAAATGTTGAACCATCCCTGCATACCAGGGATAAATCCCACTTGGTCTGGGTGGATGATCTTTCTGATGTGTTGTTGCTTTCTATTTGCCAGAATTTTATTGAGGATTTTTGCATCTATGTTCATCAGGGATATTGGTCTGTACTTCTCTTTCAATGCTACATCTTTCTCTGGCTTAGGCATCAAGGTGATGCTGGCTTCATAGAAAGAATTTGGGAGGATTCCATCTTTTTTGATTCTTCTGAATAGTTTGAGAAGAATTGGAGTTAGTTCTTCTTTAAATGTCTGGTGGAATTCAGCAGTGAATCCATCTGGTCCTGGGCTTTTCTTTGTTGGGAGGGCCTTTATTACTGTTTCAATTTCTGTCTCAGTTATGGGTCTGTTTAGGTTTTCTATGTCTTCCTGGTTCAATTTAGGCAGGTTGCATGTGACAAGGAATCTATCCATTTCTGATGGATTTCTCTGTTTGCTGGCATACAAGTCCTTGTAGTAATTTCTGATGATTCTTTTTATTTCTGTGGTGTCTGTTGTTACATTTCCTTTTCATCAATGCTTTTATTTATTTGGGTCTTTTCTCTTCTTTTTTTTAGTTAGTTGGGCCAATGGGGTGTCAATTTTGTTTATTTTTTCAAAAAACCAGCTCCTCGTTTGGCTGATTTTTTGTCATTTTTTTTTTTTGGATTCAATCCTGTTGATTTCTTCTCTGATTTTAATTATTTCTCTTCTCCTACTAGATTTGGGACTGGTTTGCTGCAGATTTTCTAGATCCTTGAGATGAATTGAAAGCTCATCTATTTGGTGCCTTTCCAATTTCTTGATGTAGGCACCTATTGCTATAAACTTTCCTCTTAACACTGCTTTTGCTGTATCCCATAAGTTTTGGTAGGTTGTGCTGTTATCCTCATTTACTTCCAGAAAGTTTTTGATTTCTCTTTTGATTTCTTCTATGACCCAGTGTTCATCAGGAGCATGTTGTTCAATCTCCACGTTTTTGCATATGCTCTAGGAATTCCTGAGTTGCTCATTTCCAACTTCATTCCCCTATGGTATGAAAAACTGTATTGTATGATTCTAATTCTTTTGAATTTGCTAAGACTTGCTTTATGGCCTAGTATGTGGTCAATCCCAGAGATGGTTCCATGTACTGCTGAGAAGAATGTAAATGCTTTATGTGTAGCATGAAAAGTTCTGTAGATATCTGTTAGATCTATTTGGGCAAAAGTGTCGTTTAAATCTACTGTCTCCTTCTTGATCTTCTGTCCTGTTGATCTGTCTGTTTCTGAGAGTGGAGTATTGAAGTCCCCCATTACTACTGTATTTGAGTCTAAGTCTCTCTTTAAGTCCCTTAACAATTCTTTTAAATAAACCGGTGCCCTATAATTATGTGCATATACATTGATAATTGTTATATCTTCCTGTTGAATTAGCAGGCAGTTGATATACCCACAGGAGCCAGAGATCGGAAGCTCTTTCCCAAGGACCACACAGGGAATCTGTTCTGCCCTCAGTGTGGGCTCAGATTCTCCTCATTCTCCCACTGGGTTGCCAAGGTTACTGAATTGTAGTGTCTCTGGATAGTACTCATGTGAATTCCGTGAGTTCTCTCACCCACTGACTCTTTTTTCACAGTCTTAGTTCATTAGCACCACACATTCACTAGATCCTAATCTCCCGTTATATCACCCTCCCCTGCACCCCCCGAATCAGGTTTTTCTGCTTGGCTGAGGGTGGGTGCATTCCTGAGGATGCGCTGCTTATGACGTATGTCCAAAATGGTGCCTGTTCTTTGTCTTGCTCGCCTTTGAGAGGTGAGTGGAGAGAGAGAAACTTGTGTCCGTACTGGTCACTTTTTTTTTCCCTCTCTCTTCGAGTTAGCCTGGTGAAATTTTCCCCACGGGGTTTCAAGCCTTGTTCCCTCTAGTCTCCTCTTTCCACTTTCCCATCAATGTCTCAGGCTATTGAGATGTGGCTCACCTCGCGTTCCAGCGCTGATTTGTTGATTCTGCCGCTGGTGTCCTGCGCCATGGATTCCCACGCTCACCATGCAGGTCCACCGTGAATCACTAATTCCAAAAGAGTTTCCTCTGCTGTTTCTTCCCCTACTCTTCCTTGAACCTACAGTATCTCCACTTTTATTACACTGTCTCTTCCCGGACTATCAGTGTGCTCCCTTTCTATTCCGACATCTTGCCGAAACTCCTGGTAACTATAATTTTAACCTTTTGAGGAACCTCCATACTGTTCTCCGCAGTAACAAGCTGCACCAGCACTTTGGGAGTACAAGAACTGAACTTCACGGTTAATCTGAAGGTTAATTTATCTGAGGATGACAGGTAAATATTACAAAGATATGTTTAAAAGTATGCGAAAACAGAAGTATGTAGGAAAAAAGAGCAATGTATAAGTTTATTTAAAAACTGATTTGGATTTATATTGACTGAAAGACTAAGGCCAGTTAGAGTTCAAGGATTATATGTCACAGAAAAGAGATACAAGTCAAAACCCATTTCTTTTTAGATTTGTTTGCAAACTGGCTGTTTGTGAAGTGCCTAATACCAAATCTTTGTCAGAGCAAATTTATTTAAGTTAAACATATTGATTAAATTTATTACTTGTAGCATTTATGGAAGTGAACTTTTACAGTGAAGAGAATTACTTTTATTTCCATTCTCTATACCAATCAGACATTAGGAACTATTAGCAGATTACCCTGAATTAGATATGGCCATAAGGAAGTGCAGTAAAAATTGCAGTTTCATCCTTAAAATAAGGAGAACTAAGGTGTTTTCACCTTAAAAGTGACCATATTAATAACTGTAATTAACTTTGTTCAGCTCTTTAAACTTCAAAATTTATCCCACACCTTAGAAGTAAATTGTAGCTTATCTATTTTATTCTTTTAAATTTTATTGCCATTAGACCAGTATTCAGGATGAGAATCCAATCTCATAATTTTATTATCAGATTATTTGTAACAATATTCTCTTAGAAACCATACATGGGAAAACAACATGTAAATGAGTATTTGCTGCAATCGAGGGAGTAAAATATAAAATTAGTCATGTTTGTGTTGTCCATGTAAAGCAAGGGGGTAAATTCAATGATAAAAATATCTCAGTTCTATCCCTGCTAAACTGTGTCGTGGGGTCATGGCTGGGCTTTGAAACATCAGGGATAGTTTCTAATATAAAACTCCAGGGTAGAATTGCCCCATCCAAACATGAACTATGCTGGAGAATCACAGCACTTTCCTATATACTTCCATCCTTATAAAAGACTTTTTATTTTAGGTTAAAAACTGAGTGTTCATTATACTCAGAACAGGACAATACATGTTGGTCTTCAATTCATAATTTTACCAGGTGGGGATATGCTTCCCCTTGGTTTGGATCAGTTCTCTATCTTGCTATGATTTTGCTTTACTTTAAGGTACTGAATAAACAAGAGTCCTACAGAATGTTCATGGAAAATGTATACAATGAAAAAAAACCCGCGTACTAAGATGAACTTATCTTTTGATTCCAGTTTCCATGAACATTTTGAAGTTCCATGTATTCTGACCACTTTATGCTTTGTAAAATCAAAGACTGTATTATTAAACAAGGATTAAATCAGAACTGTTAAGTATCCATGTATACATTGTATACATTTAAATAACTTAAAAGATGAAGGTTTGTGTGTGTGTGTGTGTGTGTGTGTGTATTACTGCCATATCACCTTGCTATTTGTCAAGATGTTCAAAGAGAAATTTGATTCAAAATCACCTCTGAGATTGACATTTTAAAGACTGGATTTCAAACATGCAACAATGCCACTGGTAATAACTTTGAAATGGGTCCTCACGCTATTATTTCACTACACACAGGAAAGAAAGCAAGGTAAGTTGAGAATTTATTCTGAAATAGAATGGAAGTTGTCATCATTGACACTGGTACTCCTCACTCCTCTGCTGCCAATTTTAACAAGTACTCCTTGTCAATCTTGAAGAGTCTCCACTCTTCGTGGCACTTCTTTGCAATATGGCTAAGATTCTTAAAAATTTCTGATCCTGGGGCCAGCATTGTGGCATAGTGGTTAAAGCTGTCACTTGCAGTACTGGCATCCCATATAGGCGCTTGTTCTAGTCTTGGCTGCTCCACTTTCACTTCAGCTTCTTGCCAATGTGCCTGGGAAAGCAGTGGAAGATAGCACAAGTCCTTGGGCCCCTGCACCCAGGTGGCAGACCCAAAAGAATCTCCTTGCTACTGGCTTTAGTCTGGCCCAGCCCTAGCCATTGTGGTCATTTGGGGAGTGAACAAATTGATGAAGATCCTCTCTCTCTATCTCTCTGAGTGTCTATGTCTCTGTCTCTGTCTCTCTGTAACACAGCCTTTCAAATAAAAATACATTTTTTTTAAAAAAAAAGGCATTTCTGATCCTGTGCCAAAGCCTCCATAATCACTCATCATGAAGATGTCTTCAAGATATAATAATTTGCCAATCCATGGGTCAGGTATAATAATAGATAGTAAAAACAAAGATTCTGTATTTTTCTGGCTTTCATTGCTCCTTAGGCACTTCTGCAACCAGGCAGTGGCAGAAAGGGTATTCTCTGAAACCATCCTCCAACAGATCATTTTCAGTTAATACTACTTGTTTTTCCATGTATTCATATTTTTTAAAGACTTTATTTATTTGACAGGTAGAGTTACAAACAGTGAGAGAGAGAGAGAGAGAGAGAGAGAGAAAGAGAAAGGTCTTCTTTCCGTTGGTTCATTCCCCAAATGGGCTCCGTGGCCAGCGCTGCGCCGATCCAAAGCCAGGAGCCAAGTGCTTCCTCCCAGTCTCCCATGCTGGTGCTGGGCCCAAGCACTTGCGCCATCCTCCACTGCCTTCCCAGGCCACAGCAGAGAGCTGGACTGGAAGAGGGGCAACCAAGACTAGTCCCGGCGCCCCAACCGGGACTAGAACCCGGTGCCCATATGGAATGCCAGTGCCGTAGGTGGAGGATTAATCTAGTACAACAAGGCACCAGCCCTTCCTTGTATTCATATTTAGCCAGTTCCTTGAATAATTGCAGGATGTCACTTTAGCGGCCAAGTGGATCATATAATTTAGTCATTTTCAGTGTTTGCTTTTCTGTCTTTTGTGGACCAGACCCCTGTACTTGAACAGGAGGAGGTGCTTCCTCATTCGTCTACTGGGAATGTCGTCTTCTCAGTCAGGGTGGCACCATGACGCAGTGAACCTCCATGACTGACAGAAAAGCTTCAATACACTTGCAGCTACTTTGGGATCCCAGTGATTTGGGATCATCTTAAAAGTAACAAATGCAAATTCTGTAATAGATTGCCCAGATGAAAATAACAATGCAAACTCTGACTTGGTTTAGTTTCGATATTCCCTATTTTCTCTAATGAACTTACTCCCTGCTAATTTTCTGCTTTCTACAACAGCACCTCTATATTATGGTAAGAGCCACTTGGGAGGAGGGATTCAGAAAAGAGTAAAGATCAAATTTGCCAACATGAAAGCTGGTCAAGAGAACTTGACTTTGGCCTTCCAGAGGTTTTCTCCCAAATCTGGAAATTTTAGATTTGGCAGCAGGGTCATACGAATACATTGTTTTCCATGTTTGAAACAGCTTATTCATTCAAATTTCATGGTATATAAACTATATTACCTTAAGTACATTTAAGACTGAAGCTTCTGTTAGACTAGAAGAATAATTTTCTGTGAACTGTTGTATTGCATGGTTATCAGATAAGAAAATTGTATTTTATTGTCGCTCCCCCTCTTCGTGGAGGAACGACACTAAACCCTGCCTAGGCTTCATATCCGAGTCACGGCACCATTATGTCGCTCCCCCTCTTCGTGGAGGAACGACACAGGACCCTGCGCTGTTCTTTCGTCTGCTCGGCCCTCCCCGGGTTTGCTGCTGGTTCTTCCCGGGTTGGCTACTATCCCTTCCACCTCCATGGAAGGGCAGTTCCCCCTGGCCACTTTCCCCACTTCCGCAGGGGAGCGGCACACCGCCGGCCGGGTCTCTCGGGGGCTGCACGGGTGTTCCTCCAGCTAGATGTTCCCCTTAGATGTTCCTGGTGCATGCCGTCTCTCTCCTCCCTTATAGTCCTCTTCTGCCAATCCCAACTCGGCTGCCCACACGCCGAGTACGCTGCTCTCCTCCAATCAGGAGTAGGTCCTACAGTTTATTGGTTGAACTGGAGGCAGCTGCGTAGAAGCTGTTTTCTCCTCTCCCAGCGCCATATTGTGGGAGAGCAGATGCACAGAATAAGTCTTAATTCCAGTAACTCAGTCTAGTCCGGATTGCTCCCCACATTTTATATCTGAAAATTGTTACATTAGATTTCTAATGTTCTCACCACTAGAAATGTGATAATTTGGTGAGGTGATGGATATATTAAATTTGCTCAATGAGATATTTATATAATATATATTGATTGAAACATCACTCAGTATCCCATAAATATACACAATTATTTTTTGTCCATTGAAATTAAATTTTAAAAAGACGAACATAGGTGCTTCTTTGAGTGGCAGTAGACAAAAATTAAAGCAGTGCATGTCACCAGTTTTCAAACCTTGTGTTCACAGGATAATTGACACTTGTCTCTCATGCATCTTGTCACATGGATGTGACTGAGAAAGGAGACGAAGGATCTCATGTCTGCTCAGGGACTGTGAGGAGCCCTCAGCTCTCTGATCAGGTGGAGCAGTGAGGCCCACATCTGATAAGGCCTCAGCATTCTTAGAGTACCTTTTGTGTTTTGTTTAGGAGAATAGGAATTACTACCTACTTTGTATCTCTCCTGATTTCAATTTTCAGGAGTGTGATAATTACCAACTGGTTTGTTTCCTTTTAGTAACATCTCATATTTAAAGTTAGGACTTCTATTTTATTGACACACCCATTTTCTCTGGTCCATGGTACTCATTAAATAGAAATCTTTATTGGAACTTCAACTACAGAATAGAAGAAATATCTCCAAGGCCATGATTCAAAGTGAACAAGGTTAACAGGTTCATTTAAATTTCAGTTTTCCAGGATAGCATAACCATGGTAACACTATGGCAACACTAGGTAGAACGTTACTTATCCTTTGTGAAGATGATAACAATTCCAATGCTATTGATGATTTTATTTTTGTTTTTATTTTGTTTTCTGTGAATTTTCAGCTGACTACCATTGTCAGCTGTTAGTCGTTTTCATAACAAGGTGCAAATATTGTTTAAATGAATATCTACGTATTCAAGATGTAAGGAAAATTATTTATCTCATTTGTTTGCCTTTATTTGAAGATGTACCTTGGAGTTAACACATAATTAGCTAATATTTCTCTCGATTTTCCTAGCCTACACTAATGTGTTGTTTTGAAATTAACTTTATAAATAGTATATAATTAATAAATAATTCATTGCATATTTGTATTGTTTAAATGCATCACCTGCACATATATTTTTAAATATTTATTTATTTGAAAGGCAGAATGACACAGAGAGAAAGGCAGATATTTCTTACATCTACTGGTTTACTCCCTAAATACCCACCATAGCCTAGGGTAGGCTAGATTGAAGCCAGGAGCTAGAAACTCTATCCCTGTTCTCCCACATGGGTGATGGGCAGAACAGTATGGGTCATTTTCCTGGGCCTTCCCAAGTGCATTACCAAGGAGCTGGATTGGAGTACAACAGCCAGATCTTAAGTCAGCAGTCTTTTATCGGATGCTTTGTGTAACAACCAGTGGCTTAACCTACTGAACCAAAATACCACCCTACATGTGTTATATTTTTAGAATTTAGTCATCTGTGTTTTTCTGGAAAAAGTCAACTTGTAATACTTTGAAATTATATTTAATTAATGCATTATTTAAGTATATTATTTTCATTCAGTTTAGGATTGTTGACTTTTTATTTTTAAAATTTTATTTACTGTTTATAAATTTCACGTATTTCATGTATACAGATTTAGGAACATAGTAATATATCCCATCCTAACCTCACTCCCACCTATGGTTTAACATTTTTCCTCCTTCCTTTCAGATTCCCTCTCTTAATTTTAATTATAAAATTTCAGTTTACTTTATACTCTTAAGATTAACCATAAACTAAATAAGGAGCTCTCAAAATACTATGAAGAAAAAAACCAATGTTCCTCAACAGTAGAGACAAGGACTATAAACAATCATCAAAGCTCAAAATGTCAATCACTCCTATACATTGTATCTTTGATACTCTATTAGTTATCACAGATGAGGAAAAATATATGGTATTTGTCTTTTGGGGAGTAGTTTATTGCACTAACCATAATGGTTTCCTGTTGCATTCATTTGGATGCAAATGACAAGATTTCAATTTTTTTACAGCTGAGTAATATTCCATAGTGTATATTTACCATAATTTCTTTAGCCAGTCATCAGTTGATGGACATCTGGGTTGATTCCATATCTTAGATATTGTGAATTGAGCTACACTGAATGTGAATGTATAGATAACTCTTTCCTATGCTGATTTCATTTCCCTTGGATAAATTCCTAGGAGTGGGATGGCTGGGTCAAATGTTTGTTCTATATTCATATTTCTGAGATATCTCTGTACTGTCTTCCACAGAAGATGCACCAGTTTACATTCCCACCAACAGTGGATTAGGGTAACTTTTTCCCCACATCCTGACCAGCATTTATTGTTTGTTGATTTCTGTATGTGAGCCATTCTAACTGGGGAGGGGGGAGGGTAGAGGTGAATCATAATTGTGGTTTTGATTTGCATTTCCCTGATGGCTAGTGACCCTGAGCATTTTTTATGTGTATGTTGGTCATTTGAATTACCTCTTGAAAAATGCTCGTTCAAGTCATTTGCCCATTTCCTAACTGGATTGTTTGTTGTTGAGTTTCTTGAGCTCTTTACAGAGATCCTTGATATTAATCTTTTATCAGTTTCAAAGTTTGCAAATATTTTCTTCCATTCCATCAGTTGTCTCTTCACATTGCTGAATGTTTCTTTTTTTTTAAGATTTATTTTATTTATTTGAAAGACCAGAGAGAGGTAGAGACAGAGAGAGAGATCTTTCATCTGCAGGTTCACTCCCCAAATGGCTGCAAAGGTCGGAGCTGTGCCAATCCAAAGCCAGGAGCCAGGAACTTCTTGTGGGTCTCCCATGTGGGTGCAGGGGCCTAAGGACTTGGCCATCTTCTACTGCTTTCCCAAGCCACAGCAGAGAGCTGGATTGGAAGAGGAGCAGCCGGGACTAGAACCAGCACCTATATGAGATGCTGGTGCTTCAGGCCAGGCTATAACCTGCTTCACCACAGCGCCAGCCACCAAATGTTACTTTTGAGGTACAGGAGCTTCTCTGAATGATGTAATCCTTTTTGTCTATTTAAGCTTTGGTTCCTGTAGTCTGGAGTGTTTTCCAAGAAGTCTTTGCCTATGCCCATGTCTTGCATAGTTTCCTCATCATTCTCCTCTAGTAATTTCATGCTATCAGGTCATGGATTCAGATCCACAATCCATATTAAGTTAATGTTTGTATAAGTTTTAAGGTAGGAGTATTGTTTTATACTTCTGCTTGTAGGGATCAAATATTTCCATCACCATTTGTTGAAGAGACTGTCCTTGATTCAAGGATTGATTCTAGGTCATTTGTCAATGATTAGTTGGTTTTAGATGTATGGATAGATTTCTGGAGTTTCTATTCTATTCCATTGGACTATATGTCTATTTTTGTGCCAATATCAGGTTGTTTTCATTATAACTGCTCTGTATTATGTCTTGAAATCTGGTATTGTGATGCTTCTGGCTTTGTTTTTGTTGTATAACATTGTTTTTGGAATTCCACGTCGCTTGTCTTTCCATATTAATTTTAGAATCTTTTTTTTTCTAGATATGAGAAGAATGTTATTGGTATTTTGATTGGGATTCAATTGAACCTCTAAATTGCTTTCAGTAGTATGGTCATTTTGATAATATTAATTCTTCAAATCAATGAACATGTAAGATATTTTCCATCTTTTTCTGTTGTCTTTTATTTCTTTCTGTACTCTTTTGTAATTTTCAATTTAAAGAATTTTCTCCTCCATGCTTAAATGTATTCCACATTTATTGATTTGAGAATTTGAACCATACCTGCATACCAGGAATAAATCCCACTTGGTCCCAGTGAATGATTTTTCCTGATGTGTTGTTGGATTTGATTGACTAGTATTTTGTTGAGGATTTTTATGTCAAGTTTCATCAGAGAGACTGGTCTGTAATTTTAACTATTTCTTTTCTCCTTCCAGTTTTGAGTTTTGTTTTTTGTTGCTTTTCTAGGTCATTGAAATGCTAATAGCTCATTTATTTTGTGCCTTTCCAATTTCTTGATGTAGGCACCAATTGCTATAAACTTCACTCTTAACACTGATTTTTTTTTTGCCATATCTAATTTTGATATGTTGTATTGCATTTTTCATTCATTTCCAGAAATTCTTTGATGTCTCTTATTTATTCCATGACCTACTGTTCGGTTAGGAGTATCTTATTCAATTTCCATGTGTTTGCATTTGTTTTGAAGATTCTCGAGTTGTTAATTTCCAGCTTCAACCCATTGTGGTCAGAAAAGAATGCATGTTTTGTTTTCATTTTCTTTTTAATTTGCTGAGGCGTGCTTATGGCCTAGCACATCTGTATACTGTAGAATATTCCATGTACTGGTGAAAGGAATGTGTATTCTGCAACTGCAACTGTAATATGATATGATATGATATCTGTAGATATCAGATAGGTCCATTTGGTCCACAGTGTAATTATTTCTGTTGTTTCTTTGTTGATTTTGTGTTTAGTTGATCTTTCCATTGATGAATGTGGAGTGTTGATATCTGCATTACTATTATATTAGAATCTGTGTCTCACTTTAGAGCCATTAACATTTGGTTTGAAAAGCCAGGTACCCTCCCATGGGCTGCATATACATTTACTTAGTCACATCTTCCTGTTGAATTGATCCCTTATTCAGTGCATAGTGCCCTTCTTTGTTTCTTTTAACAGTTGTTGTGATAAAGCATATTTTGTCTGGTATTTAGTTGGCTAAAAAGTACTCTACTTTCCATTAGCATGGGATATGTTTTTGATCATTTCACTTTCTGTATGTATATTTGTTGAGATATGTTTCTTGTAGGCAGCAAATAGATCTTATTTTCTTAATCTATGCAGCATGTCTGATCTTTTAACTGGGACATTTAGGCAATTTACATTCAAGGTTACTATTGATAAGTAATGACTTGCAATGCTATTTTTCTGTAAATATTCCTATTATTTGCTTTGAATTTCCTTAGTGCTTTTATTGGGAGATCTTGTGCCTTCACCTCCTTTTTAAATTTTTCTTTAAATTTTACAATTTTCATGTATTTCTTATATACAGATTTAGGAACATAGTGATGCTTCTCACCCTACTCTCCCTTCCATCCATGCTTCAATTCTTCTCCAACTCCCTTTCCTATTCCCACTCTTATTTTTTGCAAAGATCTACTTTCAGTTTACTTAATGATGGTAAAGTTATACCCGCACTAAATAAAAGAGTTTAACGGATATTATGAAGACTAAAACAAAAACACTTCCTCATGGGATAGACAAGGGATATAAACAATCATCAAATCTCAAAATGTCGACTTCACTCTAATACATTACATTTTAGGTACTATATTTGTCAGTGAAAACATATGGCATCTGTCTTTTTTGGAAAATAATGATAATTATCTTACTGTGTTTCTGTGTATAGCACATCCTTAAGCATCATTTGTGAGGCTGGATGAGTGGTCACAAATTGTTTCCATTTCTGTTTGTTATAGAAGGTATTAATTCACCTTCATTTATAAATGGGAGCTTTGCAGGATACAGTATTCCAGGTTTATGTTTTTTTGTCTTTAGATTTGGATTATGTCTGTCCATTCTCTCTTGGCCTATTGGGTTTTTGATGAGAAACCAGCTGTGAGTCTAATTGGAGATCCTCTGAAAGTAATCTGGCATTTCTCTCATGCAGTTTTTAGAATCCTTATGTTTTACTGTTGAAAGTTTGACTACAGTGTGTCAGTGTGAAGATCTTTTCTGGTCACGCCTGTTAGTAGTTCTGTGTCCCTTGTGTACTTGTACATCCCTTTCTCCAAATTATGGAAATATTCTGTAATTATTTCACTGAGTAGACCTTTATAATCCATTTTCTGTTTCCACACCTTCAGAAACTCCTAAGACCCATCTGTTGGGTCATTTGATAGTATTCATAAATCTCCCACACTTTTTAAAATTTCTCTAATTTCTTCTTTCTTCTTCTTCTCCTTTACCTATTCGTCTTCCTCCTCCTCCTCCTTATTTTTCTTTATTTGTTCTGAGTAATTTCCAAAGATTTATCTCTCTTATCCTCTAGTTCAGATTTCTTTCTTCTGCCTCACCAAGTCTTATTAAAGCTTTCCACTATATTTTTATTTGGCAAATGAATTCCTTATTTCTAATATTTCTCAATCTCATGAAAGATTTTTTTCCATGTCATGTATGGATTTCCTGAACACATGAATTTACTTCTCATTGCTTCTGAGTGATCCCATGTTAAATCTTTTGAATTCACTTTTGGGCATTTCATCAATCTCTTCACCTTCATCTTTAACTTCACTGTCATCTTCATCTTTCTAATATTGAAGTATTGTTCTGTTCCTTTGGGTGAGTCATGCTGTCTTCCTTATTCTTATTTCTTGAGTTTCTGTGTTTATTTTTAGGTAGTTGGGGAAATACTTGTTTGTTTTCTCCTCTGATGGACTTGGAAATATATGTCTGTGGCTTAGTGGATTGCCTGCTCTTTCATTGAGTACTCGGAGCCATTGTTGGGTGTGGCCGGAGGTCAGGTCAGTGCTCCAGAGTGGGGTTCATATCCCTTGTGACACCCTTGTTTGGTATGGTAGATCTCCTCTTGTCAGCAGGAAAGAGGAAATGATCATCTCTGTTGGCATAATTTCACCCTCACCTCCTCTCTTCCAAGGTGATCAATGCCCAGGTTAAACCACAGTGGGTGGTTTAACATTCACTCACGCTACCGTATGAGCTGCACAAAGGATTAGTACATTCCTCATGTGAACATTGATCTTGCTACAATGATCTACCCCAAACAATGAAGGAGCTTTGAGCCTTTGGCACTGCCCATGGTGATTGCCCAGAGACCCAGCTACACCATGTGGCCAATGATGTATGCAAGGTGTTCCCACAGTCTTAGCACACAAGGCTCCCACAGTCACGGGTTGCAGAGGATCTGCTCCACCTTGCTAGCCTTCTCGTCCATGAAGAGGCAGAGATGTTCCCAGAGCCAGCTGCCTTTGGGTGCTCCACCTAAGTGGAGTGAGCCCCAGAGCCTGGGAAATGTTGAGAGCCTGTGGGCACCTCACAGTCCTTCCTACATGCTTGCCCAGCCCCCTGTCAATCCTCTCAGCCAGATTTATAGTCAGTGGGAATGTAGATTTTTCCCCCTGGAAAAATCCCTGGACCACACGTGTGCACAAGAGCCACTACAAACGCTGCTGGGGCCAAGATGACACCCTCTCCCAACTGGTTTCCAGGCATCATTTTTCGGAGATGGGGAGAGAGAAATGTGCCCTTTTTTCAAGGGGTTAGGTGAGTACATTGTCCCTCTTAGGTCTCCAGTCTGGACTCAAAGTGTACTCTGCCAGGCTCTTTCTCTGGCTGTATTACCAGTGGGAAGGGCTGTTGCAGTCTACTCTTGCCTCAATCTTCAAAGCATATGCTTTCACTGGCCTCCATCTCAGTGGTTGTGTGTTGCACCTGCACTTGCTGCTTTGCTTCTGCCCCTTCCACACCGTTTCATGGCATCCCTCGTCCTTCCATAGGCTGTCCGCTGCAGATTTCCCTCCAACTCTCCCCCTGGAAATGCATTTCCTCTGCGTTTTTTGCTACTATTTTCCCCTAGCCTAAAGCATTATGTCCTTTCCCTATCCACCATCTTGCAATATCCCCCTACAGGTTCTGTTGAATTGTCTTTATAAATACTATAGGACTGGGCATTTCTTCCCTTTTTTATCACTGTCAAATTTTGCAAAGAGTTTTATAAAAGACATATAAACTAAACAAACTTACTTTGTTTCATTCTGGGTGTCAAAAATTTACATCAACTATAGAACTTATGGCCAATACTTTTTAGTTGTGCAAGGTGCAATGTCTTTATTAGTCATCTAAGCAAGATCAGTAGGAAGATAGGATAAAACAAGCAATAAAGTTGTCTTACTGCATATTAAATACCACACAAAAATTTCAATGAAATGAATATATGTTTACCAGGAAATAAATCTCACCTACATTTATCTTATAATAGGGGTCCTGACATATAATTAAGAAAAAATGACTTTAAACAGTGACCCAATAGTTTTCTTATATTTTGCAAATCAAATTTAGTGATCAACAGCATTCTTGTACTGTATATTGAAATTTAACACATGCTTAACAAATTATACTCTCAATATTGCTTAAATTATTCTAAATCTGTTGCATATTATATACATATTCTGTGTCAAAGCTAGCAGGCAGCTGGCGCCGCAGCTCACTAGGCTAATCCTCCACCTTGTGGCGCCGGCATACTGGGTTCTAGTCCCTGTCAGGGTGCCGGATTCTGTCCCAGTTGCTCCTCTTCCAGGCCAGCTCTCTGCTGTGGCCCGGGAGTGCAGTGGAGGATGGCCCAAGTCCTTGGGCCCTGCACCCCATGGGAGACCAGGAGAAGTACCTGGCTCCTGCCATCAGATCAGCGCGGTGCGCCGGCTGCAGCATGCTGGCTGCGGCGGCCATTGGAGGGTGAACCAACGGCAAAGGAAGACCTTTCTCTCTGTCTCTCTCTCTCTCACTGTCCACTCTGCCTGTAAAAAAAAAAAAAAAAGCTGGCAGGGCACCTAACAAAGTTCCATTTCTTTTCCATAGATCATTTACAATGTATCAGCTAAGATGAGAGAAACAGATAACTAATGAAAAAAATGGAATAAAATATCACAAGACAGATAGAGACAATATACTGTGAACATTCACAGAAGGAAAGAAATATAAAAATCCATAAGTTCAAAAATAAAAACCAGATGTTTAAATAAAATTATGATGTTATGAGGCAAATATGTGAGCTGCAGAAACACTGAAATTCAAAATAAGCATAGAGAATATATCTAAAGTGTAGAAATATGAGGATAACTTTATTTGAGACCCAGTAATGAAGAAATAATTAAATGATTAAATAATTCAATAAGCATATATTGAGCTGCTGATTTTAAAAAGACAAATGAGATTAACACAGCCAGTTGCTTCCAATCACTCACACTTTACTGGGAGAACGATACAAGTGAACAACCACTTAGGATAAATTTGATAATTTTAGAAAAGAATGTTGTATAAATAGGCCCAGCTAACTCCAAATTTGTGTATCAGTAAGGGTTTCTTAGAATAAAAGTTGGATTTTTTACTTGTTCCTAAGTATGAGCAGGAACTACCCCATTGATGTAGGTGCTGGCTCAGTGTTATTTCTATGCAAGCACATCTGTTAGACTATATAATGGAACTCTGGACCCATGTTTTAAATATTGATGTACTTATTTTATGATTCTTTCATAAATAAATACTGTGCTTCTCTCTATTACATGCCCACCTAGCATTATGAATATCATGTAGATCTTCTCTTATTCTTGATGCTTTGTTTTGCTTTTGGACTTAAAATAGTAATTTATATTTCTTTATGAGAAAAGATACTACTAGTCATCAGCTTTTAGTTACTCTGGACCCCAAATTCCCTAAGACGAAAGCAACATCTTTAATAAAACTCAATGATAGGCAATCTCTATGAACCCCCAAATCCCAAATTTGTGCTTAAGTTAAAGCACATGGAACTTTAGATGCCAAAATAAATAAATAAATAAATAAACAAACAAACAGCACAGGTTTATCTGTATTGCAGATGTGATGAAGTGCAAAGAGGAGCTTCAAGAATCCAAAGAGCAGAGAACACAGAAGTTGCCAATGCAGACTTCTTGCCAACAGAACCAGACTCTTATCAACCGATAACTTTGGTAGCCTCCTGCAAAAGAGAAAATCTCCATAAACTTCAACTTTAACAAACAACAGCTTTACCCAAATATTATTTGCATTTCATAAAATGTACCTGTTAAGTGTACAGTTTATTCTTTAATAAAATCACAAGGTTATGTAACCATTGCAACTCAGTTTTAAAATATTTTCATCATTTCAAAAATATTCTCCATTGTCTTTCCAAGCCACTTCCCATTTCCAACCCAAGTCTCAGGCCACCACTAATCTATTTTCATTCCGTTGTATGGATATTTCACATAAATTAAATCATAAATCATATGAGAGCATTTTTATGCCTTTGTAGTATAATATTGTTGAGGATAAACTATATTCAGTGTTTTGCTTCATTTCGTTGCTGAATAGCTATTACACTGTTTGGCTGTAGCACCCCTTGCTTTTCACTCATTGGTTGGTAGATACTGTGGCCCGGTTTTCAGTTTGGGTATATTGTGGATGGTGGTGCTGCTCTACGCATCGTATGTAGGTGTGAGTAGGCATCTACTTTGATTTCTATTGGGTAGATTCCTATTAGTGGGGTTGCTGGGTCATGTCTAAAATTTACATATAAGGTAAGAAGGTGCTGGTGTGTTTTACAAAGGCACTATACTGTTTTACTTTCCCACCTTCAATGTTTGATGATTTCAGCTTTTCCTAACTTCACCATAGATATTCACACCCACTGTGTAGTTTATAATTTTGTGTCAATTTTCTTTCCTATAATTATGACCCTGAACATACTCAGTGGCCAATTCACATCTCAGATGAAGTTTCTAATCAGGACCTTTGCTAATTTTTTACATAGCCCATTTATCTTCTGGTTATTGAGTTAGAAGTTTACATTCTAAATTATGAATCCAAGTCCTTTAATAAATATAGGGTTTGAAAATATGTTCTCCAAGTCAATATATTCCCTTTTATTTTTTAAATGGGACCCTTTTTATAATTTATTTTATTTTTTATTAACAAATTTATTAAGTATTTATTGAATATTTAAAATAATTCTGAATATATTTTCCTGTATGTTTTCTTTGACTTTATTTATTTATTGACAGATTATAGCTGTACATATTTAAGGTACAAAGTGATGTTATTCTTTGAATTTAAACCCCAAGTCAGTAAAATTATTAGAAGAAAATGGGAAAATAAACAGATTTTAATCTGGACAAGTTTTTTTTTTTTTTTTAGATTTGACTCAAAAAAATACAGGTAACAAAAAAATAGACAAATAAGATTATATCAAACTAAAACATTCTGTACAGAAAAGGAAGTAATTATTGGAGTGATGAATCAATCTAAGGACTGGGATAAAAATATTCTCAAACCATACTTCTGATTAAAAATTAATATCTAACATATTAACAAATACACAAAATAATTGATTAGATATTTCTTAAAAGAAGATATATGCATGGTTAACAGTTATATGAAAAAATGCTCAACATCACTAATCATGAAGGAGATGCAAATTAAAACAACAATGACATATCATTTCATACCTGTTTGACTGCCACTACCAGGACAAAGACAAAAAGATCAATCAGGTAACACGATGCTTTAATAAATATGATAATAGTAGCTAACAATTATTGAAAGATCCATGAGCCAACAATGTCATAAACTTTTGAAACATTTTTTATTTCTCTCTCTGTCTCTCCCTCTCTCTGTGTAACTCTGCCTCTCAAATAATTAAACTCTTTTTAAAAAAGAATAATCTTTTAAAACCATGCATTGTGAGGCTTTGTTACTATTGTGACTTGTGACTTATGTCAAGCCTAAGGTATAAAGAACATAAAAATTGTTTAATGATATGGAGATCAGCATTCATAAATAATATATTTCTGGAAGAAAAATTAGAGATGAATTTGGACGAGTAGATTGGAAGTGTACTTTTGACTCCAATTGAGGATATGGTTTAATATCAGTGATAGAAGCTAAAGGGCTAAGATTGCATGCTATAGATGTTGTGATGTCATAGCATTCTGAAATTTGTAAATGATATAGTTAAATAATGATCCAGATAGGACCATTTAAGAAGCCTTTGAATCTGCTTGCGTGTTAAACACTTGAATAGCAATGTCAGGTGCCAAGTTGTCAAGAAAAGAAGTATTGCCAGATACAGTGCAAAAAAAATGTATTGAGGGAAAAATACATGTGGAAAATTATGAAATTGTTTAATGGATTTAGAGCAACATTTAAACATTTTTACTATCTTCTACAACTTAATATTATAAACCCTACTGAGGTCTGAAAAATCCATCAAATATTAGTGGATTTGTACATACTTAAAACTATGTGTACAGAAATTACATTGAAGTATTATTCTTAGATCACTCATTATGTATGAGGAAATGCAAAAAAAAAACCTTCAGGAAATAGATAATCTCATTAATGCCATAAATGTTGTATTTTTCCTGGAATTTATTAAGAAGTTAAAATGATGAGAATATCATGGGTGTAATTCAAATTGTGGCAAATATTTTCTCAAACTTTAGATCATAAATATTATTTTATTATTTTAGTGATCATGTTTCTGCACAGATGTCTTGTGCATTTTTGGCCATTGCATCATTCTTTTGTTTCTGATATCCTATAAAGAAATTCAGTGTAAGAGTATCCACAATGACTGTGTGTCATATTTAAGTTGATAGGACACTTTCTAGCTCCATACATGATTATCTTTCTCATTGGCTCTCTGAAGTACATATAGTTTTTTTCTTAAAACTATAAAATTCTCAAGTGATGTCTATGATTACTATTTCCTAAAATCATCCTTTTGGTTTCATTTTTAGGTAAATATGCATTCATATTTTATGATTTTTTACTGTAAGTCCAGTAGGGTCCTGGAAGACAAGTATGTCTTAAATATGAATGGATAGTGTATAATAAATTATCTATTATGCCTATTTTAGGTACTCTGTCAATCATGGACATATAAAGCCAGTCTCATATAATAGCACCTGTTGGGTACCACATGTTTTTCTGAATTTGAATTCTCAGCCATCCCAAGATATTATATTTATATTTACTCAGTGTCTTTTGTCCTTCTTGTCAAAAGTTAACTCTTATAAATCTAATTTCAGTTTTTATTTCTCTGGTCTTAGATATTGATAATGGTTTGCCTTTTTTTTTTGCTTATAGGGTATTTTCTGACAAACATCTTAGGGCACATGTTTACTACTTGGTGATATCAGAATTAACATTAGGTAAATATATTGATGATAACACCCTGAATGCACAATACTCCTGAAAAATTGAGCTAAAGATATTATTCAGAACTCCTAATTGTATGTAAAATTTGATATATGGATATAATATGCCGCTGAATTTGAAAATTAAGTTGTATCTATATCAGTGGACAAGTTCTACAGGTCCCTGTGGCTAATCATGGATGATTTATTCTAATTTTCACAATAAATAATTGACTAAGACTTTTTTAATTCACTCCAAACCAAATAGGTCATACATTTAAGTTTGGAAGTAAATCCTAATTATATCCATACCACAGAAAATCAAGTAAGAAACAAGAGAAATTACCATTTGTGCTGCCTGTTAATAAATATACAAGTCCGATGGGTTTATCTAACATTTCTCTGATCTTGCAGCTTATATATTTCCAATGTCAGAGAGTTTCAAAAAGTTCATAAAAATGTGTATTGTGGGGCAGGCACTATGGCTTAGCCTCCACTGTGACAATGGCATCCCCAATGAGCACCTGTTCATGTTCTGGCTGGTCCTCTTCCAGTCCAGTTCTCTGCTGATGACCTGGAAAAGCAGTGAAAGAAGGCTGGCTCCTGCACCTGTTTTGGAGACACAGAAGAAGCCCCGAATTCCTGACTTTGGATTGACTCAGATTCTGCTGTTGTGGCCAGTTGGGGAGTGAGCAAGCTAATGAAACACATTACTCTCTTTCTCTCCCTCTCTCTGTATGTAACTCTGCCTATCAAATAATTAAATCTTTTTTTAAAAAAAGAATATTTTTTTAAAAAATGCATTGTGACAAAATTATGCAGGCATTCAAAATTGTTTTTCCACTAAAACAAATTAAGCTTTTAATTCAGTTTTTACACAAAATTTTTGAAGTACTCTCACAGACTTTAATTTTTATAACAGTTTTAAGATTAAAAAATTGTGAAGACAGTATAGATTTTCTGTTTATCCTACATTCAGTTTTCCCTATTAATAGAATGTTTTCTTAGTATTACAAATTTGTTGCAACTGATGAGCTGGTATTGGTATATTTTTAATTAAGATACCTAAAGATTATTCAGATTCTCATAGTTTTTATCTTACATTCTTTTCCTGTCTCTGGATCCCATCCCTTATAACTTCTTTACGTTTTATTTTATGTTTCTTTTGCCTTCTCCATGATGTGTTAGAAAAATTTCAAAAATGCTTGTCAGGACTCAGCCATTTTTCCAAGGACTCCTTGTTTCTTTGATTGTAGAATGGTATTAGAAATAAGATCTAGCTATCAAGCATGTTCACTTCTATGGCATGTCAAGACTTTCTTAGGTGACAGAGCAGGAAAGTATGGATGCATACTAATCCAAGCATGGTGCTAGCTATACATTTATTTTAGATTTTCCATATCAAATTGAGAAAGGTTTTCTGTACACCTAGTTTTCAGAGAAATTTTATCACGTAAGGGCCTCAGGATTTTGTCAATAGCTTTTTGGAATCAATTGTTGTGATGATAGAATTCCTTTTCATTAGCTTGTTGATATGATGAATTGCATTTATTGATTTGTTTTAATGCTAAACCAGATTTACATTCCTGGAATAAAAGCCATGTGATCACGCATATGATGATTTTTATTATGTAGAATTCAATCCCTGTTATTTTGAAGGGATTTTCATTAGTGGCTTTGAAGGATATGGGTATTGATATTTTCTTATGTCTTTTTCTATTTTGATTACTAATAGTGGCCTCATAAATATGAATTACTTTTGCTTGAGACAGTATCAGTTGGTCTTTAAAATTCACTTTTGAAACTATCCTAGTTTGGTGCTTTCTTTTTGGAATGATATTAATAATTGATGGATTTCTTTAGTGAGTACAAATTGTTTCACATTTTGTGCTTCATCAAATGGAGAATTTTTGAGTGAATAATTTTTCAGATTTGTTTTTCCATTTAATACCATAGAATTGGTAATGATGGTGCTTCTTTTGTTTCTGATATTAGGAATTTGTATTTTTTCTTTTGAAAAATTTTCAGCCTAGCTAAACTTAAATGAATTTAATCTTTTTTAAAAATAGAATTTGACTTTAATCAGATTTTTTTCTGTAATTTTAATTTCCTTCTACTTGGTTCAAGATTAAAATATTTTGGAGCCAGTATTGTGCAGAGGGTTAAACTACCACCTTCAATGCTGGGATCCCATATGTATTCAGGTTTGAGTCCTGGGTACTTCAGTTTTGATGCAGCTTCCTGCTAATGTACCCAAGAAAGAAGTGAAAGATGACCCAGGTGCTTGGGATTCTGCCACCCATTTCAGAGACCTGGGTGGAGTTCCAGGTTCCTGAGTTTCGCCTAGTGAAGCCCCAGCAGTTGCAGCCTTTGGGGAATGAGCCGGTGGATGGAAGATCTCTCTCTCTCTCTCTCTCTCTCTCTCTCTCTCTTTCTCTCTCCCTATCTGTAAGTCTGAGTTTCAAATAAATAAAATAGTTTTTTTTAAAAAAGGTCTTATAGGCCGGCGCCGTGGCTCAATAGGCTAATCCTCCACCTTGCGGCGCCGGCACACCGGGTTCTAGTCCCGGTCGGGGCGCCGGATTCTGTCCCGGTTGCCCCTCTTCCAGGCCAGCTCTCTGCTATGGCCAGGGAGTGCAGTGGAGGATGGCCCAGGTGCTTGGGCCCTGCACCCCATGGGAGACCAGGAAAAAGCACCTGGATCCTGGCTCCTGCCATCGGATCAGCGCGGTGCGCCAGCTGCAGCGGCGGCCATTGGAGGGTGAACCAACGGCAAAGGAAGACCTTTCTCTCTCTGTCTCTCTCTCACTGTCCACTCTGCCTATCAAGAAAAAAAAAAAAAAAAAAAAAAAAAAAAGGTCTTATTTCTCTAATTTCCTAGGGATAAATCCTGGAACTAGTTTATAAACCATCCATCTTTGCAAATATATCTATTCAGCATTGTAAATTTCTATCTGGGCATTGCTTTTGTTGTGGCTGAAGTGTTTCATGGTGGTTTAAGACCATACTTTGTATGATTTCATTCAATTTTTCTAATGAGTATCTTTGTCCCAGATAATTTTCTTTGTTTTTTTTTTTTAATTTATTTTATTTGAAAGGCATAATTACAAAAATACAGAGGCAGAGAGAGCCTGGGGTGGGGGCTTCCGTCCACTGGTTCACTCCACAAATGGCTACCAGAGTCAGAGCTGTGCATACCTGAAGCCTGGAGTCTGGAACTTCTTCCAGGTTTCCCACACAGGTGCGGGAGCCCAAAGATTTTGGCCATCTTCCATTGCCTTCCAGGTCATAGTAGAGAGCTAGATTGGAAGTGGTGCAGCCAGGACTTGAAATAGCACCCATGGCTTCACCCACCATGCCACAGTGCTAGCCCCAATTTTCTCTTTTTAATTTTCCATGTGATCTTATAAACAGTGAGGATTCTGTTGTTGGGTGAATTATTCAATTAGTATCAATTAGATCAATTTGTTTCATAGTGATACTCATGTAAAATCTATCTTTACAGATTTTATATCTGCTCAAGTTATAAACTGAATTTATTTAAAAGGTTTATTTGGTTATAAAATTGTATTTATCTACATGTTTTCAATTTTGCTATATTTTGATTCAAGCACTGATGCTTTCTTTCCAGGTGTATAGATGTTAAAGGTTGTTACATCTTTTTAGAGAATTGATTTATTTTTCAGCAGATAATACTCTTATTTATTCCTGATAGATTTTTCTTTTGAAGCATGCTTTTGATAGCATGGCATTTTGATTATATTGATTCTTCTAATCCATGAACATGGAAGATTTTTGCATTTTTTGTGTCTTCTATTTCTTTCTTTAATGTTTTGTAATTCTCATCATAGAGATCTTTGATGTCCTTCACTACATTTATTCCAAGACATTGAATTTTTTTGTAGTTACTAGGAATAGGATTAATTTTAAAAGTTCTTTCTCAGCTGTGGCATTGTCTGTGTATAAAAGGCTATTGATGGCCAGTGCCATGCTTCAATAGGCTAATCCCTCACTTGCGGTGCCGGCATCCCGGGTTCTAGTCTTGGTCGGGGCACCGGATTCTGTCCCAGTTGCTGCTCTTCCAGTCCAGCTCTCTGCTGTGGCCCGGGAGTGCAATGGAGGATGGCCCAAGTGCTTGGGCCCTGCACCTGCATGGGAGACCAGGAGAAGCACCTGGCTCCTGGCTTTGGATCAGCATGCTGCACGGCCACAGTACACCAGCCACAGTGGCCATTTGGAGGGTGAACAAATGGAAAAGGAAGACCTTTCTCTCTGTCTCTCTCTCTCTCTCACACTGTCCACACTACCTTTTAAAACTGAAAAGGCTATTGGTTTTTGTACATTGATTTTATATCCTGCCACTTTACCAAACTCTTTTATGAGTGCCAACAGTCTCTTAGTGGAGTCTTTTGGATCTCCCATATATAAAATTATGTCATCTGAAAATAGAGATAGTTTGATTTCCTCCTTCCCAATCTGTATCCCTTTGATTTCTTTTTATTGCCTAATGACTCTGGCAAAATCTTCCAGGACTATATTGAACAGCAATGGTGAGAGTGGACATCCTTTCCTGTTTACAGATCTTTGTGGGAGTACTTCCAACTTTTCCCCATTCAATATGATTTGGCCATAGATTTGTCATAAATTGCCTTACGGGTGTTGAGGAATGTTCTCTTATATCCAGTTTGTTTAATGTTTTCATCATGAAAGGATGTTTAATCAAATGTTGGCTCTGCATCTATTGAGATAATTATATGGTTTTTGTTCTTTAGTTTGTTAATGTGATATATCACATTAATTGGTTTGCAAATGTTGAACCATTCCTCCATACCTGGGATAAATCCCACTGATCTGGGTGAATGATCTTTCTGGTGTTTTGTTGGATTTGATTGGCTAGTATTTTGTTGAAGATTTTTGTGTTATGTTCATCAGATAAACTGGTCTGTATTTCTCTTTCTCTGTTGTATCTTTTTCAGTTTTAGGAATTAAGGTGATGCTGGCTTCATAGGAGTTTGGGAGGATTCCCTCCCTCTCAATTGTTTTGAATAATTGGGAAGGATTGGCGTTAGTTCTTATTTAAATATCTGATAGAATTCAGCATTGAAAGTGTCCTTAGCTTTTCTTTTTTGGGAGCATCTTTATTCTGATGCATTTCCCATCTTGTTTATTGATCTGTTTTGGTTTTCTGTGTCTTCATGGCTCAATTTAGGAAGATTGTATGCTTCCAGGAATCCAACCATTTCTTCTAGGTTTCCCAATTTGTTGGGGTACAGCTCAGAGTAGAAATTCTCAAATCTGACCTAGAGCTTCTCTAAATATTATTTATTGGTATCTCTTCTGTACAATTGTCTGATATTAAAAACTTTGTTCTAATTGATATTAACCCTATTTTCAATTTGTAGAAATATGTTTCTCAAATTTTCTTTTTTTCCATGGAATATTTCTGGAGGCTTTGTGCAACAACTTTCCTCACAAATTATTAGGAAATTTCATTTTTTAAAAATTTTTTGACAGGCAGAGTGGACAGTCAGAAAGATAGACAGAGAGAAAGGTCTTCCTTTTGCCGTTGGTTCACCCTCCAATGGCTGCCATGGCCAGTGCACTGCGGCCGGCACACTGCATTGATCCGATGGCAAGAGCCAGGTACTTATCCTGGTCTCCCATGGGGTGTAGGGCCCAAGGACTTGGGCCATCCTCCACTGCACTCCCAGGCCACAGCAGAGAGCTGGCCTGGAAGAGGGGCAACTGAGACAGAATCCGGCACCCTGACTGGGACTAGAACCCGGTGTGCTGGCGCTGCAAGGTGGAGGATTAGCCCAGTGAGCCATGGCGCCGGCCAGGAAATTTCATTTTTAAAATTTATTTTCCTGGGTAAGGAAGCTGCTAAGTGAAAAATATATGATTTTTGAGAACTTCAGGTACCCTAACCCCTTTAAATGATGAGGGATTTTGAAATAGATGTAACTTTGTAAAATGAACTGCCTTAGTGCTATTGAGGTCACCTTTTTTAAAAAGATTTTTTATTCATTTATTTGAGAAGTATAGTTGCAGACAGTGAGAGTGAGAGACAGAGAGAAAAGTCTTCTGTCCACTGGTTCACTCCCCAAATGGCCACAATGGCTGGAGCTGCACCAATCAGACGACAGGAGCCAGGAACTCCCTCCAGGTCTCCCACGTGAGTGCAGGGGCCCAAAGACTTGCCACCTTCTACTGCTTTCCCAGGCCATAGCAGAGAGCTGAACTGGAAATGGATCTGGATGGGAAGAGGAGCAGCTGGGACCTGAACCAGTGCCCAGATGGGATGCTGGCACCACAGGTGGAGGATTAACCCACTGTGCCACGGTACCGGCTCCTTGAAGTCACCTTTGATTGAAGTATTCCAGCAGATATTTGACATCCAGTTCATGAAGATATTGTGGAAGAAACTAAAACGTCACATGGCAGTGAGAGGATATGTATTCTAAGATGTTTTCCAGGTCAATATGTTTATAAACATATACTTTAATATTTAGCAGGGTTTTTGACTAATTTCACTTAAATCAATGATCTTATTCCCCTAATAGTGAGTATCTGGTTGTATGGTAAGGGAAAAAATTACCAAAAAGATCACACACATCAAATTTTTGTGGCCATACACTATAAATTAATTTTGAGCATTTTAGCTAATATTTAATGAAAATATTATTTTTGACATTAAATTTGTATACCTCATTTTTGACATATCTATAGTAGTCATATAGTAAGAGAATTGGTGGAAACCTACTACCTGTGAATAAGCATTTAACTTGCTATAGATGTGAGCTGATTGGAAAATGAAGGGAGGACAAGCTAACTTACGTGGGTTGACTTTGATTTGTGAAGGTGAGAATAAAATATTATAGAATATGGAACACAAGAATGATACAAATAGGAACAGATTGTAAACAATTTGTCCATGATATGAGATAATAAATGATTTTTTGTGTTATAAAACTGATTTAAAAGGGGTCAGCTATCAGAAAACATTGATGTTCTAAAGCATTAGATTGGAAAGAACTTTAAGCAGCCATTGGAGGATGTTGGAAAGAACTTGCTTTGAACTATGTGCACTGTGCAAAATGATGCAATTCAATCCCCAGTCCTCTTTAATATATACCTGTGATTTTAGGGGCAACCAATAAAAGGGGGCAGCACTAATGGCAAATTGAATTAAAAAATTCTTTTTACTGGGTAAAACATATTTTCTTTCATGAAATAAAAATATTCCCAAAATGTACTACGTGAACTTTAATATACTCAAATTTGGTGGCTATTCATATTAGTTTTTTTCATTTTATACAACTATTTCTTTCAGGTCAGTTTCAATTCATTTTATTTGAAATGAAGATTTGTTAAACAAACTGATGCTTTTAGACCTTTATCAATTGTTCATGATTGGAAGATGCATTTGTAGATTAATATTTCTTGTGCAACTTCTTTACTTATTTAAACCTAGTTCTTTGCAAAAAAGGATATATTGTTAATCTCTTGCAGTGGTTTCCTTGACCATTGTTGAGTTGACTGTTGATACCATAAGCTTCACTAATTCAATAGTTTGGATGGTTAGAAAAATATATTTGACTTTCTTTGTGTAAATATGAAATAGTATCCACAGAATATCATGATATTTGCTTTTAGAATAAAACATAATATTTTGGCTAGGAGAGTATTTGGTGCTCTCTTTTTCATTCATAGTAGTCAGCTTCTCATTGCTTTAATTAAATATATGAGAAATGCTACTTTGGAAGGAAGGTTTATTGCAACTTATAATTTGGAAGTTCACAGTCCAAGATTTGGTAGCTCAATTGGTTTAGGCATCTGGAGAGGCCAGAAGATAGTGAAGGGAGGATTGCTTAGTGAATCAGGAAGAAGAAAGACACACAAATACACGTTTCCTTTACTTTTACTGTGATTCTTCTTTATAATGTCATAATGATTCAATCATAAGTGTGGCCTTGGTGACCCAATCCAACCCTATCACTTCAAAGATCACACCCTCAAATATCATAATTGGGTCTAGCTACCATCCTAATCCATCAGCCAGTTATTAACTATTGACATAAAATTTTGAGAGTTAAATACTCTTCAAACCATTACACAGTCTACATTGAACTAACAGATCATGTTGTAGTTGTAGTTCATCCAGTCTTGCCATCATACAGGTAAACAATAAATACCAATACCAATGCTTTTCATATTACTGAAGAGAACTATTAAAATCATCACATACAATAGGTATTTTTAAAGTAGATACATGAGTTAATGGACACATGGCATCCATGTAAATATGTAATTCTGTTTCTATTGGATATATAGTACAGAATGGCTAAATATTAGAAATCTGAAAATTAGATTTGAATGGCATGACTGGGCTCTGAATTGATAAGACAAAAAATGGCTGTGAAATGAACCATGAGTCCTGAGCTGGATTCTAATTCTAAATTCCATTTTTATAATATGTATTATATATATGTGTATTATATATTATATATAAACATGTTATATATAATATAGAAAATTATGTACCAGAAAATCTTTAAGTCAAATTTCACATCTTAACACTAAGAAGTACACCTTAATTACTCATAGATCTAGAGTTAATGTTTAGTTTAAATCAGCCACTCATAATGGATAATATGAAATATTTTTCATCTCCTGGTTCATTCCAGAAATGTTCACCAACAGCAGGGACTAAGGCAGCCCAAAGCCTGTAGCCCAGAACTCCATGCAGGTTTCCCTTGTAGGTGGCAGAGATCCAGTTCCTTGATCCACGATCTGAGCCCTCCCATGTTGTGCTTTGTAAAGAAACAGGAATTGCAATTGAAGCCAGGATTTCAACTTGTGTACTCTCATATGAAATAAAGGTAATTCAAGTGGCACCTTAACTACTACGCCAAACACAGTTTGTTGTGTTTTTGAATGTGCCACTTCATTTCAGATATAAGGAACACAATAATATATTAATCAGCTTTAGTATATATGCTAGAAGCCATTCAGTTTTAGAAGAGGATCCCCCCAGAACAGGGTGATTATATTCTAAATCCACTTTTGTAACATTATTTTAACCATAATGTGATAGAGGCAAATATTTTAATGCCTTGTCCATAACTGTTTGCAGAGGAATATAGTATCCATGATATCTACCTAGTACATATACATTCACCATGTAATTGTTGGGAGTGATGACTTCATAGACTTCATATCATAAGATTCATATTGATTTAGCTAATCATTAATATCAATGTTATGTAGAGAAATTGTTGTTCTCAGGAGCATGTCTAAGATATAGATAGAGTCAGAATTCCCAGGGTAAATGCTGGTTCCCTTCTTTTAATAATAGTATCTCCTTTAATGGTCTGATATGAGGACTGAACAATTTAATGCGTGTGAAGAAGTGAGCAAAGTGCTTGACATAAGGGCTAAATAAATGTTACATACATGCAAACACACACACAATTTCTTTCTTTCGTGAATCTTTACTACTGAGAGCTTGTATTCACAGAAAATCCTGACACTACAAAGATAATACTATTTTTTACTTAATAGCAACATTTGAGATAATGTTGTAAAAACTAAATTATAGTAGGCTATGCTTATATATTTACTTGTCTTTCAATTATAGTTATATATTTTATTTTAATATGACATGATATGGTATAAGACTAAACCTTTGGCCTTTGGCAAGTTAACTTGTGTCTTTTTTTTTATTGTTAATCCTTAGTTCTCATTTGGTAATAATATTGGTAAGTGAAATATACTAATGGCCAGTAGATCTAAGGTCTGTATATTTCTTTTGTGTTAATGCTAATTAATTTGATAACCAATACACTTTATGACATTCATATATATGTAATATGAAATTATGCAATGTATTTGCACAGCTTTTGGATTAAATTTAAATCACTGACCATGAAGACTTGGATTGTTTTATGTAATGCATAGCTAGTCATGGCAGTATTTGAATGTTCTTTCAGCAAACTGGTGAAATATTTAATAAAATGAATGTATCTGTATCACAGTCATGCCAGAATGTCATTATTGTGGTTTGATCTTGCTGTCCTAGAAGCTACAGTAACACTTCTATGCATTGATGCCATCCAGACTATAGAGTCCCCAGAAGACTTCATATGTCATTCATTTTTTTTTTTTTTTGGACAGGCGGAGTTAGAGAGAGAGAGAGACAGAGAGAAAGATCTTCCTTCTTTTGGTTCAACACCCCCCCCCCAAATGGCCGCTACTGCCAGTGCACTGCCGAAGCCATGAGCTAGGTGCTTCCTCTTGGTCTCCCGTGTGGGTGCAGGGACCAAGCATTTGGGCCATCCTCCACTGCACTCCTGGGATACAGCAGAGAGCTAGACTGGAAGAGGAGCAACTGGGACAGAATTGGCACCCCAACCGGGACTAGACCCCAGTGTGCCGGAGCCACAGGCGGGGGATTAGCCTTGTGAGCCACCACGCTGGCCCAGATGTCATCCTTATGCCTTAACTACACCAAAATTATTTTCTCTTCAAACAGCATTAGCTAAGACACCTATAAGTGAATCACAGTGGCAGTTGCCAATGGGTACAGAGTAGAGGCTCAACCAATGACTACTGTCTTTTCTTTTTTTTTTTTTTTTTGAGACCAAATAACATTTTTATTGAATCAGTTGTAATTTTACAATAGATAAAAATAATGAAAGTAGTATCATTCTCAGTTCTGCTTGCTTACCATCAAACTGTCATTCAGATGAACTGTATCAAACAGTAGTTTTCTTTTTTAAATTTTTTTTAAAACTTTTATTTAGTAAATATAATTTTCCAAAGTACAGTTTATGGATTACAATTGCTTCCCCCCCCCTTATAACTTGACTCCCACCTGCCTGCCTCCCATCTCCCGCTCCCTCTCCAATTCCATTCACATCAAGATTAATTTTCAATTATCTTTAAATACAGATGATCGATTTAGTATATGTTAAGTAAAGATTTAATCAGTTTGCACCCACACAGAACATACAGTGTAAAATACTCTTTAAGTAATAGTTACAGCATTAATTCACATTGGACAACACATTAAGGACAGAGATCCCACATAAGGAGTAAGTACACGTTGACTTAACAATTTGACACTCTTGTTTATGGCTTCAGAAATCTCCCTAGGCTCTAGTCATGAGTTGCCAAGGCTATGGAAGCCTCTTGAGTTCGCTGACTTCGATCTTATTTAGACAAGGTCATAGTCAAAGTGAAAGTTCTCTCCTCCCTTCAGAGAAAGGTACCTCCTTTTTTGATGACCCGTTCTTTTTACTGGGATATCACTCACAGAGACCTTTTATTTAGGCCCCCCCCTTTTTTTTTGCCAGAATGCCTTGGCTTTCCATGCCTGAAATACTCTCATGGGCTCTTCAGCCAGATCCACAAGCCTTAAGGGCTGATTCTGAGGCCAGAGTGCTGTTTAGGACATCTGCCATTCTATGAGTCGACTGTGTATCCCACTTGCCATGTTGGATCGTTCTCTCCCTTTTATATTCTATCAGTTAGAGTTAGCAGACACTAGACTTGTTTGTGTGATCCCTTTGACTCTTAGACCTATCAGTGTGATCAATTGTGAATTGAAATTGATTACTTGGACTTGTGAGTTGGCATTGGTACATGCAGTCTTGATGGGATTGTATTGGAATCCCCTGGCACATTTCTAACTCCACCATTTGGGGCAAGTCCAATTGAGCATGTCCCAAATTGTACATCCCTTCCCTCTCTTATTCCCACTCTTATATTTAACAGGGATCACTTTTCAGTCAAATTTCAACACCTAAGAATAAATGTGCGTTAATTACAGAGTTCCAACAATAGTATTAACTAGAACAAAAAAAATTACTAAAAGGGATAAAGTATTAAATTCTACATCAACAGTCAGGACAAGGGCTTATCAAGTCACTGTTTTTCATAATGTCCCTTTCACTTCAACAGGTTACATTTTTTGTGGTTGGTTAGTTGTTACCAATCAGGGAGAACATATGGTATTTGTCCCTTTGGGACTGGCTTAATTCACCTAGCATGATGTGTTCCAGATTCTTCAATTTTGTTGCAAATGACCACGTTTATTGTTCCTGACTGCTGTATAGTATTCTATAGAGTACATGTCCCATAATTTCTTTATCCAGTCTACTGTTGATGGGCATTTGGGTTGGTTCCAGGTCTTAGCTATTGTGAATTGAGCTGCAATAAACATTGATGTGCAGACAGCCTTTTTGTTTGCTAATTTCATTTCCTTTGGGCAAATTCCAAGGCGTGGGATGTCTGGGTTGCATGGTAAGGTTATATTCAGGTTTCTGAGGAATCTCCAGATTGACTTCCATAGTGGCTTAACCAATTTGCATTCCCACCAACAGTGGGTTAGTGTCCTTTTTTCCCCACATCCTTGCCAGCATCTATTGTTGGTGGATTTCTGAATGTGAGCCATTCTAACCAGGGTGAGGTGAAACCTCATTGTGGTTTTGATTTGCATTTCCCTGATTGCTAGTGATCTTGAACATTTTTTAATGTGTCTGTTGGCCCTTTGGATTACTTCTTTTGAAAAATGTCTATTGAGGTCCATCTCTTAAGTGGGTTGTTTGTTTTGATGTTGTGGAGTTTCTTGATTTCTTTGTAGATTTTGGTTATCAGCCCTTTATCTGTTGCATAGTTTGCAAATATTTTTTCCAATTTTGTCGGTTGCCTCTTCACTTTCCTGACTGTTTCTTTTGCAGTACAGAAACTTCTCAATTTGATGCAATCCCAAATGTTAATTTTGGCTTTGACTGCCTGTCCCTCTGATGTCTTTTCCAAGGAGTTTTTGCCGGTGCCAATATCTTTCAGAGTTTCTCCAATGTTCTCTAATAATTTGATGGTGTTGGGTCGTAGATTTAGGTAGATCCATGTTGAGTGAATTTTTGTGTAAGGTGAAAGGTAGGGGTCTTGCTTCATGATTCTGCAAGTGGAAATCCAATTTTCCCAGCACCATTTATTGAATAGACTGTCCTTGCTCTAGGAATTGGTTTTAGATCCTTGATCAAATGTAAGTTGGCTATAGATGTTTGGATTGATTTCAGGTGTTTCTGTTCTGTTCCATTGGTCTATTCATCTGTTTCTGTGCCAGTACTATGCTGTTTTGATTACAACTGCCCTGTAGTATGTCCTGAAATCTGGTATTGTGATGCCTCAGGCTTTGTTTTTGTTGTACAAGATTTCTTTAGCTATTCGAGGTCTCTTACTTCTCCATATGAATTTCAGCATCATTTTTTCTTCATCTTTGAAGAATGTCTTTGGTATCTTGTTTGGTATTGCATTGAATCTATAAATTGCTTTTGGGAGAATGGACATTTTGATGATATGGATTCTTCCAATACATGAGCATGGAAGTTTTTTTTCATTTTCTGGTATCCTCTTCTATTTCTTTCTTTAAGATTTTGTAATTCTCATCATAGAGATCTTTAACGTCCTTGGTAAAGTTTATTCCAAAGTATTTGATTGTTTATGTAGCTATTGTGAATGGGATTGATCTTAGAAGTTCTTCCTCAGCCGTGGCATTGCCTGTGTATACAAAGGCTGTTGATTTTTGTGCATTGATTTTATATTCTGCTACTTTGCCAAGCTCTTCTATGAGTTCCAATAGTCTCTTAGTAGAGTTCTTTGGATCCCCTAAATAAAGAATCATATCATCTGCAAAGAGGGATAGTTTGACATCTTCCTTCCCAATTTGTATTCCTTTAATTTCTTTTTCTTGCCTAATGGCTCTGGCTAAAACTTGCAGAACTATATTGAATAGCGGTGGTGAGAGTGGGCATCCCTGTCTGGTACCAGATCTCAGTGGAAATGCTTCCAACTTTTCCCATTCAATAGGATGCTGGCCATGGGTTTTTCATAAATTACTTTGATTGTATTGAGGAATGTTCCTTCTATACCCAATTTGCTTAGAGTTTTCACCATGAAAGGGTGTCGAATTTTATCGAATGCTTTCTCTTCATCTATTGAGATAATGATATGGGTTTTTTTTTTTTTTTTTGTGCATTCCAGTTAATGTGGTGTATCATGTTGATTGCTTTGCAAACATTGAACCATCCTTGCATACCAGGGATAAATCCCACTTGGTCTGGGTGGATGATCTTTCTGATGAGTTGTTGCATTCTATTGGCAAGAATTTTATTGGGGATTTTTGCATCTATGTTCATCAGGGATATAGGTCTGTAATTCTCTTTCAATGCTGCATTTTTTTGGCTTAGGGATCAAGGTGATGCTGGCTTCATAGAAAGAATTTGGGAGGATTCCATCTTTTTTAATTGTTCTGAATAGCTTGAGGAGTATTGGAGTTATTTCTTCTTTAAATCTCTGGTAGAATTCAGCAGTGAATCCATCTGGTCCTGTGCTTTTCTTTGTTGGGAGGGCCTTTATTACTGTTTCAATTTCTATCTCAGTTATGGGTCTGTTTAGGTTTTCTATGTCTTCCTGGTTCAAATTAGGTAGGTTGCATGTGTCCAGGAATCTATCCATTTCTGATAGATTTCTCTGTTTGCTGGCATACAAGTCCTTGTAGTAATTTCTGATGATTCTTTTTATTTCTGTGGTGTCTATTGTTACGTTTCCTTTTTCATCTCTGATTTTATTGATTTGGGTCTTTTCTCTTCTTTTTTTAGTTAGTTCATCCAATGGGATGACAATTTTGTTTATTTTTTTAAATAAACAACTCTCTGCTCTGCTGATCTTTTGTAATGTTTTTTTTTTAATTAAATCCTATTGATTTCTTCTCTGATTTTAATTATTTCTGTTCTCCTTCTAGATTCGGGTCTTGTTTGCTGCAGATTTTCTAGATCCTTGAGATGCATTGAAAGCTCATCTATTTGGTGCCTTTCCAATTTCTTGATGTAGGCACCTATTGCTATAAACTTTCCTCTTAACACTGCTTTTGCTGAATCCCATAAGTTTTGGTCTGTTTTGTTGTTATCCTCATTTACTTCCAGAAAGTTTTTGATTTCTCTTTTAATTTCTTCTATGACCATTGTTCATTCAGGAGCATGTTGTTCAATCTCCATGTGCTTGCATATGCTCTAGGGATTCCTGAGTTGCTAATTTCCAACTTCATTGCTTTATGGTCTGAGAAGCTGCATGGTATGATTCTAATTCTTTTGAATTTGCTGAGACTTGCTTTATGGCCTAGTATGTGGTCAATCCTAGAGAAGGTTCCATGTACTGCTGAGAAGAATGTAAATGCTTTATGTGTAGGATGAAAAGTTCTGTAGATATCTGTTAGATCCATTTGGGCAATAGTGTCGCTTAAATCTACTATATCCTTGTTGAACTTCTGTCCTGTTGATCTGTCTATTTCTGAGAGTGGAGTATTGAAGTCCCCCAGTACTATTGTATTGGAGTCTAAGTCTCTCTTTGAGTCCCTTAACAAATCTTTTAAATAAACCGGTGCCCTGTAATTAGGTGCATATACATTGATAATCGTTATACCATCCTGTTGAATTGATCCCTTAATCATTATATAGTGCCCTTCTTTGTCTCTCTTAACAGTTTTTGTGTTAAAGTTTATGTTGTCCGATATTAAGATGGCTACGCCCGCTCTTTTTTCATTTCTGTTGGCTTGGTATATCTTTTTCCGGCTTTTCACCTTCAGTCTGCATGCATCTTTGTTGGAAAGATGTGTTTCTTGTAATGAACTTATTTGACTTTTTCTCAAAACTTTGTCTACCCAGTGAATTCTCTGAAAAGAATGTGTCCAGCTGCTTGGTTTTCAGTGCTTCTCTATCATTGGTAGTCATACATATGTTATATGTTTTGCATGTTATAGGGAAATAAAAACAACCATTTGCAAAGCACTGGCCAGTGGGGTGGCAGCCACTGTGCTAAGAAGTGTCACATGGGTGGGGCCTATATTCTGTCTCTAGGTAGACCATGATCTATGAAGGTTCTGAAAAAGGAAGTTGGCAGAAATTACTAAGTTGCATTAGATATGATAAGGCATGGTTAGACATGAGATTGAAGGTATAAATGAGCATTTCTGAAATATTTTATACTTGGAGACCCTCTATATTTTTTAAAATATTGAATTCTCCAATTAATTTATATGGATTGCATGGTTTGATATTTACTCTTTCAGGATTCAAAAGTGATAAAAGCTTAAAATTCATGAATACCTAAATATACACTCTATTAGTGAAAATGATAATGCCATCATACCTCATGTAGCCTCTAGAAAATTCCACTATATATACCCTTGTATTGGCATGAGATCAAATTGTCATTAATACCATAAGGTTATTGTGGAAATAATGTTACCCCCAGGGATTCCCTGAAATATTCTAGGGAACTTCTAAGGGTCTGCAGTTTTTCTCTGAGAGAATTACTTGGTTAGGCTAAGTTCCATAAAGAAGAAATTTCAACTCCCGAATGACAGGTGAGATTTATTCAAGTTGATAATAAAGAGAAAAATACCAACTTGATTTCTCATGGAAACATATCGATCCATTTTTTTTTTTTTTTTTTACTGTATGAACCTGTGTGACTTCCATCACCTTGATTTTGGAATAATAATTTATAAATGCTATGTCTTAAATGAGTTTATAAATGTTGTGCTTTAAATATATCTAGAACCAAGCATCCCAGGCTCTTTTCAGAATCTTACACAAGCTAGTGTGCTAACACATGCCAAGCTTTCTCCAGGTGATTTTAGAGGAAGTATAAAAAAGACATGATAAAGAAAACTCAGAAAAGTGATTAGGATTGTAGAAAGTTGCAATGCATTTGTAATTAAAGTCTGCAGTCTCTAAAATGAATATTTTGCAATACATGTTTTTTTTTATGTAATAGAAACTATAAATTGTCAAATGTGCCATTGGCGTTTTCTGTTTGAATTTATCTTTGGTTTCTTAAGTTTTACATATGACAGCTTGTGTGGTAGAAAAAGTAATTTCCTGTAAAGATAATTTTCCCTATTACATAATACATCCTCTTGTTTTGTTTAATTATAAAGCAGCAACAACAATAGCAAAACTCCTGATACAGGCACGGACATTTAATTGTCTTTTTCACACTGGATTTGGTTTAGTAGAAACATTTGGATGCAGTCATGACTCTTGAGTGCTTTACAGGGGTTGTAACTCCAATGGGTAAGCATTGAAATCTGTGATTTCTCTGTCTTCAGTAATTGCATCGTTTCATGAACTTATGATTGAAATAATGGTGGTGAGATGGAGTATTACTGAGAAGCTTCAGAAAAAAGTCCCCTTAAGTGAAAGTTTTTAAAAATATGATCTTGAAACTATACTTTTAAAACTACTACATACTAGTCACATTTTAATTTAGAGCAACATTTGTGAATTTATAAAAATGTACTTTAATAAAAACACTGAATCATAGTTTTGAATGTTTAAAGCATTATAATTTAAAGAAATTAAATTTTCCTATAAGCATTAAAATAGGAATCTAGTTTATGTCAAGAGAAAATATGAACACATATGATAAATTAACACTATATGTAATTTAGTGCAATTTCCTGGAAATGCTATCTCAACATGTAAAAATATAAAAGTCACTTTATTAGAGATTTTATTTCCATACCAAGTCTTTAGAATTTTCTCCATATTTAAAACTTACCAAATATCTCAACTCAGACTAGCCACATTTTAAAAGTCCATTAGCTGCGTGTGGCTAGTAGCTCTTACTGGTCAGCACACTTGCATATAAAGAAGGAAGGGATGTTCCCCAACAGAAGCTGTAGCTCTCAGTTAATCACATATTTCAATACTCATCTTTGTACTTAGTTGGAATTTGAGAAGTTGAATTTATAATAAATATGTTTATTTCAAGTATATAATTTAGTCCTAAAGGTACACTGCTATAATTACTTCAAATTACTTTAACTCTTAAAAACAAAATGATGGGGTCTTCAATAATATTCCACTTAATATAAATAGGTATATCAAAAATAATTCTATCAAATCTATGTAGAAAACATTGGAATATTTACTAGAGAAAATCAGAAACATATATCCAAAGTTTGATGACTGTAAGCTATATGAAAGAATATTTTACCCCAAAGATGTATTTACATATTAGTAGCTATATATAAGAGAGATAAAATATACTGAATAATTATGTCATTCTATTGACTATTGCATTGTATATATGTACTGAATTATACTATACTCTATAAAAATGTGCGGGGGCCGGCGCCGCGGCTCACTAGGCTAATCCTCTGCCTGCGGCACCAGCACCCCGGATTCTAGTCCCGGTCGGGACGCCGGATTCTGTCCCGGTTGCCCCTCTTCCAGGCCAGCTCTCTGCTGTGGCCACGGAGTGCAGTGGAGGATGGCCCAGGTGCTTGGGCCCTGCACCCCATGGGAGACCAGGAAAAGCACCTGGCTCCTGCCATCGGATCAGCGTGGTGCGCCGGCCGCAGCGCGCCAGCCGCGGCAGCCATTGGAGGGTGAACCAACGGCAAAGGAAGACCATTCTCTCTGTCTCTCTCTCTCACTGTCCACTCTGCCTGTCAAAAAAATAAAAAAAAAAATGTGCGGGATACACAGTAAACTCATAGAATGGCAGATGTCCTAAATAGCACTGTGCCTCAGAATCAGCCCTTAAGGCATTCGCATCTGGCTGAAAAGCCCATGAGAGTATTTCAGGCATGGAAAGCCAAGACACCCTGGAAAAAAAAAAAAAAAAAAAAAAAGGAAAACCTAAATGGAAAATCTCTGCGAGTGAGATCTCAGTGGAAAGAATGGGGCCATCAAAGAAGGAGGTACCTTTCTCTGAAGGGAGGAGAGAACTTCCACTTTAACTATGATCCTGTCAGAATAAGATTGAAGTCAGTGAACTCAAAAGGCTTTCATAGCCTTGGAAATTCATGATTAGAGCCTAGGGAGATTACTGATGCCATAAACAAGAGTGTCAAATTGTTAAGTCAACAACAGGAGTCACTGTGTACTTACTTCTCATGTGGGATCTGTCCTTAGTGTGTTGTCCAATGTGAAGTAATGCTATAACTAGTACTGAAACAATATTTTATACTTTGTGTTTCTGTGTGGGTGCAAACTGATGAAATCTTTATTTAATGTCTGCTAAACTGATCTTCTGTATATAAAGAGAATCGAAAATGAATCTTGATGTGAATGGAATGGGAGAGGGAGCAGGAGATGGGAGGGGTGTGAGTGGGTGGGAAATTGGGGGGGGGAGCCATTGTAACCCAGTAACTGTACTTTGAAAATTTATATTTACTAAATAAAAAATTAAAAAAATGTACAGTTAATATCTATAGGTTTTCGAAAAGTCATGAATATTATTTACATGGTAATAATACTGTACAGAAAGTTTGTATTGTTAAGTTTTATAGAAATATGTTCTAACACCTTTCCCAGTTGCTTAATCACTGACCTGGGAAAAATTACTCAATCTCTGTGAACCTTTGTTTCTTCATCTCCAAAATAGTTAAGCCTTTGTTTTATTATTGTGATAATTAAAGAAATATTATCAAATATATCATTACAATTTAATGAAATTATTAATTGATGCATATGCTGAGGTATTTCAAAAGTTCATTGAATATAAAATTTTATAAAGTGGTATAATACATTTTCAAGTCTGCACATATGTTTTCATAACAATATGCATAATGAAAAATGCTTAATTTTTGTTAAACATTTTGAAATACTCTGGTATGATATTTACATGTTAAAAATAGATCATAACACAACTATCATTGCCTTTTCCTAAAAATAGCACATTCAATAGTCCTGCCTTACTTTGACATTTTGGAATCTCAACAACAGTCAATCAGATATGAATTTATCAAGATTAAATTACATAGTTCGTAGCCAACTGAATTTATAAACTGCTTTATAAGATGTCAGTTAAAAAGAACTTAGGAAAGGGAGGAAGAAGGGTGGTAGCATGGGCAGAAGGGAGGGTAGGCTAGAGAGTATTCGTATGTTCTTGAATCTGTATATGTGAAATACTTGAAATTTGTATACCTTAAATAAAATTTAAAAAAAGAAAACTTGAAAATTGGAAAAAAATAAAAAGGAAGTCAGACAAACAGATAAAAAAAGAGCATATGGCATCTATGATTTTAGTTTTCCATTCTGTTCTTTTTTACAAATACCGATTCCATTTCTCATAGTCTTACTCACCCATTGTGCCTATATTCTTTTGTAAACTTTTGTGTTTATTGCAATCACTTCAGTGTCTTTCTGGGCTAACTTTAACCTTGAGAGCTGTAGGTTTTCTTTTGCTTCTGACTGAGTGGTATTTCACTGGATTGTGATTTCCATCTTGCTAGTTCTCTATGGGAATAGTATTGTGTATTATATACTGGCCATGTTATCTGATACATTGCACAAACTTAGGCTTCTATTTTATTTTTCTGGCAGTAAGCTTATTGCTTGGAGAATCACCATGGAACCTTGTAAGCTTGTTTTTGTTTTGTTTTATTTTCACAGGGTGGTTTTATTTAAATATGCTTCAAATCCTACAGTGACTCCTGTAGTTCAGGTACACAGAATTTTAGGAAGTACTTGGGGTTTCAAGAGAATACAGGAGATTTTTTTTAAGTGATGTTAAGTTGGGGAATCAAATTCTGCCTTCTCTGTGGGATTGGAAATTTACATCTTTTGTCCAACTGTCTCATATGGATTATTTGTCTTTGAACTCTGTGGAGTGTTGCTTAAATATGAATTTCTCACAGTTAAGGAAGTGTCCAGCGAAAGATTTTACATCGATGTAGTGGCTTGCTCTGCTATGCCTTTTTCCTTTTCTTGATTTATCCAGCCCCAAGTTCTGTTAGGCAGACAGTTGGAATCTTTTCTGACAATAGGCCTGTCAGACCTCAGCTCTTGACTTGAAAATTCTAGGCAGAGCACCTTGTAGAAGATACAGTTGCTGCAGTGGAAAATTCACATAAATGTGGCCCTTCCAGGTGTGCCTCCTTCTTTCATTCTTCTCTGATGTCTGCCTGCTTTTGTTTGCAGTCTGATGTCTCCAGTGTTGGTTCTATTTCAAGCTCTCATCATTGCTGAGGAAGGATGTCAATTAGTCTATAAAAAGGTACTACAAAATTACTAGAACTAGGACTTCTTAAGGTATTTTTCTTTTTTGTATGTGGATGATTTTTTAAAAAAGTAAACAATGGGGTTAATACAGAAAGTATTCCTATGTAAAATTTTTGTAACTAAGTTAATTCTAGTATAAAAAGAGTTGTTTAAAAATTAATGAAACATGTTGATAGGACTTGAACTTTTAGTATATCATAGCATTAATAGTCTTGTTGACTGTATACACAAAGATTTTAATGAGACTTCTGATCATTCATTTTTGCTTATGATTTAAAAAAAGGATTTGCGCTTGCTTATAATGGGTAACAAGAGATGTAATTTTAAAAAGTTTCCATCAGCACTTTGTATCAACAACAGTTTTAAACATTCAGGTTCACTTTGAGTTCAAACAGATAAAGTGTTCAAGCTATTATTCAGCTCACATATAATTAAACTCCTTGTTAGAGCATATTAGTTTACTACAGAAAATGTTATTCAGGGAGATGAAAGCATATTGAGAAACAAAGACAACAGAAAAATCAAATGGAAGGATCAATATATTTCTAAGAAACTAACAAATTATTGACTCATGTATGCACATTGTCACAGCAGAAAACAAAATAAGTAAAATCAATAAAATAAAGCTTTAGGAAGAAAGCTAGGAAGAAAAACTTAAGTAACATGAATATTGAAAAGTAATAAAAATATGAGGACCTTATATGTGCATGTGATAGATAAACTAGAGCTTTAGTATGTCTTTTTCTTTGATTCCAAATAACTTTTGATCTAATTTCTGTTATATATGGTACTATATTGTACTGCATGTAAGCCTTACCATGTCCTCCTAATCATGCTGGCAAGCAGGAGGATAAAAAGGAAAGAATATGGCAAGTGTAATATTCCCAAATGTATACCAATCTCACCTATCAGACAGGTACATAATTAGACCCCAGTGACTGGGGAGAGGCTGCAAGACCCTACTTGGGATGATTCCAAGGACCATGCTGTCTCCTGGGACCACCCACTTTGCAGTTTAACTTGTGGTTAAAGTGTCCTGATACAATGGGAACTCAGTAACCAGAAACATCTAGTTTGTAGTCACATGTATCAAGAGCCTAAAAGTAGGCAGCTAACAACTGTCAATCACAAATGCCAATCATGAATATCACAGGGCGACATCATCAATTAATGCTCCTCATGCACTGGGGATAAAAGGCACAAACCAGGAAAAAAGGTTGCCACATTCCTCTCAACTGGGCTGTCGCCTCACTGAAAATCATTGCAATAACCTTTTGCGGCTGTTGCCACAGCTCACTAGGCTAATCCTCCGCCTGCGGCACCAGCACCCCGGATTCTAGCCCCCGTTGGGGCGCTGGATTCTGTCCCGGTGCCCCTCTTCCAGGCCAGCTCTCTGCTGTGGCCAGGGAGTGCAGTGGAGGATGGCCCAAGTGCTTGGGCCCTGCACCCCATGGGAGACCAGGAGAAGTACTTGGCTCCTGGCTTTGGATTGGCGCAGCTCCGGCCGTAGCGGCCATTTAATGAGGGGGTGAACCAATGGAAGGAAGACCTTTCTCTGTTTCTCTCACTGTCTATAACTCTCTGTCTCTCTCTCTCTCACTGTCTAACTCTGTCTGACAAAAACAAAAACAAACAAAACAAAACAAAACAAAAAACACAACCTTTTGCTTTACTATCCCTGGTTCCATCTTTCTGAACTGTCATTTGTTGCTCCCTCTGCTGTGACACCCCTGTTGCACAACAATTCTCAGTTACCTAAGATACATGCAGTAGTTGTACTTTGCACTCACCTCCCCATGCACCGCAAAGTACACAGTTAGATCATCATTGTGTTCCTTCTGGCTCCATCCCCAGTTCTCTAAAGTACAATGACATCTCTAGGTACATGTCCATATTCACTTAGTTTTGATCTATTTTAGTTTTCTTCAAAGAGCCATCCACTAGTCCCTTCTTTTCTTATTTTTTATCTGTGACCTAAACAATGGGCTCCATGGAATGTTTCCCCAAAACAGCCCCTAAAACACAAAAAGCCCATTAACCCATCTCTCTGAGACATCTTCAAGGAGAAGTTCAGAGAGCAAAGTCCTGACTGTCCTTCTCTTTCCCTTTTCCTCTATCATGTAACTCATCAAGGATAAACTAAAAATGAGGTCAATATTTGTTCTGTGTTATTTACTGTATCAGTGAAGTCTTCCTTTTTCCTCTAATAAGACACACACACACACACAACCTAATAAAGCTTCTTAACTCTCTGGGCTCTCCAGACTTTTCAGGGATGGGAAAACTTGGGACAGGATTTCGCAGTTCTAAAACTAGATTAAATCTCTTACCTGTGCTTAATTCAAGGCAAAAGCTATCTCCTCATGCTTGCAAATTTCAGGTATTACCATAAAATGGCTTCTTAATAGAAAACACATTCTAGAATTTAATGCACTATTGATTCTTTGCCAAAAAGAGAAATATCTTGAAAGGTCCTTATCTAAGAAGAATTGCATTTTGAAGACTGCCTGTCAGCTCACAGCATGCAGCACAGATTAAAATAAACAAGCAGCTCTTGCACTACCAGAAGTATGAGAAAGTGAAAACTATCAATTCAGTATTTTTCACTTTTTCCATTTTCTCTGAACATTTGTACAGCAAATCAGTGTTTTGAAGTTTTGACAGGACAACCAAAATAAGCAGGCCAAATTGTTCATCGCAATTGTAAACATAACAAACTGATATATCTTGGTTTGATTTTTCCTAATGACAAGAAGCAAAAGTCAGAAACATGAGATAAATAGGACTCCTAAATTTAGTTGTTACATCGTGGATCACTATCTGCACAATTCTTAAGTTTCTTTTTACCCTGCCAGTTAGAGAACCTGTACTATATTGCCTCAATATGACTTTTCATTATGTTTCAAACTGTTCAACTCAACTGAGCTACATTTTCACTGACTTATTTATTTATTTACTTGTTGCTGTTCTTCTATACATAACAACTCTACATTCTTTTATGCTTTTACTTGGTGCTCTCTTCTTCTTTTGATATATATCCCACTCAGTTCTGATAAGTTCAAAATCTACCCACCCTTCAAGGTCTGTGTCAAGTTCATTCTACTTCCTAGGCAAATTTCCCCAGAATAATACCATTTTCAGACAAACAGGTACAACAGTTTGTCTGAAGCCATATTTTCATATCTGATATTGCATTATTTGATTGAAAATGGAAATCTGCTCATTTTTTCCTTTACTGAATTAGAGAGAATTAATCTTTATATATTATAAAATGGACATCTAATTTACAGTACATTTAATATATATCTAGTTGCTGAATAATTATCTAATTGTACCAGAAATGATGAGGACTCATGATTAATGAAGCTCATTGCTGTAAGGACTACAGGAGTTGCTCTTGGCATCTGGACGGATAGCAAAGATCCAAAGAACTCGTGGGACCCTAGACTACTCAACAGATTCACTGTGGTTTCCAAACTGCTTTAGGCAACCCTGAAGGAAATTATGAAACAATTAAGCTACCTGGACTAATTCACATTACTTTTACAAATTGCTATCAATATCATACTTGGGGAGGAATTAGAAATTTTACCTCATAGATACCAAATTCTAAATATAATGAATGCCACACACTGAAACCTCTTTGGAGTATGTGGGTTTAACACCTGCTTTTTTTCCTGACTAGCTCCTTGCTAGTGCAGACTATGAAGGCAGTGGTGAATGCCAAAGTAATTAGATTACTGTCCCCCAAATGGGAGACCCAGATTGAATTCCTGGGTCCTGGCTTTACCCTGGCACAGCCCTGGTCTTTATCTCTCTCTCTCTCTCTCTCTCTCTCCCCTTCTTTCCATCCCTCTCTCCCTCTCTCTCTTCTTCTCACATAAATAATAAAAAATGCCAAAAAAGTGAACTGAGATTGGTTTGGGACTGATGTAATAAAGCTTACACTTTGATTCAGAGCATTTTTGTTTTCTTGGAAAAAGGTTGGGGCTGGTGTTGTGGCACAAGTGAGTAAAGCCACTGACTACAACACTGGCATCCCATATGGGTGCTGGTTTGAATCCTGGCTGTTCAACTTCTGATCCAGCTCCCTGCTAATGGCCTGGAAAAAGCAGCAGAAGATGGCCCAAGTACTTGGAACTCTGCCACTCACCTGGAAACCCAGTTAGAGTTCCTGGCTCCTGGCTTTTTCCTGGCACAGTACTGGCCATTGGGGTCATCTGAGGAGTGAACCAGCAGATGGAAGATAGATAGATCTCTCTCTCTCTCTCTCTCTCTCTCTCTCTTTATCTCTCTGTCTCTCATTGTCACTGTGTAACTTGTCTTTGAAATAAATAATCCTTTTTCATTTATATAAGGTGAACATTTTCATATATATATATAATTATAGATACAGATATATATAAATTTAGGAACATAGTGATATTCCTACCCTACCCTCCTCCCACCCACATTCCTCCTTTATTTCTTATTCTTTCTTTTAATTTTTAAATGATACACTTTCAGTTTATTTCATAATCATATGATACCCTCCACTAAGTAAAGAATTCAGCAAATAGTAAGAAGAAAAAAAGAAAAAAACTGTTCCTCAACAGTAGAGACAAAGGCTGTAAACATTAATCAGTTCTCAAAATGTCAGTTTTGCTTTTATACATTACATTTTCTGCACTCAATCAGTTACCATAGATCAGGAAAAACATATGGTATTTATCGTTTGGGTGCTGGCTTATTTCACTAAATATAATGATTTCCAGTTAATATATGTTAAAGAGATCATTGAAGCATTCTATGAATATATTTTATTCCTCTAACAAATGTTCACAATTGTGAAAATTATGAACTTGTTAGTAATTAGTTTGCAAAAGTATATAAAGAGATCTCGTATTCATACTATAAAGAATGAAATGAAACTTCTTGAGAAATTAATTATCCAGTTCACTATAATTCTTTTCTTTTATTTTTTTTTAGTTTTGCCTTTTCTTTTTTTTTTTAACTTTTATTTAATGAATATAAATTTCCAAAGTAAAGCTTATGGATTACAATGACTTCCCCCCCATAACGTCCCTCCCACCCGCAACCTTCCCCTTTCCCGCTCCCTCTCCCCTTCCATTCACATCAAGATTCATTTTTGTTTCTCTTTATATACAGAAGATCAGTTTAGCATACATTAAGTAGAGATTTCAACAGTTTGCTCCCACACAGAAACATAAAGTGAAAAATACTGTTTGAGTACTAGTTATGGCATTAAATCTCAATGTACAGCACACTAAGGACAAAGATTCTACATAAGGAGTAAGTGCACAGTGACTCCTGTTGTTGACTTAACAAATAGACACTCTTGTTTATGGCAACAGTAATCACCCTAGGCTCATGTCATGAGCTGCCAAGGCTATGGAAGCCCCCTGAGTTCACTGACTCTGATCATATTTAGACAAGGCCATGGTCAAAGTGGAAGTTCTCTTCTCCCTTCAGAGAAAGGTACCTCCTTCTTTGATGACCCATTCTTTCCACTGGGATCTCACTCGTGGAGATCTTTCATTTAGGTTTTTTTTTCCCCCCAGAGTGTCTTGGCTTTCCATGCCTGAAATACTCTCATGGGCATTTCAGCCAGATCCGCATGCCTTAATGGCTGATTCTGAGGCCAGAGTGCTGTTTAGGACATCTGCCATTCTATGGGTCTGCTGTGTATCTCACTTCCCATGTTGGATCATTCTCTCCCTTTTTTATTCTATCAGTTAGTATTTGCAGACACTATTCTTGTTTATGTGATCCCTTTGGTTCTTAGTCCTATCATTATGATCAATTGTGAACAGAAATTGATCACTGGGACTAGTGAGATGGCATTGGTACATGCCACCTTGATGGGATTGAATTGGAATCCCCTGGTATATTTCTAACTCTGTCGTTTGAGGTAAGTCAGCTTGAGCATGTCCTGAATTGCACATCTCTTCCCTCTCTTATTCCCACTCTTATATTTAACAGTGATCACTTTTCAGTTAGGTTTTAGCACTTAAGAATAATTGTGTATTGATGACAGTATTCAACCAAAAGTATTAAGTAGAACAAACAAAAAAAAATACTAAGAGGGATAGCATATCAAGTTGCTCATCGACAGTCAGCGTGAGGGCTGATCAAGTCACCGTTTCTCATAGTGTTCATTTCACAGTGACTTGATCAGCTCTTGTCCAGACGGTTGATGTACAATGTAATACTTTATCCATTTTAGTATTTTTTTTTGTTCTAGTACCGTTGGTTGAACTCTGTAATTAACACACAATTATTCTTAGGTGTTTAAATTTTAACTGAAAAGTGATCCCTGTTAGGAATTTGGAAAACATTATGCTGAGTGAAATAAGCCAATCCCAAAGGGACAAATACCACTTGTTCTCCTTGATAGGTGACAACTAACTGAGCACCAAAAAGGAAACCTGTTATAATCTTTTTATGAAAGTATCAGTTTCTTGCAATTCTGATAAAAATTTTTTTATTGATTGCATCCTTGATTTGTAAACATACTTAAGACAAATCCTTGAAAAAGAGATAACTTTACTAAATATTTAGTTCAACTCATTGATATTACAGATAAAGGAAGTAAGTCTTGTCAGTGTGAAAACCAAAACTATTAATTTTCTTTATTCTTTTCAAAATTCCATGTTGATTCTCAATAGCTCAATTTGTACTTAGTATTCTCGAAGAGTCTCTTTGATTATTAGTAATACTCTATATTCTGATTGAGTGTAATAACCCCTAAGGATGCTTAGATGCTCTATGATTAGTTGTGCTTTAAAGCAAGTGATTTGCTTTGGAGTGTAGTTGGTATTTAGAAATACCAATTTTGAAAAGGTGAGTTGATTTTAATTTCAAATTTATGACCAATATTTAAATAAATAGATGATAATGAAGACAATTAACATTTTACTTAGTAATTAAGTATCATGTTATTGTTAGGCATATCTCAAATGGAAACATACAAGGCTTGTCATTTATCAAAAGATTTTCTCTGTCTTTAGCTGTGTGTTCTCAGTATACATTATTCAGGAAGATAAAAGACATATTCTCTAAATAGTCACTCTTTATTTGTATTAGGTTCTCTTCAAATCCTTAAGTTGGTTTTCCTTACTGTGTTGTACTATTTGGCTGTCATCAGAAGTAACTGAATTTATGGTTAGAAGTATAGGTTCCTGGGCCCAACCCTGAGTTGATTAAGTAAAATCTAGAAGTGGTGTCAAAAGTCTACATTTTGAATAACCAACAAAGCAGTTAAAATATTAAAAATAAGAACACCTGCCATTGTGTATGCCTAATCAGATGTTTATTGAATATAAGTAAATGTTTTATTTGTTAAATTTTGGTTCAGAAATTCAGATACCCTCCTTCCCAGATCATGTTTGTATTATAATTGGAATTTGGTCTGTTATTTCATATCTGTCTAAAGATAGGAAAGACAAGGAAAGAACAATATGAAAAGAAAGATTCTCCACTTCAGTAAAGACTTATTTTTTCAAATATTGTTTAATATCTATTCTGTAGAAACAAGGCCAGTTTGCTTTTCTTTGCTTTGAACTATATAATTGCTCCAGGTCATCTGGCTTAAGTTTAGACTATGTCATCAAATCATATCAAGACCAACTATTGTTTTATATTGTAAAATCATGGAACTCTTAGGGTATATAGAGAAGCAGAAAAGTGCTGAATTAATTCACTCATTTATTCATTATTTTATTGAATAAGTATTCATGTATTATTGAAAACTCACAAATTGGTGATAATGTAACAGTGAAAAAATGGACAAAATTATCATTCTTATGGAAATTATAGTTTTAATGGGCAATAGAATTAAGTTATCTCCTGAGATGTGAAATGTAAGTGAACACTTGAAGGACATTAGGAAATAAGATGTGTAGACTGGGAAGAAGAGTATTCTTGGTAAAGGGAGCAGCAGGGACAAGCATGCTGAGATAGCATGCTGAGTTTGAGATACCAACTTTAACTGAAATAAACTGCGGACATTGCTACAGTCACAGAGGTAATGGGGCATGGCAGGAAGGACACGAAGGGGCTTGTAGGCATCCTAAGTATTTTAACTTTTACACTGAGTAAAATAGGAAGCATGAAGAAGCTTTTGAGCAGAGCACTGACAACATTTAGACTTTTTTAAAAATCTCTGTAAATGCCATGTTGAATAAACTACAGAGAAAAAAGGAATGGAATAGAGTGACCTGTTGCTGTAATCCAGATTAGATATGATGATGATGAGTAACACTCATTAGCAATCTGTGCTTGGGATCTGGATATATGAAAATTTGGATTTAGAATGAATATGACCTGCTGGATTTTAGAATTGTTTGAGAGATTAAAAAAAAGGGGGGAGTAAAAAACAACTCCAAGTTTTGGGTTTGAGCAACAGGAAGCTTTTCATAAAAGAAAAGAAAAGAAAAATAAAAGGAAATTGAGCTGATAGCAGTTTTGGAGGGGAGACCAGGAGTTGTTCGTTTATTTAGTTTTCTTTTGTTTATTTATTTGAGAAACAGAAAGCCAGAGAGAGAAGAGAGAGAGAGAGAGCTTCAATCACTGATTCACTCCCTAATGCCCCAATTGACCCAGGCTGGGGTAAAACTGGGAGCTGGGAATTTAATTTAGATCTTCCACATGGATACCAGGGGCCGAGTCACTGCAGCCATCACTGCTGCTTGTGGACTCATTAGCAGGAATGGGGATGAGGATCTAGAGAGAGACATTGAACTCAACAATGTCTGGTAAGGGATGTGAGTGCCTTAAGTGCTAGGAAAAATGTACCAAAAAGCTTAACATTTTAACTTTGTGAAATTTAGATGGCATTTAGAAATTTAAGTAGAGAGATAAGCAGTCTAACATGAGCTTCCTGTATTGAGGAGACAGAACATCCTGGATACAAATATGGTTAGCAGCATGCAGATATCACTCAACAACAACATCAACAAAAACCAGGAACCAGGCTGAAATCACCAGACAAATGTGTGTAGGTAGACCATAAATGGGGCCATAGGGTATCCAAACTCGGGAAATGAAGAGGGACTAGTAAATAATTCTGAAAAGAAGCACCCCATTAAGTAGGGAAAAATCCAGAAGTGTTTAATGCCGTAGATGTCAAGTGAAGAAAATGTTTTAAAGGGAATGACATTTTATCATGAGAAGTAGAGTGATATGAGAATATTTGGCCATGAGATATATAAAAAAACTGACATTTAATGTAAACAAATGACAAAGAATAATAATCACTTATAGGGAGAAAATTATATGAGTGAGGTTAATTACAAAAAAGAGGCTTCACTGGCCTGTCTCAGACAGCAGCATGGAAAAAACATGAAAAATTTGACCAGATATTGTAGTTTGTCTACACAGTGCCAATTTACCTTAGATTTATGCCAATGATAATTAACAATACCACTTTTCAGTTTTTAAATTGTCTCAGTTTTGACAATAAAATGGTATTATTATCTATAATATTATCATTAAAAACTGTAGTCATAAATTAAAACTACTCCAGTCAATATGATTTTGTTCTTCTCCAACCATATGTGGAAGATAGGAAACAAGTGGAGATTTAGGTTTAATCAGAGATGTTGGTTTTACATGAAGAATTTAAGAAATGAGAGAGTTGGGGATATATGAAAGATCTGTATTGCTTAACCTCTGAATTTAAAAGTGAAGGAGAACCAAGTGGGAGAAGAGGAAGAACAGAAGAGTGATGATTGTAGGTTCCAGTAGAATTGAGTGTTTGATTTCTCAGACTAGAATAATTGAAATGGAACGAATGGAGGTGGTGCTCACAGAATTTAATGCTAGAGCCAGAAGTTAGAGTCACTGAAGATATTAGAAATAAAAAGGTTCATTCTATGATTGTGAAAATAAGGGTTGAAATTAAGTAGATAAAAATCATTAGAAAAGCTAAACAATCAGAAAAATCGTATCATTGGAAAACTTTTCTGCTGTCTATTGATCACTAAGATATAAGACTGGAGCTGTATCGGAGAGTGACAGTAATTCAGGGGTTAATATATTTGAGGAATAAAGAGGAGAGTGACCTTGAATTCTGTTGGTGCCCAAAAACTAGGAGTGCTTTTCTTTTTTATTTATTTATATGACAGGAAGAGTTACAGACACTGAGAGAGAGGCAGAGAGAAAGGTCTTCCTTCTGTTGGTTCACTCCCCAAGTGGCTGCAAAGGCCAGGGCTGTGCCGACCCGACCCGAAGCCAGGAGCCAGGTGCTTCCTCCTGGTCTCCCATGGGGATGCAGGGGACCAAGCACTTGGGCCATCCTCCACTGCTTTCCCAGGCCACAGCAGAGAGCTGGACTGGAAGAGGGGCAGCCGGGACTAGAACCGGCACTCATATGGGATGCCGGCAACTCAGGTGGAGGATTAACCTAGTGCGCCATGGCACTGGCCCCAGGAGTGCTTTGTTTTATTAATCTCATGACATGAAATTTAAAGCTAGATGGTTTCAAAGAGTGATAAAGCTAACTTCCTGCCTCAAAAACTGTGAGAAATTGTGGTATAGGAGTAGAAACATTCAGCACTTTATAGTGCTATAATGGAGACCTGTATTGATTAGAAAACACAGATGTACAGTTTGGGACACGCTCAATCTCACTTGCCCCAAATGGTAGATTTAGAAACGTGCCAGGGGATTCCAATTCAATACCATCAAGGTGGCATGTACCAATGCCATCTCACTAGTCAGAGTGATCAGTTTCAGTTCACAATTGATCATAATGATAGGATTAAGAGTCAAAGGGATCACACAAACAAGACTAGTGTCTGCCAATACTAACTGATAGAATTAAAAAGGAGAGAACAATCCAACATGGGAGGTGGGATACACACTCATGGAATGGCAGATGTCCTAAACAGCACTCTGGCCTCAGAATAGGCCTTTAAGGCGTTTGGATCCGGCTGAAATGCCCATGAGAGTATTTCAGGCATGGAAAGCGAAGATGCCCTGGAAAAAAAAAAAATGACCTAAATGAAAGATCTCCGCGAGCGAGATCCCAGTGGAAGGAACGGGCCTTCAAAGAAGGAGGTACCTTTCTCTGAAGGGAGGAGAGAACTTCCACTTTGACTATGACCTTGTCTAAATAAGATTAGAGTTGGTGAACTCCAAAGACTCCCATAGCCTTGGCAACTCATGACTAGAGCCTAGGGTGATTACTGATGCCATAAACAAGAGTGTCAAATTGTTAAGTCAACAACAGGAGTCACTGTTCATTTACTCTCCATCTAGGATCTCTGTCCTTAATGTGTTATGTTGTACAATGTGAATTAGTGCTATAACTAGTACTCTAACAGTACTTTACATTTTGTGTTTCTGTGTGGGTGCAAACTATTGAAATCTTTACTTAATATACACTAAATTGATTTCTGTATATAAAGTTAAGTGAAAATGAATCTTGATGTGAATGGAATGGGAGAGGGAGCTGGAGCTGGGAGTATTGTGGGTGGGAGGGAAGTTACATGGGGGGGGGGAAGCCACTGTAATCCAAAAGCTGTACTTTGTAAATTTATATTTATTAAATAAAAGTTTACAAAAAGAAAACCCAGATTTCAGCTGATACAAAAGCATAAGAGATTTTTTTAATGACCGAATAGCTGTTGAAGGATATGAGATGAGTAAGAAGAAATAATGTATGTTACCATGTGAGAAATAAAAAGAATGAGAACAGGCACAGGAGTTTGTGGCTTGACAGCTCTAAATTTGTGTGGGACTCCTGCTTAATATGAAACAAACAGTATATAAATAATTTCAGGTTACTTGAAAATGTTGAAAATAAATGAAAAATTCTCTCTTCTGGCTATTGGTAACTGCTACTACACTAACGCTCCTAAAATACCTATTTTCATATGTTGAGCAACAAGCAACACAGAATGTGATACCTGAGAGAAGTAGGTGATATATGCCTGTTAGTTGCTCATGTTTATTTATTTTTAATCAGGAATCAGGTAATATTCATTGAAGCTCAGCCCGAGCATGGTGATTGCAACCAGAATACTCTGGCTTTGCTGAGCTGCTGGACTTTAGGGAGGCTGAGTTAGCTGGAATTTCTGAGACTGATCCAACATTTGAAAATTGATTAATGCCATTTGCCTTTATCAACAGACTGTAAATCTAATAAGATTTTATGTGCAGACTTTGGTTCTTTTCTGTGACTCTTTCCTGTTTGAATTCTATCTCCTCGATTTCTAGTTGTTCAGAAAGTTCTAAATTCATACATCAATCTAATAAAATTTTGTTTCCTACTTGAATTATAGCAGTACAGTATTATTTTGTTTTGTAGAATATTCTCATGGAAATGTTATATGGATGGGCATTGCATTAAGCAGTTCAGAAGTCAGCAGAATTTTGAGATGGTGACCAAAATGCTTGCCTCTTGGTGGGTATGTCCTGAAATAATCCCTGGAACCATGAATGGGACTAGATATCGTTTCTCTGCTTAGATTATGTTATGCAGCATAGTTAACATTGTAAAGAGGAGATTATCCTTGGAGGGACTGACCTAATCAAATGAAAATGGATCCAAAGAACTGGATCTCTTCTTGGAGAAATTATTTGATTCATATAGGAGATCTGATACAAAAGTCCTCCATTTTTATTTAAGTAATTTATTATTTTTTTATTTTAAAGGCAGTGATATTCTTTTTTGATTTATTTATTTTTTTAACTTTTATTTAATGAATATAAATTTCCAAAGTACGACTTATGGATTACAATGGCTTCCCCCCATACCGTCCCTCCCACCCACAACCCTCCCCTTTCCCACTCCCTCTCCCCTTCCATTCACATCAAGATTCATTTTCAATTATCTTAATATACAGAAGATCAGCTTAGTAACACATCATATTTTAAGGGCCACATCAAATATATGATAATTACTACAATATAATTCTCAAAAATTCTCATGTTAATTTGATATTAATACAAAGAGCAAACTCCTGCACATTACTTTCTATTCTTGAATTCCTATCATTCAATCAGAAATCATTGAATCATTTTATGTATTAACTTGCTGGGCTAACATATGCCCTGAGCGAGATAGTAAAATCTTATTGTGAAGGTGTTTCTAGAAGATATTATAATTTGAATCAGTGGACTAGGAAGATCAGTCTCACCAACATGGACAGCTATCATCCAATTCAATCTGTTAAGGATCTGCATAGGACAAAAAGGATGAGGAATGGTGAATTTGCTCTCTGCTATAGCTGAGACATCTGTCTATTCCTGTCCTTAAATACCAGTGTTCCTGGTGCTTGTGTCTTGAACTTACATCTTTGAACTTCCTGGTTCTCAGCCTTCTATTTTAGGCTGAAGCCACAACACAGGCTTTCCTGGGCCTCGAGATTAGAAGCAGGAGAATATGGGAGTTCTGTCTCCATAACTGTGTGAGACTAATCCTTCAAGTTAATATCTTTTTTAAAAAAAAGTTTTTTTTTTTTTTTTTGAAAGGCAGAGTTACACAGAGGCAAATGGCTGCAATGGCTGGAGCTGGGCCTATCCAAAGCCAGGGCTTGGAGCTTCTTTAGGGTCTCCCATGCAGGTGTAGGGGTCCAAGCACTTGAGCCATCTTCCTCTGTTTTCCCAGGCCATAAGCAGAGAGCTGGATCTGAAGTAGAACAGCCATGACTGGATCATTTGCCCATATGGGAATCTGGTACTGCAGACAGCTGATTTACCTGCTACAACACAGAGGCCAGCCCCTGAAGTAGTTATCCTAATATATGTTATTCTGTATATCCTGTTGGCTCTGCTTCTCTAGATAACATTGACTAATATGTCTTCTGTCCATGTCAATTATACTTCTTTTCTGTCTTCTCTCTCAAGAGTTAACCCTTCTGTATTCTTTACTATTTTCCACTTACTGCCTCGTTTTTGTTTAAAGATGAGAAATTATATTTATAAAAATTTAGAATATTTTACTCATATTTAGGCAGTTTTCATTTTTATTTTGGGAGAAATTACTCTGAAGGTCTGTGTAAAAATTGGATGTACATTCTTAACCAGAAAAATGATTAATTATTTTAGATCAAATCATGACAAATTAGAAAAATCAAATCATGAGATGGAAAACTTGGCATTTGGAGCAGTTCAGATTCCTAACTTCATCTGCCCCTTCTGGCATGTGGATAAAAATGGAACATTAGGGGTATCTCCCTAGATAATTCAAGAAACTAAACTTGGGAGGGATTATGTGTCTTCTATTCATTTTTTTCTTTGCTTTAATAAGCAAAGCAGGCGAACTGGATGGATTATATTAATATCCCTACACAATGAGTACCTTTGTTGGGCATAGTTCAGGACAGCCTTCTTAAGGTTGACTAAGTTTCCTTGTGCTCACTTCATTGTCAGTTGTTTGGAAGTGTGTGCTGAATCCCTAAGTGAAGTCAATACTAGGAAAACGATGATTTCACCTCATGTTGCCATTGCAGTGGTGAACTGAGATAATTAAACTCATGAAGATCAACTTCCTTGGAAGTTATTCCATACATATACAAATACTGAGGTATCACTAGCAACTATATCTAGAACATGTATTTGGAGAAATAATACTAATAAAAATATAAAATAGAAACCCTGGCAAAAACCATGAATAGAGTAGGTAACTAATCTATATTCATAGCCAAAATGTATTTATCAGGATTAATAGCCTAAATAAAATCTATGGTATTTTACAATGTCTAGGTAATTATTTCTTATAACCTCCTCTCCTTTTCCAGAAAGGAATTTTCTTTTATTTTAAGTCCTACAGAAAAGTCTATAGATACAACAGAAAAGAAAAACCAGAGGGATTTTCCTACCCTCATATTCACCCCTAAACAGATTCTCAATATTTCACATCTGATAACTAGTTGTGTTTTCCCTCTTACCTAGCAGTTCTAGAGAGGACTTCAAATACATGTCATATAATTCAGTTCATTTGTGACAGTACCTTCTGGAATTACAGTTATTTCCTAGCAGTTAAGGGTTCAGTTCTAAAGCATTGTCCTACTTCTCACAGGGAGACTGATTATAGGTGCAAGCCTCTAGAATGTCTGACTCATTGGTTATAAACCAGAGGTTCCTACAGTTGCCACTTAGGGTTCATTTAATTGACTACAGAGGCTAACAGAACTTAGGTAAATAGTTTAGTTACATGCACTGATTTATTATAAAGGATATGACAAAGAAGATAGATTGGAAGCCATTTGGAACAGATACTCAGGGAAAGCTTTGGAGAAAGTGACACCGAGTCGCTTGCACTCCCAAATTTCACAATCTTTCAGGAACTTCCAAATGCTCAACAATGCAGGAGCTCCAAATATATGCTTAGGGATTTGAGAAGTCTCATCATATGCTTGAATTAAAGTTAATTTAAGCACCAGGTCCTCTCCGCTTCCCAGGATATAGAGGGTTGGGGTGACAAGTGATAGTCAAGGCTGGGTCTTCTGATGACTAGCCCCATGAAGAAACCCATGAAAAGTCACTGCATTAGGATAAAAGACATTCTTATCACCAAATATATTCCAAAGAATTGATTGATATGTTTCAGGAAATGGGAAGTAGAGGTCAACCATAGATTTTTCCTAATTATTTCATAATAATATTTGCTCATTTTGATAACTCCCCATTAACATGGTATTAAAAGCCCCACATAAGCTGGAAAAAATAAACTTCTGCTTGAAATATGAAATATGCTGGGTAAGTTTAAATATCATAGTATGTTAAATCTATACTGCTTTGATTTTAATGGCATTAATATCTGAAACATAATTTTAGCATTGACACCATGAATACATTTCATTTAAAAGCCTTTATTTATGAAAGCAAGAAACACATTTCAAGTCATACTGTGCATTCATTCGTTGAATGTTCAATTTTTATGATTGCTCTTTTGTGTGAGATATCGCAGAGGGGCTGCTGTGAAGTAAGCTTTTTTTTTTTTTTTTAAAAGATTTGTTTGCATGTTTGAAAGGCAGAGTAACGCAGAGAAATGGAAAGAAGTCTTTCATTACTGGTTCTCCCTTTAAATGGCTACTATGGTTGGGACTGGGCCAGGGTGAAGCCAGAAGCCTGGAACTCCATAGGATCTTCAGGGACTCCAGTACTTTGGCTGGTATCATCCACTGCTTTCCAAGTTGCATTTGCAGGGAGCTGGATTGAAAGCGGAGTACTTGGGACTCGAATTGGCACTGTGATAAGCGATTCTAATGTTGCATGTGGTGGCTTTACCTGCTTTGCCACTACATTGGCACCAAAGTCAATGTTTAAGAAAATACACTACTTTTTAAAAACATTTGGTAAACATGAAGGAATTAAGGTAGTTTAAAGATACTGAAAATTGATAAATTAGTGAGATATTTAAGGTAATTTGGGGAGTGAACCAATGGAAGGAAGACCTTTCTCTGTCCTCTCTTTCTCTCACTGTCTGTAACTCTACCTGTCAAATAAATAAATAATAATACATATTATATATTATATTATTATTTATATATGTATATGTAATTATATATATTATATAATATATATATTATATAATAATAAATAATCCCTATATCATTTGGGAGCTAGGGAGATATAGGAAGTGAAGAGACTAGGAAAACAAATAATGTCAAGAAAAGATATGACATGGGCAGCTACAGAAAATTATAATTATTCACCTTGTGTCTTTTATGTTACTAAATAATGCTATGTATTACTTAACTGATATGATTTAACTATAAAATATTTCATTCATACATAATATTATATATGTATATATAAGTAAGATGAGTTAGAAAATGAAAACTCACAGACACAACCAGCATCATGCTTATGAAAATTGATTAAACCCATTCCCTTGAAGCTCTGGCAAGATCTGTAATACTTACCTTGTATGATTTTATAGCCAAGAGAAAGTAATAATTCTGAATTGTTTCCTATCTTATTTACTTTGTATCTTTCACACATACATGCATAAAATAGCTTTTCATTTTATGTTTTCAAATTTTATTTAATTGTGTACTTTCTATGTTCCCTTTTTATTTTTTTATTTATGTTTTTTATTTATTTATTTGAGAGGTAGAGTTACAGAGAGGGAGAGACAGAGAGAGAGGTCTTCCATCCTCTGGTTCACTCCCCAAATGGCCACAATGGCTGGAGGTGTGCCAGCATCCGGGAGCTTCTTTTGGGTCTCTCACATGAGTACAGGGGCTCAAGCACTTGGGCCACCTTCCACTGCATTCCCAAGCCATAACAGAGAGCTGCATTGGAAGAGGAGGAACAGCTGTGATACAAACTGGCACCCATATGGGATGTTGGTGCTACAGGCAAAGGCTTAGCCTACTATGCCACAGCACTGCCCCCCCCACCCTTTTTATTTTAATCTTTTTAGTTCAAAGTTCCATTAATTTTTTTACAGAGTCCACTTGCTTTCCATTTATTTTCAAGATCATTATATTTATATTTTGCCAAATTAACTCCATATGAAACTCCACTTATTCAGTAGCATTAATCTGCAGAATTAATTACTTTTTATCAAATTGAATACGTATTATGTGATGTCACTTAGATTTTAGGTACCCTTTTTAGAAGTCAAATATTTGGCCGATTGGAGCATACTATGATGTTTGTATTTGCAACTCTTTGTTGGTATACACAGCTTTCTTACAATTATCATCTGTTTCATACGTAATGTTACCAGTGTGTTGGCAAGTGACAGTCTCAAAATTGACATTAATTCTCATTCATTTCACCAATTCTCATGTAATTTCAATTGAAATGAAGAGAGAGAGAGAATGTGCAGTAGTTGGAACAGGGTAAAATACTTTTTATAGTTCAGTGAAACCAAAGCTTCTGACATTTTCCCTTGCTTGATATGTTCAAATACATCTATATTTTGGAAATTACTATTGAGCTGTAATTAATCATAATGGAAAATAAGAATGATTCTAGGAGAAACTTGAAGTGTCCCAACCTCATCTGGTTTTGTGTGGTAAGAGCAATGAGTTAGGACAAGTTATGGGATATTATGTGGTTTTCTATCTTGACTATATAAGGGCTTTATAATCTAAGACTGTGGAAAACATATCTGTAACTAGGACAGGAACCTGAATGTTAAATAAAGCAAGAGCATTTTTATTTTTTTTTTTTTTTGACAGGCAAAGTTAGACAGTGAGAGAGAGAGTCAGAGAGAAAGGTCTTCCTTCCATTGGTTCACCCCCCAAATGGCCGCTACAGCTGGCGCTGCGCCAATCCGAAGCCAGAAGCCAGGTGCTTCCTCCTGGTCTCCCATGCGGGTGCAGGGCCCAGGTACTTGGGCCATCCTCCAGTGAACTCCCGGGCCACAGCAGAAAGCTGGACTGGAAGAGGAGCAAACGGGAAAGAATCAGCGACCCAACCGGGACTAGAACCCGGTGTGCCAGCGGCGCAGGTGGAGGATTAGCCTAGTGAGCCATGGCACTGGCCAGAACTTCTTGAAACACTAAAATTCTCATGTCAAAAAAATGATCTGAACTGGCATGGTTCTTTTTATACTTTGGCAGATACAACCTTAAATACGCAGGCAATGCCATGGCTGAGGAAGTACTTCTAAGATCAATCCTATTCACAATAGCTACAAAAACAATCAAATACCTTGGAATAAATTTAACCAAGATTGTTAAGGATCTCTATGATGAAAATTACAAAACCTTAAAGAAAGAAATAGAAGAGGATACCAAAAAAATGGAAAAATCTTCCATGCTCATGGATTGGAAGAATCAATATCATCAAAATGTCCATTCTCCCAAAAGCAATTTATAGATTCAATGCAATACCAATCAAGATACCAAAGACCTTCTTCTCAGTTCTGGAAAAAATGATGCTGAAATTCATATGGAGAAGTAAGAGACCTCAAATAGCTAAAGCAATCTTGTACAACAAAAACAAAGCTGGAGGCATCACAATACCAGATTTCAGGACATACTACAGGGCAGTTGTAATCAAAACAGCATGGTACTGGTACAGAAACAGATGGATAGACCAATGGAACAGAATTGAAACACCAGAAATCAATCCAAACATCTACAGCCAACTCATATTTGATCAAGGATCCAAAACCAATCCCTGGAGTAAGGGCAGTCTATTCAATAAATGGTGCTGGGAAAATTGGATTTCCACGTGCAGAATCATGAAGCAAGACCCCTACCTTTCACCTTGCACAAAAATTCACTCAACATGGATTAAAGACTTAAATCTATGCCCTGACACCATCAAGTTACTAGAGAACATTGGAGAAACCCTGCAATATATAGGTACTGGCAATGACTTCTTGGGAAACACCCCAGAAGCATAGGCAGTCAAAGCCAAAATTCACATTTGGGATTGCATCAAATTGAGAAGTTTCTGTACTGCAAAAGAAACAGTCAGGAAAGTGAAGAGACAACCAACAGAATGGGAAAATATATTTGCAAACTATGCAACTGATAAAGGGTTGATAACCAGAATCTACAAAGAAATCAAGAAACTCCACAAGATCAAAACAAACAACCCACTTAAGAATTATTTATCCTAAATTTATCCTAAATTTTTAAAACATTTATTTTTAAATTAAGTTATACAAGCTTCATGTATTTCATATATGCAGATTTCGGGAACATAGTGGCACTTCCTCCCTTTCACCATCCTCCCTCCTGCACATGTTCCAACCCTTCCTCCTCCTACGTCTCACATTCCCACTTGTAATTTTTACAAAGATCTATTTTCATTTTACTTAATGATGGTGTAGTTAACCCTACACTAAGTAAAAGAATTCAACAAATAGAGTATGAAGAGAAAAAAATAACAGTTTTCCTCTATGGAAGAGACAAGGACTGTGAGTAATCATTGAATATCAAAATATCTATTTCACTCCAATATATTACATTTCAGATACTCTGTTCATTACCTTAAATAAGAGAAAGCATGATATATTTCTTTTGGGACTGGCTTATTTCATTAAGTATAATGGTTTCCAGTTGCATTCATCTTGTGACAAAAGACAGGATTTCATTTTTTTTAATAGCTGAGTAGTACTCCATAGTGTAAATACACCATAATTTTTTTAATCCAGTCTAATTCCTAGATTTTTAAAAAGAGCATCCTATAGCATTAATCAGGCTGTATCAAAAGTTAGGACTTCCAGAATTAAAAAAAAAAATTGGGCCAATTTGAAATGAGAAAATAGCAAAATAAAAACAAAATCATAAGGTGACTTTCTAAACTTCACACATACACAAACATACACACAGAAGAAAAAATAATTCAGGACAGGACATACTAAAATGTATAGAAAAAAGAAAATAACTTCAATCTAATACAAAAGTAGTTTAAGAAACTCGTAAGAAGAAATATAAATTGCCAATAAACTACAAATTTTTAAGTATCACTGATAATAAATGCAAATTGAGGTAAGCAATAACTTATTAAAATTAGCATGCTTAACATGGGTGCAGGAGAATTAATAACTTAAATAATAAAGTTGTATACACTTCAAGAAGATAATATGTGCATTAAGAACCATAGTTTTGAATTATCTAAGTAATTTTTCTGAAAATTTAATTATGAATATATTCAAGTATGCTCAGAATATTTTATGTATAAGAATATTTTTCTTTTAAGCATTTACAGTATTGAAAATGGGCAACAAACAGTACTTAGCTGTTAATAATATTTAGTGAAAGTTTGTGATAGGAAATTATTAAAGTATTACATAACCATTTAAGTCATACTTTTGTAGACTATTTTATACTGCTGGAAAAGAGATTATCATAGGTAATTTTAAACAAAATATAATTTAAATATGTGTAGTAATGAACTCATTTTACATTATTTATGAACATACACATGTATACAATTGATAAAAATTACTTATCTATTCATGACAGAAAGCTAAGTAAATTTTAGCCCAACACAATACCTATTCAAATTTTGTAAACTAAAATTGGTATTAATATAAAATAAGTGTGCTTACCCCACTGCATACCAAAATAATAAAGTGATTCTAAGCAAAATTTTCCACAAATATGAATACAAAGCTATCTTAAATTTCAGGGTTTTCTGTAGCTCATGAGATAGCACATTCTTAAATCAGAACTGGGTTACTGGGAGTGTCCACAGGTGTTACATGTAATGCACAAGCCCTGAAAGTAGAGTAGAGCCATGGTCCTTAAATGATTTGATATAAGTCCAAGTGAATTTGCTGGTATCAAGGGTTTTCTATACAAAGCCATTTGGAAAGCCCCTGGGAATCCCCTGAATGGGTCACTTGACATAATTTTGCACTATGTCAGTAGAATAACTGTAATCCAAAGATTCTGAAAAGTAAAATAGCTTTTAAGTTCTTAACATATTTATTAGCAGATGTGGCCATGCAGCTTTTATGGGCATTGATGGAGCTGTGGAACATCAAAATCTCAGCACATTTCAGTGGAATGGGTTATTGAGATACTGTAACAATAATACCAAGTTGTTAGAATAATGTCCTATTCCCATAAATCTCATAAGGAGTCCACTTAATATTACTGGACCTCTGAGATGAGTAGAGAATAAGGCTAAAGTTTCCATTAATAAATAATAAATGTATGTCCCAGGAAGTAACTGTCTCAAGCACAAAATGATATGGACCACATACTAAAAATATCTATTAACTACCAAGAAAAGACAAGGAAAGCTTATTGATTGTGAACACATGCAGATGAGAGTGAACCATCCAACCAACCTGGGTTCACAGAGGTAGGTCTACTGCAATAGCACTCACCTTTCTGATTTGAAATATTGCTGTGGCATAGCACTTGAATGCTATGATCAAGCCTTGAATTTTAGAAAGATGTGGAAGTTTGCTTCTTAAATACGTGTAAAACCTTAATTAAAACTTTATTTTGAAGACATTTGTTAGGTAATTTTAAATGATTAAGGCATTTTCCAAGGCTATGGAAGCCCCTTGAGTTCTCCGACTCTTATCTTGTTTAGACAAGGTCAAAGTCAAAGTGGAGGTTCTCTCCTCCCTTCAGAGAAAGTACCTCCTTCTTTGAAGACCTGTTCTTTCCACTGGGATCTCACTCACAGAGATCTTTCATTTAGGGTTTTTTTTTTTTTTTCTTTTTTGCCAGAGTGTATTGGCTTTGCATGCCTGAAATACTCTCATGGGCTTTTCAGCCAGATCCGAATGCCTTTAGGGCTGATTCTGAGGCCAGAGTGCTGTTTAGGACATCCGCCATTCTATGAGTCTACTGAGTATCTTGCTTCCCATGTTGGATCACTCTCCCCTTTATTTATTCTATCGGTTAGTATTAGCAGGTACTAGACTTGTTTATGTGATCCCTTTGACTCTTAGTCCTTTCATTATGATCAATTGTGAACTGAAATTGATCACTTGGACTAGTGAGATGGCATTGGTACATGCCACCTTGATGGGATTGAATTGGAGTCCCCTGGTATGTTTCTAACTCTACCATTTGGGGCAAGTCAGCTTGAGCATGTCCCAAATTGTACATCTCTTCCCTCTCTTATTCCCACTCTTATATTTAACAGGGATCACATTTCAGTTAAATTTCAACACTTAAGAATAACTGTGTATTAATTACAGAATTAAACCGGTCATATTAAGTAGAACAGACAAAAAAAACTACTAAGAGGGATAATGTATTAAGTTGTTCATTAACAGTCAGGGCTATGCTGATCAAGTCACCGTTTCTCATAGTGTTGATTTCACTTTGACTATGACCTTGTCTAAACAAGATAAGAGTCAGAGAACTCAAGGGGCTTCCATAGCCTTGGAAACTCATGACTGGTGCATAGGGAGATTACTGATGCCATAAACAGGAGTGTCAATTTGTAAAGTCAACAACAGGAGTCACTGTGCACTTACTCCTCATGTAGGATCTCTGTCCTTAATGTGCTGTACATTGAGACTTAATGCTATAACGAGTACTCAAACAGTATATTTCATTTCGTGTTTCTATGGGGGTGCAAACTGTTGAAATCTTTACTTAATGTATACTAAACTGATCTTCTGTAAAAAAAAAAAAAGAAGAAATTTTCAATTCTCAACTTGACTCTCACTGGGATTAAACATGACAATAGGTCTGATCTGATTTCATCATCATTTAAAAAATCATCTATTATTTTTCACTTTATGTTTCTGTTGGGAGTAAACTGTTGAAATCTTTACTTAATGTATGCTAAACTGATCTTCTGTATATAAAAGAGAATCGAAAATGAATCCTCATGTGAATGGAAGGGGAGAGGGAGTGGGAAAGGGGAGGGTTGCGGGTGGGAGGGACGTTATGGGGGGGAAGCCATTGTAATCCATAAGCCGTACTTTGAAATTTATATTCATTAAATAAAAGTTAAAAAAATGATTAAAGCATTTTATCTAATGAACTACTTTAAGGATGGTGTCGACATTAACAGACAAAGAAGAATATTTTTACACAGAATTATTGTACTGTATACTATATTACATATTAAGTGTTTTTATCTTTGTGAATGAGAACTTAGATGACACAAAAATCATCAGATGCAGGAAACTAGAATAATAAGACCACATGAATTGATCTCTCCAGGACTACATGACATCAGAGGGCTGAAATGGTTAAACAAGTCTGAATAGATTAAATTTTTTTAAAGATTTATTTATTTATTTGAAAGGCAGAATTACAGAGAGCAGAGGCAGATAGAGAAAGGTCTTCCATCTGCTGGTTCACTCCCCAGATAACTGCAACGGCCGGAGTTGTGCCGATCCAAAGCCAGGAGCCAGGAGCTTTTTATGGATCTTCTACGTGGGTGCAGGTGGCCAGGACTTGGGCCATCTTCTACTGCTTTCCCAGGCCATAACAAAGAGCTGGATCAGAACTGAAGCGGCTGGGATTCGAACTGGCATCCATATGGGATGCCAGCACTGCAAGCGGCGCCTTTACCTGCTATGCCACAGTGCCAGCCCCTAGATAAATTTTGTTATGATTGAATAAGATTTTCACTTACATAAACAAAAACCCTGTAGAAGCAGAGAATTGGCTAATTGGAAATGCAGTTGAGTACAAATTTATCACAAGCTCAAATGTAATTGTGATAATCAAAACATTGTCACCCTTAATCATTGATTGCCTTAATATAGTAAGATTTGATCATGATGATTTTAATAATAAAAAATCATAATTAAACTAAGAATGTTTTGTACATTTATTAATTTCATGTTTACAGCACTACTATGGGTTAGGAAATGATAAGTTGCAAGACACAGAGATTTCTCTTTATTGTATCTTGACCTTTTAGGTCAAGAAAATATATTCTCTATATCAAGAGAAAGTAAGATGATTTGTGAATAATTCAGATTATGAAAGGTTATTGTTGAAATCTCAATATTAGGATTTTTATTCACAGTAAATAGAATAAAGATTATAAAATTGGAAAATAAGTACTGCAATGGGTTTTGTGGAGGAAATTAACAGCAATCGGACTGGTTTAGGTTGGGTGTGAGGGAATTAATATAAAGATGTCAAAATTTTATCTCTTCTCTATGCCTCTTTTCTGTATGTTCTTTCTACCATTCTATATCCTTATTTACAATATCTTGAAACCCCTTGGGTGACTTGTCATGAAGAAAGCTATAGGAAACCAAAATTTTAAAATACCCTCTTCCAAACTCATTGAATTTCATTGAAGAATCTGGTCTGGAAATAGTAAGAGTTAAATTGAACGTTTCTGCATAGCATAATCTTTATCTCTCTGTATTTGAGAAATAAAGCTTTCTCTAGAAGTTCCTTGTGTGTGTGTGTGTAAGTGTGTGTATGTGTTTGTGTTTACATGTGTGTGTGTGTATGTGTGTGTGTGTGTATGTATGCCTAAGGAAAATTTTCCAGATATTTTCTGTAAGGCCTCTAAAACCTCAGTGACCACTGTCTTCCATAGTCATTTTCTTAATAAGAGAGAAAAGTTTGATTGGCAGTGGTTCTGTGGTTCCTCAATGGAGCTCACTAAAAGCCTATTTTTAATGGGAAGAGAGTGGAATACACATTTGCAAACCACTAGCATTGAGATCCCCCCATTTAGATGCTTCTATCTGTCATATTTGTATAAATACTAGGAAGAAACTCAATTAAAAAATAGCTTAAAACTTAACACTATGGTTTCAATATTGAACGGCCCCCTAAAGAACATGTTTCGGGGTGGCTCGATTTGGAGATTCTGGGGCATTTGGAAGTGAGGCCTAGTGAAAGATCCATAGATCATTGGGAGCATGCCCTGAAATGGGATTGTGGAACCCTCCTCTGTCTTTCTTTCTATAAGTCTAATTTTTATTTCCATCTCTTCCTCGCTTGAGATGTGACTGCTACATCCATCATGTGTTCCAATCAATGAGGATGCCTGATCTTTAACTTGAACCTCTATAATTTTGAGCTAAATAAACCTTTTCTCTTTGTACAAAAAAGAGACAATACCGACTTTTAGATAATACTGACTCCAGTCTAGACAATTATGTCAACTGTTTGACCAGGATCCACAATGCTAATAAGAAACTATTAATAGGAGAACCAAAATAAGTGTTCTTCAAAATTTGAGTTCTCAATTCATATAAAGGATGTATTTCTTAGTAAAGAAACTGTTAGGGGCTGACACTGTGGTGTAGCAGGTAAAGACACAGCCTGCAGGACTGGCATCTCATATTGGTGTGGGTTCAAGTCCTGGCTGCTTCAATTCTGATCCAGCTCCCTGCTAATGTGCCCAGAAAGCAGCAGAAGATGGCCCAAAACATTGGTCCCCTGCACCCACATGGGAGACCAAGAGGAAGCTTCAGGCTTCTGGCTTCGGATCGGCCCAGCTCTGGCTGTTGCTGCCATCTGAGGAGAGAACCACCGGATGGAAGACCTCTCTCTCTGCCTCTCTGTAAACTCTGCCTTTAAAGTGAGTAAATAAATCTTTTTTAAAAAAAGTGTTAGCTTTGTGAAAAACAGCCTTTCTAATACAAAAAGGACCTAATCTCTACTGACGTCTAATTTCACTCAGGAAATAAAAATATTTACTTTAGAAAGAAAGTGGTAACTGCCATGACAAAATATTTCTAACACAAAATATTTTCCATCCTCTCAGACACTTATTAGAAGTTGTGCAGTGTGACTCCATTCTGTCTCTCCCTAGCTCCTGTTAATTCCCTAAATCTTACAGCCATAGGCCAATTTACTGTTTTAACTGATACTTTGTGCTAGCCCTTAGCTGTTTCTGGAGTGTTCTTCCAAAATGCCATGGTTGTCCCCATGGTCAAAGCTCAAATACAGCCATAAAAAAGAATGAAATCCTGTCTTTTGTACCAAAAGATATGCAACTTGAACCCTTTATACTTAGTGAAATAAGCCATATGTTTCCTTAATCTGTAGAAACTAGCAGAGTACAACAATATAATTTATATTACCAAAATTGACATTTTGAAAATTGATCATTGTTTACAGCCCTTGTCTCTTTTGTGGAACACTTTTTTTCCCTTACTTTTTGTTGAATTCTTTACTTAATGGGGGATAATTTTATGAGTATAAAATAAAATGAAAGTATGACAATGTAAAAATTAGAAGAAAATAAGAAATGAGTGTGTGTGGGGGGGAGAGACGGGAGCCTGGGCAGGAGGGAGGGGAGGGTAGGAAGTATCACTACACTCCTAAATCTGTATATATAAAATACATGACATTGGTTCACTTTATATAAATAAAGAAGTTTTAAAAAAAGCTCAAATGTCTCCTCCTTAGGAAAAACCTTTAAAATGGCTTTTCACCCAAATTTCTGATTTCCCTCCTCATATTAGTTTTCTTCATAATCCTCATCAGCACCTGGATCATTCCATGTTATTCTTATTTCTTTCTTTTTCTGACAGCCTATGCTAGCCAGAAAGCAAACAGTTTGAGTATAGAGTGCTTTGTTTCAATCACTGCTGTGTTTATACCAACTATAATTATGTTCTTTCACATCATATGTCTAATATGCATGTATTATTAAATATAATATACAGGTCATTTTAATATATATGGTAAATACAATTCTGTTTTGGTAGTTCCATTTCAGAAAAGCGGTTTTTAATATTAATATTAAAGAATTAAATTAAACAGATGGTATATTACATAAACAAACATATGAACAGCTGTGAAATTTAAATTATTGGACTTTTTAATATTTCAATATAAACCAGCTCACTGAAAGATGGTTAAGTCTGTATACTGTAGAATAGCTACAAATATTTTTTGAATTTATAATTGTTGCATTCTGATATTATTTAAAACTACAACCATAAAACAAAAATACAGAAAAAAATACATGGGGATTTTTAATTTATATTAAACCCTAAATTCCCAACAGAGAACCTCATGAACAAGGAAAGACAGCTGGAACCAAAAAGGCAGTAATTAATTTCAGAAAACAATTGCATTTTCTCTGTACCTTCAAGCTGTTGCTTTTCTCTCTATATTTATTATTGCATTTTGGAGATAATGCAAATATAGTTGGACCTACAGAGGATTAAATAAAGAATGGAACAGGTGCCATTTTTTTGCTGTTATTTGAACTTTTCATTTACTATGTTTTTCTCTCTTCCTCATCTGTTTTTCTGTCTCTTGCCCAGTGTGTTTCACTTTCCCTCACATGTTCTTCTCAGACTCTGATGATCCATCTCTCTCAGCTCTCAGCAGTGCCTTTAAAACAAAAACAGTGAGGTTGTTTAGGAGGATGAATGTATTATAAAAAATGGCAGACATCCAAAGAGTAGTCCTTGAGTGACAGATAGTTGACAGAAGGCTGGAACCTTTTGTAGAAAAGGATGGTAAGCTAAGATTCCTTTATCAAGTACAAAAGAGGCAAGGAAGGTTGTCCACAGTTTCAATATAACTTAATATTCTACTGTGTGGAAGGTCATGAAACTCAACGTTCTGCAGCTTTACCAGTCGTAAAACTCAGGAAACTTTATCTCTCTGATCACTACACAACACCTAGACCCAAAGACCCCAGGCTCTCGCTGCTAGCAACTCTGCCATCCCCACTTCTGAGTTGCCATTTGTAGGCTGCTTTAGCTAAAAGCACCTACCGTTGGCAGTTTTGCAGTGGTAATATTTTCTCTAGTATTCAGATCAATCCATTGAGTCACAGAGCAGCTTGGTAGTGTATGTTCCTCCACTGGGCACACACAGCCTTGTAGAGCTAACTGCCAAGGGTAACTGGGTAGACAAGGAAAGAGTTTTTTGTGCTGTCTCTTCAATCCCTGATAAAGTCGAAACAAGTCAGAGATTCTGGGGTCAGAGTGCACTCACTCTCTTCTTAGCTGCCTAGTTCACTTCTTAGCAGTGATATGTAAATGTCTGTCTTCTAAAAAGTCCAATCATTAATAAGTAGTAATCGAACACTATATATGTCAGAACATTTTATAGTTTTATTGTTTTCTGAAGAAAATTAGAGTACAGTATACTGGAGAGTGATGCCAATTGGCCAGGCAAGTTTTCTATGATAAGGTGTTATTTGATGAGAAGTCTCAGTTACTCTCCTAGCTTATGCCCACTAGAATGTAAACTCTCTAGCTCAAGAGTTTATTTTTTATATCAAAGATAAAAAGATACAATTTACTTTTTAAAACTCAATTTTTAAACGCAATTTACTTTTTAATACAACAGTGCTTACATGTATTAATAAACTAAAGTTCTTTTTCACAAATTAAGATATACTATTTATCTTTCCCTTTATTAAAAAGGTATGCAATTTGATAAATCACAATAACATATTCCTATTAAAGTTTTTAATAGGGTCATCTGTTTCTAAATGTTCAACCTTTATCCATTCAAATATACTGGCTAACTGAAGCAGTACATTGTTCAAAGTTTCAGTCTTTTTGTAAAAAAAAAAAAGAAAAAAAAAAGGAACCCACAGTAATGACAGTGACACAATGAATGTAGAGGGAACACATTACCTTTTCAGCTCATTTTATCTTTTTCTTAGCTGGTTTTTGCACTCATAATATAATGCAAACATTATTTCTTCAATGAATTTCTTTTTTTTTTTTTTTGAAAGGAGTGCTTACCATGGACATCAGAGTCAAGTCAGCGTTTTTGGAGTCTGCCTTTCAGATATGTGACTTACAAATAAATAGTGACTTGAGGAATAAAGACACAATGCAGCATTTTAGGCTGTTAGAAGTTCATCAGCTTCAGAGTCTTTCACCTTTAAGTTATTAATTCAAATTCTTAAATTGATTGAAGTGATGCATTCTGTTGTTGGAATTTAAAAGTCTGCTTAGATTTCAACTGTGGTGTTGAAAGATATGGGGATCAAAGAATGATCCAAGTAAGAAGAAGAGCTGACAGGGCAATGTTGATATGGTAGAACTGGAACAAGTTTTGAAGACTTGGACAGTGTCCACCATTTTGCTTTTCTAAGTATACAAATAAGTTTATAGATACATGATTCATATTGTTAATTGTGCTGTTCTATAATTTATGGTCATTTTGAAAAATCATTAAGATTTTCTACCTATTACTTAATCTTACTTCATTTCTATTTTTTAAAACCTAAAAATATGTGGTATATGTGAAGGCATATTTAATGTATTCTAAATAGTTCATACTGTTCAGATTACTCTTTAGAATAATATTTTAATATGCATAACAAACTCAAATACTAAACTTAAATGAAAACATACTTGGAATTTTCATTTTTAAAATGGAGCACAAACCCTTCAAGTTTTCAATATACTATACTTTTTCACTTTACTGAATTAGGAAAATAAAAATTTTAGAACTCATTTTAAAAGACAACATTTTGGGTGGCCAGTTAGCTCAGTTGTTAGAGTGTGGTGCTAATAAAAATCAAGCTTTCTCAAGTGGAGTTTATGTCTTCTGTTTCAGTAAATTATTGGTAAATTGAGTTGATTTTTAAGTGTTGAAATCAATATTTATGTGTTTGGTGCAGCTCATACACATAAATACGCAACCATATGTATCAAAATAAATTTTAGAAAAAGAAAATCCCTCAACTGTAGAAAGATAAAGAAAGAAAACGTAGTGAAAGACCTTTTGCCTAGACAATATCTTCACCATGTATGAAAGAACACACTTAAAATAAAAACTTTAGAAAGAGTAAAAATAAAAGGCATGAAAAGAATATACAATGGCTCTTATCAGGCATGATTTAAGATAAGTCAAAATGTTTGTTTAATATAAAAAAGATCTTATTTTAAAAACAAAATTAATAATTCATAATCAAGAAGTTTGCTAATATCTATGCTCAACAGCACAGCAATATTTACAAAAAGGATTTTTAAATTATAAACAAATACCATGTTTTCTCTCATATGTGAAATAAATATATATACTGTAGTATATATAGATATATGTAGTTAAGTATTAAAGCCTGATTATTTGATACATAGATATTTATAGATGTATTCACTGAATTATACCACTTACATAACAAGTGGTATAATTCAGTGAATATATTCATAAATTTATATGAATTTCACATTACTGATATTAATATATCTAACCTTTTCAAAAATAATAATATGTATGTGTTTACATATATTTATATATGAAGGGAATATGGCAAAATGTTAAAAAAAGTAATCTATAGAAATGAAATTGACAATTTGATATGTGATGACTTTGAACATCCTTTGTCTTGACTGTTTAGGAACAGTTTTTTTTTTCCCATACTATTTTTTGAACTCTTAGGGTTAATCTTAGGTGTATAAGGTTAATCTTAGTAAAAAATAATAATGGGCATATGAAAGGGAGGAGGAAGAATGGTGGGAGTGTGGGTGGATTGGAGTGTTTTGGGAGGGGAAAGGTAGGGTAAGAAGAATCACTATGATCCTAGATTTGTATTTATCAAATTCATTAAGTTTATATACCTTAAATAAAAGTTTTCTAGGTATAAAAAAGATTTAAGAAGGTTCAGAAAGATTCTCAACATTATAGGATAACTTAGTCCAAAAAAAAAAAATCAGTAGAAATGCTGTATTAGGACTGAAAGTGGCAGTGAGAACATATTAGTGAAAAATCTGGTGGAAGAACTTGGAACATTTACAAACTTTGACACACTATTAAGCCACAATGAAAACCTCCATAAGTTCTAAAATACATAAATGGAAAAATTTCTCTGAACACAATGTAACAAAACTATGAATTTTAGCAAATAAAAGGACATTCTCATGTAAAAAGTACTTTAAAATAAATGAATTACTATCAAGCACAAAGAACTCAGATTCTTTTTAAAAAATTGAGCCACAAAGTAGGCAGAATTAACTTAGTAAATATAAAAACATGACTTAATAAATTACTATTAAGAAAGAAGTTGAACTCATAAATATTTAAATGAGTTTTAAAAATCATTAGATTAGCAAACAATATTAAAGAAAAGAGATATATACAAAGTAAGTCATGCAAAGGAGGAAATGACCATCAAAGAGAGGACTAAGTGATATCTGTGCACAATTATGGACAAGTACACTTGAAAATCTATGTTAAATTCATAGTTTCCCAGGTAAATAAAATATATTCATGCTCAGTAGAGACAAGGAGTTCAAACAGAGTAATTTCATTGAAAAGATAGAAAACCATGATAAATAACTCTTCTACATAACAGCACCAGACCTAGATAATTTTCAAATACTGTCCAAATTTTTATTATTCTAATGTTAGTTAAATTATTTGAAGGTATCTAAAATAAGTAACACTTTCCAAAAGTGTATATAGTAAGTATAATTTTACAAAAAGCTGAAAATTTGCATATTAAAAAATAAACTGTTGACCATAGTTACTTATGAGGAGCAAAACAAACATGTAAGCTATCATTTAATAGCAAAGAATCCAAGAGAATATTAAAATGATAACACATTATGATCATGTGAGTTTTATTATAGAAAGGGTAACGTTACGTAGCATTAGAAAGTCCATTGACACCTTAATTGTTCAAATTATAAAAAATTCCAATATGATCATCTTATGGAGGCTGAAAAGAAATTTGACAAAATTCAAAACTCATTCCAAAATACTCCAAATTATAAACAGATGGATTTTTACATGATAAAATATAAATCAACTCTGTATCCCACATCTTATAGAGATTATTAGGAATATTTCCATAATTCCAAGAAAAGGGTGGCCTATGGTCTTTTTTATTGTCAACTTATTAATTTTCATCTATTTGAAGGGGGTAGTGAGAGAGAGAGAGAGATCTTTCTTTACGGGTTCAGTCCCCAGATGCCCTCAATATTCAGGGCTGGCTAGGACCAGGACCTAGGAACTCCATATGGGCCTCCCATGTGGGTGACAAGGCTCAAGCACTTAATCTGTTCTAAGATATTGGCAGGAAGCTGGGTGAGAAGTGGATTAGACATGATGAGACTACTGCTACTGTATCAGAAGTGAGTGTCCCAAGCAGCAATTAACCCACTGTGCCACAATGCCCACCCCTGTGTTTTTGCTACACTTATAACATGATTTTGAAAGTGTTTCTCAATGAAATTGAGCTAAGGAAAACTATCTGAAACACAGAAGTTGAAAAGGATGAGAGAAAAATTGTACTTAATTTTATAAGGGAGAAAGAACTGATCCAAACAACTGTATTTATTTTTCTCTGATGCAATGGAGATTACTATTGATAACATGTGGACGTGGTACCTCAAATGAGCCCAAAGAGATGAAGGATAAGTGAATATCACATGTAGAGCACACATTCTATTGTGATAGTACCCTTGGCCATCTACCTTTGATTAGGCCAATTTTCACCATTATATGGCTTTATTGACAGTATCCAGGGGACTTTACTTTATAGATTTATGTTAAATTTAATTTATGTTAATTTTAATCTCACTTTATAGATTTATGTTAAATGAGCACACAGAGATATAATAGATACAATAGAAGACTGGTTAATATTCTTAGGCTTCTTATTTTTCATATATTTATTCTTATTTTACATGCCTTCTCTTTTAAAATTTTTTATTTATTTATCTGAGAGAGTTACAGACAGTGAGAAGGAAAGACAGAGAGAAAGGTCTTCTGTCCATTGGTTCACTCCCCAGGTGGCCACAAGGGAAGCCAGGTGCTTCCTTCTGGTCTCCCACATAGGTGCAGGGGCCCAAGGACTTGGGCCATCTTCTACTGCTTTCCCAGGCCACAGCAGAGAGCTGGATTGGACAAGGAGCAGCAGGGACTAGAACTGGTGCCCATATGGGACGCCAGCGCTGCAGGTGGAGGATTAACCTACTGCACACGGTGCCAGCAACATGCCTTCTCTTTCAAATTTCACTTGTGACCTGATATAAGTGACACTCTTGTTATTCCGTGGAGAGAGCCAATAATAAAGACAAACACTGTTGACAAGTAAAAACATTCTAGAGAAATTTTTAGGAAATATTTTTTAAAGTAGAGTTGAAGTTTACTGAATGCCCTGTCCTTTGTCTTTTCCAGGCATCTGTTTCATTATGTGTGAAATTATCCTCAGTCTCATACTGACACTGTTTATGTGGATGGAATGAAAATAATGTTGACATCATGAAATGAAATAAATGTGATGTATTATTTTTACAAAAATGGATTGTTTTGGAAAAAATGAGAACATAACCACTTAAGGGGTAGGACATAGCAGCTGTTGGATACTACACTTACAGAACTAAAGTACAATTTACAAGAGTGTGCCAGGATATTCTGTCTAATTTTGTTTTTCAAAATGAAATTACTGAGAGAATTTAGCTCTGCAGCTCAGTGCAATTATCTTAATGGGATTGGCCAGGGAACAAAGGTTAATAATCTCATCTTTTTCAAGGTCTTGGTTTTAATTTGATGCAAAAAATGATATAATTCACACATTGCCAAAATAGAGCACAGATTAATAACACTTAAGTTTTTCAGTGATCAAATCTTCCTCTTAATCTTGGAATTTACTGTTTTGTGTGGATTTCTATTTAGCTACAGTTAGAGGCTAAACTATTTGCGCTATCAAAATAAAGCTAATAAGATTAGCAGACTATAGCTTTCAAAAATTACTTAGTAATATATAAATAGCTGAAATAAAGATAGAATGTTAGTGGATGATTGTCATTATATCTTTATTTTTCAATTTAGATAGATTTATTTTGTCTTTGGTGGAAATTTATTGTCTTCATTACGTCATCCTAATATCAATTTCCTCAATCTAAGACACTCAGGAGATCAAAAGTAATTCAATCTTTTTTTTTTTTTTTTTTGACAGGCGGAGTGGACAGTGAGAGAGAGAGAGAGAGAGAGAGAGGTCTTCCTTTGCCATTGGTTCACCCTCCAATTGCCGTCGCGGCGCTGATCTGATGGCAGGAGCCAGGTACTTATCCTGGTCTCCCATGGGGTGCAGGGCCCAAGGACTTGGGCTATCCTCCACTGCACTCCCTGGCCACAGCTGAGAGCTGGCCTGGAAGAGGGGCAACCGGGACAGAATCCGGCGCCCCGACCGGGACTAGAACCCAGTGTGCTGGCGCCACAAGGCAGAGGATTAGCCTACTGAGCCGCGGCGCCAGCTGTAATTCAATCTTAAGATGAAAAGTGGATAAATTCCTCTAGGAAAAACACTGTTAACAAGCAGATTTAATTGGGTTGAAAGCACATTTTTAGATTAGACATTTTTAATTGTTTTACCTGTGGAATAATTATTAATATTGTTCAATATTGAAGTTTTCAGCCTAATACTGTTTTCCCCCTTTTACCACAAAAAGATCATTTTTCCTGTAATTTAGCTGTACACATATTTTAGAATGTATTTCATATAGCAATATGATTATTCACATGATGTCCACATGATTTATTGGAAAGAAAAGCAGCAATTAATGTCTTTTGGTGAAGTATGTTTCTATACTTTAGAAAATGATATGAACTTAATTCTTACTTCACAAGTTTACTTAACTAAGAGCATGTCAAACTGGTTCTGAGATACTTACCTTAAATTTTGTAGTATTTATTTTCTCTCCATACTAGAGACAGTGGAATCATAGGGTTTGAATCAAATACTTTATTGAGGCTAATTCACAAGAAGTAGAGAAGAGGCTAGACAATCACAATCTTAGGGGGAAATCCCTGTAGTAACTCACAGTGGCTCAGCAATTATGATTCCTCATTCATTACTGGCATAGGAGAGAATTGCACTACCTGTATAGCAGTTAGAATTGACAATGTGAACATTACATGATTCCCCTAGCTCCCTTTTCTGCCTTGTCACATCTCGAGGCCTCAACTAATATGGTTGTGTTATGACATCATAATATTCCCATCAGTGTAAACCCCTTAGTGATCACAACAAATAAGCTCCTGAAGCTGGTGTTGGACATATAGTGAGAATGAGATTTACCTATTTCTTTTTTAGTCAAATCCATTAGATTTAAATTGGATTTTTTACTTTAGCACAAACTTTTTCATATTTATTCTTATACTCCTCATTGGTAATAAAAGTGAGGTATATACATAGGTTAAAAGGTAATAGAAGACACAGCCATAACTGTAAACGTATATATAAGATAAGTAGAACCAAGAGAACATAAACTGCCCTTTAATATTGTGTATAATTGATTGTCAATCTGCTTTATAAGAAAAAGTAATCATAAATATGTAAATAAGCTTTCTATAAACACTTAAGCAATCTTTTGAGATTCAAATTAGGTAGTTCATTTTAATCTACTCTGAAAAAGTTATATGATAATTTTATGGGTACTTTTATTGCCCATTTTACTGAATACATATGTGCTGAAAAGAGGTAAGGATCATTAAAATTTTCAAAGCACTGAAAACTTTAGCACAGTTAGAACTGTTAACAGAGGGGACTAAGATGAAATATTGGACTCTTTCACATTCTTCATTTCATATTTCAGGAGTATATTTATTTCATAATAATTATGTAAGCTTTTTATATGCAAGAAGAAAAAAAAGTTTGAAAAACAGGAATCCATAAATGACCCCAAAATTCATATAGAATCACAAGAGACCCTGAATAGTTAAAGCAATCCTGAACAATAAAAATAAAGTTGGAGGCATCACAACAGCTCACGTTAAGAGTTATTACAGGGCTGTTATAATCAAAACAGTTTGATACTGGTACAGAATAGACACAATTATCACTGGAATAGACTTGAGACCCAATCACTTCATTTTACATAAGTTCTGTGAATCACATTCTGATATTCACAACAAAATGTTCAAAGAGCAAGCTTATGGACTGTGTAATCTTACATGTCAAGGTGAAAATATTTAAGTAATCAGCCTTCTAATTACTGATATTCTGATCAACAAGATTTGTTTGCCCATTTACCTATGCAAATCCATTCAAAGATTTTGGCATTTTTTAGAAAGTGTTAATATCTTATCCTATACAATTTATATTAGGAAGAAAATCAATAGAAAAAAATATTTTGGATTTTCTGAATGTGGATATTTGCCTTTGCATAAGTATCATAAAAGTTATTATACTCATAAGGTTCAGTAAAAATTTGTGCACAGTAGCTGTGACACATCTTCATTTATTTCAAAAATGAGCTCCATACTCAAATGGATTTATCTTTAAATAAACAAAATCTACACAAAATAGACACATCCAAAACTGATATACTATAAAAATCCATGAAGTATTCATGCAATAGACAGTGTCTTGTAATTTGTATAGAAGAGAATCTCTCTCTAAGTGAGTAACATTTAAGTTGAAACTTTGCTGACAACTGGCAAATACTCTGAAAAAAATCTGGGGGATGAGTATTCTCAGCAAAAGCAAAGCCAGGATGGGTGTCCTATGAGGGAGAATGGAGGAAGGTGAATGGATGGGATCCTAGAGAGCAAAGAGGAAAACAATACTCCATGGGGCTGGAGAATATGCTAGTATCTAGATTAATTGACTCATATATTGTCTGATTTACTCTTTTAAAGGCTTGGAACTTTATATCAATTGCCAAAAAAAAGTCAACAGAGGGCTTGAAACAGAGAAAGGACGTAATCTGATTTATGTTTAAGAATAACATTTGACTACTTTGTGGATAATAAATTGATGCTGTCTATTCTGCAAAGCACCTATCATAGAACTTAGCTATTATAGCCTAAATTAGTTACTAAAAATCACAATATTATTTAACAAATACATTTTCACTAACTAATATTAAGTTGGGATCAGGACCCAGTATCAAATTTTGGTTTGGGTACTGGAAATCTAAGTGAAATGGGGTAAGCTATCAGTTACTTATAATTCTCTAAGGTAGTACTTATTTACAATAAATTTGGTATTAACTCCAGGTAAATAATAATAAAACAAAATATTCACACATATTTATAGTAATTCTCAGATCATATATTTATGATAAAAAACACATACTATATAAAATATTAAAACCAATGCTGTTACTTAAACTTATAATAAGACATTAGAAGTTCCCAGTGTTAATTTTATTTGTTTTTATAGAAATATTTTATTTAATAAATATAAATTTCCTAAGTACAACTTTTGGATTATAGTGTTTCTTTTCCCCGTATCCACCCTCCCACCCCAAAACTGCCCTACCTCCTATGCACTCTCCTATTCCATTCTCCATTAAGATTCATTTTTAATTGTCTTTACATACAGAAGATCAACTCTATACTAAGTAAAGATTTCAGCAGTTTGCACCCACACAGACGCACAAAGTATAAAGTACTGTTTAAAGACTAGTTTTACCATATTGATTTTATATCCTGCTACTATCACAAACTTTTCTATGAGTTTCAGTAGTCTCTTAGTGGAGTTCTTTGACTCCCCTAAATAGAGAATCATATCATCTGCAAATAGAGATAGTTTGACTTCTTCCTTCCCTATTTGTATTACTTTGATTTACTTTTCTTGCCTAATGGCTCTGGCTAAAACTTCCAGTACAATATTGAATAGCAGTGGTGAGAGTGCGCATCCCTGTCTGGTACCGGATCTCAGTGGGCATGCTTCCAACTTTTCACCATTCAATATGATGCTGGCCATGGGTTTGCATAAATGGCTTTGATTGTGTTGAGGGGTGTTCCTTCTATACCCAATTTGCTAAGAATTTTCATCATGAAAGCGTGTTGTATTTTATAAAATGCTTTCTCTGCATCTATTGAGATAATCATATGGTTTTTCTTCAGCAGTTTGTTAATTTGGTGTATCACCTTGATTGATTTGTGAATGTTGAATTATCCCTGCATACCAGGGATGGATCCCACTTGGTCTGGGTGGATGATCTTTTTGATGAGTTGTTGGATTCTATTGGCTAGAATTTTGTTGAAGATTTTTGCATATTTGTTCATTAAGGAAATTGGTCTGTAATTCTCTTTTTCTGTTGCATCTATTTCAGGTTTAGGAATTAAAGTGATGCCCAACTTGTAGAAAGAAGTTTGGAGGATTCCCTTTCTTTCAATTGTTTTGAATAGCTTGAGAATAATTGGAGCTAGTTCTCCTGTAGAATTCAGCAGTGAATCCTTCCGGTACTGGGCTTTTCTTTGTTGGGAGGGCCTTTATTTCTGGCTCAATTTCTGACTTGGTTATGGGACTGTTTAGTTTTTCTATGTTTTCATGGTTCAATTTAGGTAGGTTGTATGGATGCAGGCATATATCCATTTCTGCTAGATTTCCCAATTTGTTGGCATACAACTCCTTGTAGTAATTTTTGATGACTCTTTTTATTTCTGTGGTTTCTGTTGTTACCTTCCCTTTTTTTTCCTCTGATTTTATTGGTTTGGGTCTTCTCTCTCCTTTTTTGGTTAGTTGGGCCAATGGTGTGTCAAATGTTTTGTTGATCTTTTGTATTTTTTGATTCAATTTTATTGATTTCTTCTATAACTTTAATTATTTCTATTCCCTACTAGTGTTCAGTTTGTTTATTGTTTTTTATCTAGATCTTGAGATGCATTGATAGCTCATTTATTTGGTGCCTTTCCAATTTGGTGATGTAAGCACCTATTGCTATAAAATTTCCTCTGAACACTGCTTTTGCTGAATCCCATAAGTTTTGATATGTTGTCTTGTTACCTTCATTTGTTTCCAGAAAGTTTTTGATTTCTCTTTTGATTTCTTCAATGACCCAGTGTTCATTCAGGAGCATGTTGTTCAGTCTCCGTGTGTTTGCTTATGCTCTAGAGATTCCTGAATTACTTTTTTCCAGCTTTTTTCCACCATGTTCTGAGAAGATACATGATATGATTTTGATATTTTGACATTGTTGCGACTTGCAATGGCCTAGTATGTGGTCAATCCCAGAGAAAGTTTCATGGACTGTTGAGAAGAATGTGTAGTCTTCAACTGTAGGATGAAAAAAATCTGTAGATATCTGTTAAATCCATTTGGTCTATAGTGTTGATTAAATCTGCTATTTCCTTGTTGATTTTCTGTCTGGTTGATCTGTGTGTTGCTGAATGTAGAGTACTGAAGTCTCCCAATACTATTGTATTGGAGTCTAATTCTATCTTTAAATCCCTTAAACTTTTTTTTATTAGCCAGGTACTGTATAATTAGGTGCATATAAGTTCATAATAGTAAAATCTTCCTGTTGAATTGATGCCTTAAACATTATATAGTGCACTTCTTTGTCTCTTTTAACAGTTTTAGTTAAAGTCTATTTTGTCTGATATGATGATTACATCAGCTTTTTTGGTTTCTGTTGGCATGGAATATCTTTTACCAACCTTTCACTTTTAGTCTACATGCAACTTTGTTGGTAAGATGTGTTTATTGTTAGCAGCAAATATATGGGTTTTGTTTTTTAATCCATTCAGCCAGTTTGTGCCTTTTAACTGAGGAGTTGAAGCTATTTACATTCAATGTAACAATTGATAAGTAATGACTTTGCGTTGCCATTTTTCCAATTTATACTTTGAGCTTACTTTGATCTTTTATCAAGAGATATTCTTCTTGTACCTTCTTTCATATTGATGACGAAGTTTCTGTCTTTCTATGTGTACTACATTCTTAAGAATCCTTTGTAGGGCTGTATGGGTGGTGACAAATTCTTTTTTTAACTTTCATTTAATTAATATAAATTTCCAAAGTACAAATTTTGGATTATAATGACTTTTTGTCCCCATAACCTCCCTCCCACCTGCAACCATCCCATCTACCACATTCCATCCCATTCTCCATCAAGATTCATTTCCAATTATCTTTATATACAGAAGATCAATTTAGTATATACTAAGTAAAGATTTCAACAGTTTGCACCCACACAAAAACACGAAGTACAAAGTACTGTTTTAGTAGTAGTTTTACCATTAATTCACATAGTACAACACATTAAGGCAGAGATCCTACATGGGGAGTAAGTGCAGAGTGACTCCTGTTATTGATTTAACAATTGACACTCTTATTTATGACATCAGTAATCACCCAAGGCTCTTGTCATGAGCTGCCAAGGCTGTGGAAGACTATTGAGTTCACAAACTCCGATCTTATTTAGGCAAGGCCATAGTCAAAGTGGAAATTCCCTCCTCCGTTCAGAGAAAGGTACCTCTTTCTTTGATAGCCCGTTCTTTCCACTGGGATCTCAATCAAAGATATCTTTCATTTAGGTCCTTTTTTGCCACAGTGTCTTAGATTTCCATGCCTGAAATACTCAGTGGGCTTTTTAGTCAGATCCGAATGCCTGGGATCTCACTCACAGAGATCTTTCATTTAGGTTGTTTTGTGTGTGTGTGTGTGTGTGTGTTTTCCAGAGTGTCTTGGCTTTCCATGCCTAAAATAGTCTCATGGGCATTTCAGCCAGATCCGAATGCCTTAAGGGCTGGTTCTGAGGCCAGAGTGTTGTTTAGGACATCTGCCATTCCATGAGTCTGCTGTGTATCCCGCCTCCCATGTTGGATCATTCTCTCCCTTTTTTATTCTATCAGTTAGTATTAGCAGATACTAGTCTTGCTTATGTGATCCCTTTGACTCTTCGCCCTAATAAGTATGATCAATTGTGAACTGAAATTGATCACTTGGACTAGTGAGATGGCATTGGTACATGCAATCTTGAAGGTATTGAATTGGAATCCCCTGGCACATTTCTAACTCTACCATTTGGGGCAAGTCAGCTTGAGCATGTCCCAAATTGTACATCCCTTCCCTCTCTTATTCCCACTTTATATTTAACAGAGATCTCTATTCAGTTAAATTTAAACACCTAAGAATAATTGCATGTTAATTACAGAGTTCAAACAATAGTATTATGTAGAACAGAAAAAATACTTAAAGGGATAAAGTATTAAGTTGTTCATCAACATTCAGGACAAAGGCTTATCAAATCACTGTTAATTTCCTCTTCTTATATTTGGGTTGACTGTATGCTTTCCTGTGTTTTGTCTTCCATGGTCGATATTCTCTCTTCTGCCTCATTGATTCTGTTTTTAAGGCTCTCCAATGCATTTTTTATTTGTTCTATTTAATTCTTCATTTCATTTTTATTCTCTTTAAGATCTCAGTTTTATGTTCTTTTGAATTTTTTATTTCATTTTGATTCCTTCTTAAGATTTCAATTTCATGAGAGCAATTTTCTTTCATGACCTGCATGTTTTTCAATAGTTCGTGTCTTTGCTTTTGATTACTTCTATGCAATTCTGTGATCAATTTTTTGAGTTCCATTACTTGCATTTCTTCTATTTCCTCATGTTCATAATCTAGTATTGAAGTGCTGTGTTCTTTTGGGAGTGTCATGTTGTCTTCCTTATTTGTGTTTCTTGCATGTTGTGTTTGTTGTTTGGCATTGGTGGAGATACCCCTTGGTTTCTTCTTTTTCTTTTTTTTCCTTTGCTGTGGTGACTTTTTTTGTTATACTATGACTCTGTAGATAAGTGGAATGTCTGCTTTCAGTGAATCTCTAGAGTCTTGTAGTGGATGTGGCCAGAAAGCTCTGTTCAGTTCTCCAGGGTTAAGGGTGTGCCTAATGTGACACTCCCTGGTTTGGCATGGTAAATCTTCTCTCTCTCCTTTTTTTTTAATAAGAAGGGAAGTATATTCTGCTCAGCTGAGCTCTTCTCCTCAATGGATACAAGTGCCTGAGCCCTAGCCCAAATATTATAACATTGGGCATAATATTGCTCTGCTCTGCCCCAAGTACCACACAAAGGATCTGTTCTGTCCTCAGTGTTAGTTCAGATTGTCCAGCAGTGTCTCTCACCAAGTAACCCAAAACCCTGGAGCTTGTGGCGTCTCCCACTGAGACTGCTCAATATCCCAGCCACAAAGGGAGTTCTCCCACACACCCTCAGTTTTTCTTCACATCCCCGTTCAGAATCATCACACAGTCACAAGCTCCTAGCCCCCTATTATTTCTCCCCACTAGTGTCAGGAGTCTCCGCTCGGCTGAATGCCAGGTGCAGATATGAGCTGGCACAGCTGTTACGTATGTCCAAAATGGTGCCTGCTCTATCAGTTTGTATACCTTTGTGAGGTGATTGGAGAAAGAGAAACGTATCCCTACCATTCTTTTTTTTTTTTTTTTCCTCTAGTTTGGTACTTTCCCCCATAGGGCTTCAAGCCTTGTTCCCTCTAGGATCTTCCTGCTGTTTTTTGCCAGTGGCTTGGGCTGCTGTGGTCTTGTCTCACCTCACTTTTCAGTGCTGGTGCATAGGCTCTTAGCTGTTGGAGTCCGGAGCTGTGGGTGCCCACGCCCTTCACATATGTTCACGTGTCCCTCTAATTTTGGTAATTCCCTCTGCTGTTTTTTCCCTAACTCTTCCCTGAGACTACACTATCTTTACTTTTTAAAAAATAACTTCTCCTGGGCTTGAGCAGTAATTGCCCTCCCTACTCTGCCATCTTGGAACCCACAGTCTCAATGTTAATTTTATGTAGGTAAAAATTCATTTAATTGACAAAACATGGATGAAAGAAATAATATCTTCTCGGTAGTGTATACTACTTTGGTGAATGGAAGGGGATGACCTATGTTTATAGTTTGTGCTATGCTAAATGGCTAAACTCTATTGTCTGTGTAGTGTGCTCTGCTTAAAAAGTCACTGTGTGTGCAGTGATACAATTATGGCTAGTTTTGGTGATAACATCTGCACACATTGGAAGATAGTAGCTATAAGGAAACCAAGAATCCAAATTAAAAAAATTGACTAAAGAGTGTGCATTGCCCTCCACTCCCTCTTACCTATATCCTATCAGAACCAAAATGCCAAGTTCATATTTTGATAATCAAGGGTTCTAAAATGCACATACTTACATGTGGCTTTATATATGTCCCCTGTATGGTCTCTGTGGTGCACATATATGATGTATCATTTTGAGTGAATAATTCTGGAAGCTTAGCAACAATGAATTAAAGCTTGAGAATTTCTGAGACATAAAATTATAGTAGGTATAGTATATTTATTTTTATATTTTCTTTCCTACTTGCATTAACAATAATTTTGAAAAATTGTGTCAATATATAAAGAATAAGTCTGAAATTCTAGATTCATATTGATATTAAATGTGTCATTTAATGTAAAGTTGATATTTCTTTCAAAACCATTAAAAAGTATGTATGTGAGAGAGTCAGAGAAAGAGATAAATGGTATACTTTTTAAACTACACAGTGTTGAATAAAACACTTTGATATAACCCATTATAGTCAATAATTAAAAATCAAGCAACATACAGTTTAGCTATTTCATTCAACCACCATGTATGTTTACTGATGCATTTCATATTCACTGTACTACCAATATTGACACTGCCTGTGTTCTTCAATAGCCCACATTCAAAACAATGGCTAATTCGGTGGAAATAGACAATTGTTCTCAATATTCTTGAACAATTAAAGTAATCTGTCATTATAGAACAACAATGTTTTTCTACAAAATTTCAACAAAATTCATTTTTATATCTGACTTATGCAAATAAGGATAGAGTGAAAATGAAAGCATTTCCCATCACCCTCAACTTGTTAGAATAAATCAGAATAAGCCACACTCAACAAATTAGTCACTACTCCCTCTTTAATCCCTTCTTGCCTTTATACAAACCAAATGGAAATAATAGAGTAATTAATCATTTGATAGTCCTATCCTGGACAAAATTAGCCTCTTCTGACTACATTTACTATTTGGCTGCCAAGACTCTTTCTGCTACATCCTTTTTCTTGTCATAGTTTTACCAGTTATTCTCCATGTTAACAATTATTTAGCATAACCAATAATATGCACCCATTCCAGAATTATTTAGGAAGAGAAATATAGAAGCAGAAGGTCCATTAAAGCTCATGCAATAATGGATGATATCAGAACGATTATAATCAGACCTGTCTCTAGCAAAAAAGGAGCTATCAAAACCAGCAAGAGTCCACTTGTTCTGGGAAATCATTTTTACATTTCTTAGCACTAAATCATCATTCCCAAAAGGCTCCAAATTGCTAATAGATTCTTAGAGGGGGACCTTCGTTCATCTCTCGTAATACAGGTTTTTGAAGTTTCAGATTTTTATAGAACATAAGATTAACAGAAGTTTAGTTCATTAATCATTTTCCTGGTTATGAGTTTCAGTGAGTAAAAACTTTAAAAAGGTCTTTGGAAATGACCTATTCACTTTCAATTAGGGAGATTTCAGAAGAAATTAGTATCTGGATAAAACTGAAATTTGTTAAACACTCTCATAGTCATTTGAACAAGTCTGTAAGTCAAGTTACTTCTCATGGTATTTGGAAGATATAATGAGGCAGAAAGCTTAGGATACCTGAGCAAGGACTTTCTTTTCAGAGGACCGTGGGATAGTTACGATTCTTTTAAGTGCCTATATTTAGAAATTTCTTTCAAGGTGCAGCTTCTGAAATCTTATCATTGCTCCTTTCCAGCAGTGAATGTCAGGTGTCCATTCTGGCCAGTGCGTTGATTGTGAAATTGATATCATGACACAAGCAGTCCATGACTCAAAATCCCCTGAATAGCCCTGCCAGGCAGCAGAGAAGGGAAGTAATAAATCATTTGCAACATGGCAGAGGGCATATTTTATGACAAAGACTCTGTCCCATTAAGGTCCATTTGTCTACTTATGTTCTTTACCCTTCACATAGTGAAAACCTGAGGAGGTTGTGGGGTGACTGACTTCATTCAGCAGTATCTCCCTTATAGAAGACTGGAATTTAGACTATAGAAAATGTCTTGGTGTCAATTATAAAATAATATATATTCATATTTATATTTAAAAATACCAAACATTATTTGAAATCCTTATTGACTATTGAGTACATGGATTAAAAAATACCCATATTTAATATGTATGAGCACACAAAGTAATTTTAAAATTTACTGTGTGGTTCACTCAATATTTCTGCCTTGATTCTATCTCAGTGTTTCTTTCAGAATTGTGATGTTACTTACAACTCCATGTGATGACTAAATGGAATTAAACACAGGAGCACAAGTCCTTGCACTATGCCAAGGAAAAAGAAGGAGAATTTTATGATCTGAGTTTCACAAATAAGAATGTCATGTATTTTTGTAAATAGAACTTCCATTGTCTCCATGTTGATGTATCCTGTGAAAATACAGAAATATTACTCAATTTATTACTCAATTTGCTGATCATATCACATCAGCAAGTATGATTTCAAAGCAATGTTTTCATTTATTACACTATTTCTCTAATTTCACTTATTTTTCTCTGTAGTAAGCAGTAAATCATGTTTTAAGATGGTAATGAAAAATTTAAAAAGCAAAATCACTTGCTACCAGGTCATCCCTACATCACAACAGTTTAATTATTTTTCTTTCATAGAAATCTCAGACATAGTATGAGTGGCTAACAACTCGTTTCAATTTTTAAAAATGGAAAACCATAACAAGAGCAAAACAACAACACTTTAACCTCTAAAGCTGTTTGTAACTTTGTTATGTCAGATAATAGTTATTCTGCCTGGGTGGTATCCTCATTTATAAGATCTAATCATTTTCCTGCATCTTGATTGCATCTAATTATTCAACTAGAATACTGAAAAAAATAAAATAAAATGTGAGTTATCTGGAGACTTGTGGGGAGCAACTCGGATTAGACTAAGTTACTGGAATTAAGACTTATTCTATGCATCTGCTCTCCCACAATATGGCGCTGGGAGAGGAGTAAACAGCTTCTACGCAGCTGCCTCCAGTTCGACCAATAACCTGCAGGAGCTGATGCTGCTCCTGATTGCAGGAGAGCAGCGTACTCGGCGTGTGGGTAGCAGAGTTGGGATTGGTGGAAGAGGACTATAAAGGAGGAGAGAGACAACATGCACCAGGAACATCTAAGGGGAACACCTGAAAGAACACCTAAGCAGCCCCCGAGAGAGCCGGCTGGCGGTGTGCCACTCCCCCGTGGAAGTGGGGAAAGTGGCAGGGGGAACCGCCCTTCCACGGAGGTGGAGGGATGGCAGCCAACCCGGGAAGAACCAGAGCAAACCCGGGGAGGACCGAGCAGACAAAAGAACAGCGCAGGGTCCTGTGTCGTTCCTCCGTGAAGAGGGGGAGCGACAAGACTCAGGTTAGAATTCAGTATTAAAGTATCTCAGTATTAAAATATCTCATATATTTTTCTAAATATCGTTTTCATATATTCCCTAGAAAAGAAAGTTTGTTTTTTCCTTCAAAGCATGTCAGTGCCTTTCATTTCTACATTATCATAGAAAAAGCATTCAATAGAAATCACAAAAATTCTAAAGGATGATCACCCATTCTATTGTTTCATGAAATACAAATTCAAATATTCTTTGCATCCAAATGAATTGTAACACCCAGTTTCTCAACAGTCAAGAACAAGTCATTTTTTTTTTTCTCACTCAAGGAGTAAAGCCATTCATTAGTTAGTTAGGTCTCAGAAAATTTAACTTATTGCTTTATTGTATAGTGCTTAAACCAATACTGTAAAAAATTCTAAAACATTTCTACTACCAGAATAGAAAAATAGATAGTTTAATACTAAAAGAAAATCCTGAACATTTTTTCATGTGTCTGTTGGCAATTTGGATTTCCTCTTTTGAAAAATGTCTATTTAGGTCCTTGGCCCATCTCTCAAGTGGCTTGTGGAGTTTCTTGATCTCTTTGTAGATTCTGGTTATTAATCCTTTATCAGTTGCATACTTTGCAAATATTTTGTCCCATTTTCCCATTCTGTGGTTGCCTCTTCACTTTCCTGACTTTTTTTTTTTTTTTTTTGCCATACAGAAACTTCTCAATTTGGTGTAATCCCAATTGTTAATTTTGGTTTTGATTGCCTATGCCTCTGTGTTCTTTTCCAAGAAATCTTTGCCTGTGCTTATATTTTGCAGGGTTTCTCCAATGTTCTCTAATAATTTGATGGTGTCGGTTTGTAGATTTAGATCTTTAATCCATGTTGAGTGGATTTTTGTATGTGGTGTAAGGTAGGGGTCTTGCTTCATGCTTCTGCATGTGGAGATCCAGTTTTCCCAGCACCATTTATTGAATAGACTGTCCTTGCTCCAGGAATTGGTTTTAGATCCTTGATCAAATATAAGTTGGCTGTAGATGTTTGGGTTGATTTCTGGTGTTTCTGTTCTGTTCCATTGGTCTATCCATCTGTTTCTGTACCAGTACCATGCTGTTTTGATGACAACTGCCCTGTAGTATGTCCTGAAATCTGGTATTGTGATGCCTCCGGCTTTGTTTTTGTTGTACAAGACTGCTTTAGCTATTTGAGGTCTCCTGTGTCTCCATATGAATTTCAGCATCATTTTTTCCAGATCTGAGAAGAATGTCTTTGGTATTTTGGTTGGTATCACACTGAATCTATAAATTGCTCAAGTGTGATCGAAGTGGGCGAACTCAAAAGGCCTCCATAGCCTTGGCAGCTCATGATAAGCACCTTGGGTGATTACTGATGTCATAAATAAGAAAGTCAATTGTTAAATCAACAACAGGAGTCACTCTGCACTTACTCCCCATGTAGGATCTCTGTCCTTGATGTGTTGTTCAATGTGAATTAATGCTATAACTAGTACTCAAACAGTGCCTTATACTTTGTGTGTCTGTGTGGGTGGAAACTGTTGAAATCTTTACTTAGTAAATACTAAGTAGATCTTCTGTATATAAAGATAATTGAAAATGAATCTTGATGGAGAATGGAATGGGAGAGGCAGTGCGAAATGGATGGTTGTGGGTGGGAGGAAGGTTATGGGAAGAAAAAGCCGTTATAATCCAAAAATTGTACTTTGAAAATTTATATTTATTAAATAAAAATTAAAAAAGAAAATATAGGCCGGCACCGCGGCTAACTAGGCTAATCCTCCGCCTAGTGGCGCCAGCACACCGGGTTCTAGTCCCGGTCGGGGCGCCGGATTCTGTCCCGGTTGCCCCTCTTCCAGGCAAGCTCTCTGCTGTGGCCCGGGAGTGCAGTGGAGGATGGCCCAGGTGCTTGGGCCCTGCACCCCATGGGAGACCAGGAAAAGCACCTGGCTCCTGGCTCCTGCCATCGGATCAGCGCGGTGCACGGCCGCAGTGCACCGGCTGCAGTGGCCATTGGAGGGTGAACCAACGGCAAAAGGAAGACCTTTCTCTCTGTCTCTCTCTCTCACTGTCCACTCTGCCTGTCAAAAAAAATTAAAAAATTAAAAAAAAAAGAAAATATAATGAAAATTCATGACATTGGTGTGGGCAATGATTTTTTTTTATTTCATCCAAAAAGAGCAACAATAATAAGTGAACTAAACAAATGGTATTATGCCAAAATAAAAACTTCAGAGGAGAGCATTTGGCTTATTGGCTAAGACAGCAGTTAAGGGGTTCACTTCACATACTGGAACACCTACTCGGTTTTCTTACCTGCCTTCGATTCTTTACCTCAGCTCCCAGGTAATGCAGAACCAAAAAGTCATCAATAATGACTGAATTTCTGGATTCCTTCCACTCTCATGGGAGACCTAGATTAAGATTCCAAATCCTGGCCCAACACATAAAAGCAGAAAGTTGAATTGTGGTTTGAGGTGTAACACATAGGGAGATGATGGTAAAATCATACTAAGCCTAAGCAGGAAGAAGTTACCTTTGACAAGATCTATTACACAGCAGAGCAAAATAGTCAATGATTCTGTGGTCTACCTAAAAATCACGAAGAGTAAATTTCAAATGTTTTCATCACAAATACAGTACTTGAGGTGATAAGTATGCTATTTGGCTTGATTTAAATACTAAACATTGTATTGATATAGCATTACTTTCTACTATATAAATATATGCATGCTTTTCAAAATGCTTGTGAAATAAAAAGATAAGTTTACTTTCATGCAAAAATTTTTAAAATCTATTACATATAAAGGTCTCCAAAAAGTTCATGGAAAATTCATATTATGAAAAATATGCAAGGATTTCAAATTATTTTGCCTCAAAATAAACTTATTTTTCAATTCCATCTTCAATGATCTTTAGAAAAGATTTATTTTTCTCTGTAAGGTAAGAGTAACAGAGATAGAATGAAGAGAGAGAGAGAGAGAGAGAAAGAGAAAGAGAGAGAGAGACCTTGTATCTGCTCAAATGCTTACAAACAACAGGCAAGATGGGGCCAGACAGAAAAAGGAACCAGAAACTCTATCCATGTTTCCACGTGGATGGTAGTTGCCCAAGTACTTGATCCATCATTTGCTTCTTTCTAAGGCATATAAGCATGAAGCAGAACAGCCTAAACTCGAACATGTACTCTGGTATATTGTCATTACAAGAGGCAGCTTAACACTCTGTGCCACAACTCCAGCCCACTCTATAATTTTTGGAGTACCCCGTACAATCATAATTTCTCAATTTTCTATAAAATTAATAAAATCAGTAAAATTGGTGAACAGTTGTCAAATGTGGCACTACAAAACCTTCTGTAAATTATTAAATAATACAACACAGGTCCAATTTCATATATTTTTCTGAAGACAGAAAATACACCTGCTTAAATGTTGAATGTTAGGGAGCATAGGGGAAATAGAGGAACTTAACAGGTTTACGAAAGAGTTTCCTGCTGTTCTCTATAAACTGACTCCTTTGGTGTTCTCATGTACTATTCTGACTGATAAAGCTATTTTCATGAAAAGGATTCTAACCCACTAAGCCCCAAATATATATATATATATATAAAACCTGAAGAACACTTGCTTTATGCAAATCTAGGCTTTGGTAAAGACTTACACATTGAATTACTTCACTTCTTTTTGTCTGCACAGCTACTGCCCTGACTCCATTGCTTCTGTTTGCTTCCTTAAGACTGCAACATCCATGTTACTAGTTACACTGTTCTATCCTGTGACTGTTGGTTTCCACAGATACCAGAATGATCTCTAAAGTAAAAGCAAATCCCCATACTTCCCTCTGCCTCTTAACCATAACACTTGTAATAAGATTCGTTACCCTTTCCATGGACTATATAAGTACCTAGATGCATGGCTCTCTATCTCTGAACGTGTTCCATAGCACTGTTTCTGTGACACATTGCATTCAAACGCATGGTATCTTCCTATTCCTTGAGCACTGAACTCATGTCCATTATGAAGCCTCTGTGTTTGTTCAAGTGAACTTTCCTTCTATTATATAAGATTCTTTCTCATGTTTTGTATCTCAAGTTAAATGATAGATTGCCAGAAAGACCTCACCTCACTGCCCACATTTAGTGTCCCACTGCTGCCCCACCCACATCCATCATACCCTGTCACATCATATAGATTTTGATTCTTCATTGATAGTAACACTGTCTCAATGTATGTTCTATATGTTTGAAAGAGGTATGGGAGGGAGGAGGCAAGATGGTGGAATAGGAAGGGAGCACACTGGTAGTCCGGGGAGAGACAGTTTAATAAAAGTGGAGATACTGCAGGTTCAAGGAAGAGTAGGGGAGGAAACAGCTGAAGAAACTCTTCTGGAATGTGTGGTTCACAGTGGACCTGCGTGGAGAGCATGGGAGCCCACAGTTCGGGACACCAGCGGCAGACTCAACACACCAGCACTGGAATGCGAGGTGAGCCGAACCTCAATAGCCCGAGACACCGGCAGGCAAGCGGAGAAAGGAGACTAGAGGGAACGACCCCCGGGGGGGGAACTTCACCAGGCTAACTGGAAGAGAGAGAGGGTGACTGGCACGGACACGGATTTCTCTCTCTCTGCTCACCTCTCAAGGGCGAGCAAGACAAAGAGCAGGCGCCATCTTGGACATACGTTATAAGCAGAGCGACCTCAGGTCTGCACGGGCCCTGAGCCTAGCAGAAAAACCTGACTCTGGGCGGGGCGAATTAACAGGAGATTAGGACCTAGTAAATTTGTGGTGCTACTGAACTGAGACTGTGAAAAAAGAGACGGTGGGGGAGAGAACTCAGTAGAGAGCCTTACAAACAGAATGGGTGAAGCAGAAGAGAGAATATCAGACTTAGAAGACAGAGAACAGGAAATGATACAGTCAGACCAAAGAAAAGAAGAGGAAATTAGGATTCTAAAACATATTCTTAGGAATCTTCAGGATACTATTAAAAAACCCAACATTCGGGTTCTAGGAGTTCCTGAAGGCATGGAGAGGGAGAAAGGATTAGAAGGCCTTTTTAGTGAGATATTAGCAGAAAATTTCCCAGGTTTGGAGAAGGACAGACAAATCCTAGTACAGGAAGCCCACAGAACCCCTAATAAACACGACCAAAAGAGATCCTCAACACGACACATTGTAATTAAACTCTCCACAGTGAAACATAAAGAAAAGATCCTAAAATGTGCAAGAGAGAAACGTCAGATTACTCTCAGAGGATCTCCAATCAGACTCACAGCTGACTTCTCATCAGAAACTCTACAAGCTAGGAGGGAATGGCGAGATATAGCCCAGGTACTAAGAGAGAAAAACTGCCAGCCCAGAATATTGTATCATGCAAAGCTATCATTTGTGAATGAAGGTGAAATAAAGACCTTTCATAGCAAACAGAAATTGAAAGACTTTGTGGCCACTCGTCCGGCCCTGCAAAAGATGCTTAAAGATGTGTTGCACACAGAAACACAGAAACACGGTCATCAATATGAAAAGAAGGTAAAGGAAGGAAACTAAGGAAGGAAAGCTCACAGCAAAAGATCACAGGGAATTCAAAGCATATGTTAGAACTTATCTTTGGCAAATGGCAGGGCAAAGTTACCACTTTTCATTAGTCACATTGAACGTTAATGGCCTGAACTGTCCAGTTAAAAGACACCGATTGGCTGATTGGGTTAAGGAACAAAACCCATCTATTTGCTGCTTACAAGAAACACATCTTTCCAACAAAGATCCATACAGACTGAAAGTGAAAGGCTGGAAAAAGATATACCAGGCCAACAGAAATGAAAAAAAAGCGGACGTAGCCATCTTAATATCGGACAACATGAACTTTACCACAAAAACTGTTAAGAGAGACAAAGAGGGGCACTATATAATGATTATGGGATCAATACAACAAGAAGATATAACAATTATCAATGTATATGCATCTAACTACAGGGCACCAGTTTATCTAAAAGATTTGTTAACGGATTTAAAGGGAGACTTGGACCATAATACGATAGTAATGGGGGACTTCATACTCCACTCTCTGAAATAGACAGATCAACAGGACAGAAGATCAACAAGGATACAGTAGATTTAAACGACACTATAGCCCAAATGGATCTAACAAATATCTACAGAACTTTCAATCCTACAGCTAAAGATTTTACATTCTTCTCAGCAGTACATGGAACCTTCTCTAGGATTGACCACATACTAGGCCATAAAGCAAGTCTCAGCAACTTCAAAACAATTAGAATCATACCATGCAGCTTCTCAGACCATAAAGGAATGAAGTTGGAAATTAGCAACTCAGGAATCCCTAGAGCATACACAAACACATGGAGATTGAACAACATGCTCCTGAAAGAACAATGGGTCATAGAAGAAATTAAAAGAGAAATCAAAAATTTTCTGGAAGTAAATGAGGATAACAGCACAACATACCAAAACTTATGGGATGCAGCAAAAGCAGTGTTAAGAGGAAAGTTTATATCAATAGGTGCCTACATCAAGAAATTGGAAAGGCACCAAATAGAGGAGCTTTCAATTCACCTCAAGGATCTAGAAAACCTACAGCAAATCAGACCCAAATCTAGTAGGAGAAGAGAAATAATTAAAATCAGAGACGAAATCAACACGATTGAATCCAAAAAAAAAAAACATTACAAAAAATCAGCCAAACGAGGAGCTGGTTTTTTGAAAAAATAAACAAAATTGACACCCCATTGGCCCAACTAACTAAAAAAAGAAGAGAAAAGACCCAAATCAATAAAATCAGACATGAAAAAGGAAACGTAACAACAGACACCACAGAAATAAAAAGAATCATCAGAAATTACTACAAGGACTTGTATGCCAGCAAACAGGGAAACCTATCAGAAATGGATAGATTCCTGCACACATGCAACCTACCTAAATTGAACCAGGAAGACATCGAAAACCTAAACAGACCCATAACTGAGACAGAAATTGAAACAGTAATAAAGGCCCTCCCAAGAAAGAAAAGCCCAGGACCAGATGGATTCACTGCTGAATTCTACCAGACATTTAAAGAAGAACTGACTCCAATTCTTCTCAAACTATTCAGAACAATCGAAACAGAGGGAGTCCTCCCAAATTCTTTCTATGAAGCCAGCATCACCTTAATTCCTAAGCCGGAAAGAGATGCAGCATTGAAAGAGAATTACAGGCCAATATCCCTGATGAACATAGATGCAAAAATCCTCAATAAAATTCTCGCCAATAGAATGCAACAGCACATCAGAAAGATCATCCACCCAGACCAAGTGGGATTTATCCCTGGTATGCAAGGATGGTTTAATGTGCGCAAAACAATCAATGTGATACACCACATTAACAGACTGCAGAAGAAAAACCATATGATTATCTCAATAGACGCCGAGAAAGCATTTGATAAAATAAAACACCCTTTCATGATGAAAACTCTAAGCAAACTGGGTTTGGAAGGAACATTCCTCAATACAATCAAAGCAATCTATGAAAAACCCACAGCTAACATCCTATTGAATGGGGAAAAGCTGGAAGCATTTCCACTGAGATCTGGTACCAGACAGGGATGCCCACTCTCATCACTACTATTCATAGTTCTGGAAGTTCTAGCCAGAGCTATTAGGCAAGAAAAAGAAATTAAAGGGATACAAATTGGGAAGGAAGAACTCAAACTATCCCTCTTTGCAGATGATATGATTCTTTATTTAGGAGACCCAAAGAACTCTACTAAGAGACTATTGGAACTCATAGAAGAGTTTGGCAAAGTAGCAGGGTATAAAATCAATGCACAAAAATCAACAGCCTTTGCATACACACGCAATGCCATGGCTGAGGAAGAACTGCTAAGATCTATCCCATTCAAAATAGCTACAAAAACAATCAAATACCTTGGAATAAACTTAACCAAAGACGTTAAAGATCTCTACGATGAAAATTACAAAACCTTAAAGAAAGAAATAGAAGAGGATACCAAGAAATGGAAAAATCTTCCATGCTCATGGATTGGAAGAATCAATATCATCAAAATGTCCATTCTCCCAAAAGCAATTTATATATTCAATGCAATACCAATCAAGATACCGAAGACCTTCTTCTCAGATCTGGAAAAAATGGTGCTGAAGTTTATATGGAGGCACAAGAGACCTCGAATAGCTAAAGTAATCTTGTACAACAAAAACAAAGCTGGAGGCATCACAATACCAGATTTCAGGACATACTACAGGGCAGTTGTCATCAAAACAGCATGGTACTGGTACAGAAACAGATGGATAGACCAATGGAACAGAACAGAAACACCAGAAATCAACCCAAACATCTACAGCCAACTTATATTTGATCAAGGATCTAAAACCAATTCCTGGAGCAAGGACAGTCTATTCAATAAATGGTGCTGGGAAAACTGGATTTACACGTGCAGAAGCATGAAGCAAGACCCCTACCTTACACCTTATACAAAAATACCCTCAACATGGATTAGAGACCTAAATCTATGACCTGACACCATCAAGTTATTAGAGAACATTGGAGAAACCCTTCAAGATATTGGCACAGGCAAAGAATTTCTGGAAAAGACCCGGGAGGCACAGGCAGTCAAAGCTAAAATGAACTATTGGGATTGCATCCAATTGAGAAGTTTCTGTACTGCAAAAGAAACAGTCAGGTGTGTGGGGAGCAATCCAGACTAGACTGAGTTACTGGAATTAAGACTTATTCTATGCATCTGCTCTCCCACAATATGGCGCTGGGAGAGAAGAAAACAGCCTTTACACAGCTGCCTCCAGTTCAACCAATAAACTGTAGGACTTGCTCCTGATTGGAGAGCAGCGTACTCGGCATGTGGGCAGCTGAGTTAGGATTGGCGGAGGAGGACTCTAAAGGAGGAGAGAGACGGCATGCACCAGGAACATCTAAGGGGAACATCTAAGGGAACACCTGTGCAGCCCCCGAGAGAGCCGGCCGGCGGTGTGCCGCTCCCCTGCGGAAGTGGGGAATGTGGCCAGGGGGAACTGCCCTTCCACGGAGGTGGAAGTGATAGTAGCCAACCCGGGAAGAACCAGCAGTAAACCCGGGGAGGGCCGAGCAGACCAAAGAATAGCGCAGGGTCCTGTGTCGTTCCTCCGCGAAGAGGGGGAGCGACATAATGGTGCCGTGACTCGGATATGAAGCCTAGGCAGGGCTTAGTGTCGTTCCTCCATGAAGAGGGGGAGCAACATAATGGTGCCGTGACTCGGATATGAAGCCTAGGCAGGGTTCAGTGTCGCTCCTCCACGAAAACGGGAAGCGACACAGGTGAGTGAAGAGACAACCGACAGAATGGGAAAAATATTTGCAAAGTATGCAACAGATAAAGGGTTAATAACCAGAATCTACAAAGAGATCAAGAAACTCAACAAAAACAAAACAAACAACCCACTTAAGAGATGGGCCAAGGATCTCAATAGACATTTTTCAAAAGAGGAAATCCAAATGGCCAACAGACACATGAAAAAATGTTCAAGATCACTAGCAATCAGGGAAATGCAAATCAAAACCACAATGAGGTTTCACCTCACCCCGGTGAGAATGGCTCACATTCAGAAATCAACCAACAACGGATGCTGGCAAGGATGTGGGGAAAAAGGGACACTAACCCACTGTTGGTGGGAATGCAAACTGGTGAAGCCACTATGGAAGTCAGTCTGGAGATTCCTCAGAAACCTGTATATAACTCTACCGTTCGACCCAGTCATCCCACTCCTTGGAATTTACCCAAAGGAATTTAAATTGGCAAACAAAAAAGCGTTCTGCACCCTAATGTTTATTGCAGCACAATTCACAATAGCCAAGACCTGGAACCAACCTAAATGCCCATCAACGGTAGACTGGATAAAGAAATTATGGGATATGTACTCTTTAGAATACTATACCGCAGTAAGAAACAATGAAATCCAGTCATTTGCAACAAAATAGAGGAATCTGGAACACATCATGTTGAGTGAAATAAGCCAGTCCCAAAGGGACAAATACCATATGTTCTCCCTGATCAGTGACAACTGACTGAACACCAAAAAGGAAACCTGTTGAAGTGAAATGGACACTATGAGAAACGGTGACTTGATCAGC